>NC_050096.1:190619958-190922989 GCF_902167145.1 Zea mays | reverse complement strand
GTCCACTTCAGCCAAACGGGACATTTGCTGAGTACGTTGATGTGTACTCATCCTTGCTTTACCACAAAACACCAGGTTGTCCGCATTGTAACCACTGCTCCGGAGAAGGCGAAGCCGTGGAAGGAGACTTCCAGGAGTTCCAAGACTACGATGAATTCTAGGTGTGGGTTGGCGGCAACCCCCAGTCAGCTGCCTGTGAAGGCCTTATCTTTACTGCGTTTCGCTAGTACTTTGATTTACTTGTTAAGACAATGACTATGTGGATGTCTATGACTCTATGATGTAATAAGTACACTTTTATGTTATTATTCGAGCATTGTGTGATGATGTTCATTTATGTAATCGCTGTGTACGTGAGTTCTGATCCTGGCACGTACATAGTTTGCATTCGGTTTCCTTCCAAAACCGGGTGTGACATAAGTGGTATCAAAGCCCATGCTGACTGTAGGACCGCTGACCTAGAGTAGCACTGGTCGTACTAAGGACTATTGACCCTCCCCCTCACCTTGACCTCTGTTGTTACTTCAAAAGTCGGTCATCTCGACCAACCCTATGTTTTACTATCTATCTATACTATACCTTGTAAAAAATTTTATCTTATTCTGTCTTTGGTTTATTCACTTGTCATATTAGTTCTGTTCTTACTCTTGTGCTTACGGTGTCTTTTGTAGATGGCTCGTCTTAGACACACTGCACGTAAGTCGGTGATTCCTTTCCTGCCGTCTCGACTTGCGGAGCGTCCACTGCACCGCACCGTGTCCGGTCAGTCGAGTCACCTGGAGAGGCTGCACCACCGCTTGCGTGAGGAGCAGGAACGCCGGCGCCAGCACAGAGAGCAGCAGGGCTCTTCCTCCCCACCCCAGCGAGAGGTGGAGTCCGTGAGGCCCCGTTCCTCTGTTGCCCAGCTGGAGGCGCCCCCTGCACCACCACGGGACGTCCCGGCTGTTGGAGGAGCTACACGAGGAGGTTCTGGAGGAGACCCCGACGACGGCGACTCAGACCACAGCACGGAGTCTTCTGAGCCGCAGGAGGCGGAAGGATGGGTCGCCCGACCCATCACCCGTGACGCCGCTCGCTGTTGTCACTTCCACGACGCACTCGACACCTTGCTGCGCCAGGCTTTCGACCGGCACACCTGGTCGATCGAGTATCGTTGTGTAGTCTACCAGCACAATCGCGGGAGGTACCCGGACCGCTGGGAGGCTACCTGCCTAGTTCGCCGTCCGGAGGATGACCTCCGGGGTGCGGAGGCCGTTTCGGAGCACTACTCCATCTCCGAGAGGGACACCGCAGAGGCAGCTATGCAGGATGCAGCACGGCGTGCACTCTCTCAGTACTGTTCTTTGTTCGGTGGCGTGGCCGACAGTCTTAACCTTCGGTACTACCCCCGCCGCCCTACTGGCAGCACCGAGAGTGTGGTTGTCTCACCTGTTGGTGAGGCTAACCCTAGGTTGAGCAGCACAGTCAACCTAGTCGCGGTGCTTAACACTGAGCTGGATCACTCTCTGGACGAGCTAAGCAGAGCTCGAACGGAGATTGCGGAGTTGCGTGCTGAGTTGGCAGAGCGCCATCACCAGGAGGGTGGTTCCCCCGCTCCGGTTGGGACTCAGCACCCATACCGCTCACCGCCACGTGGTCACCACACTTATGGTTCCCCTGTCTGTAAGACCAGGATAGATCTGGATCCTTAGATCGTTAGCGTCGGAGTTTGTAATAATTCTTAAGTCAGGTGTCTCAGTCTTAGGTAGTCAGTTTAGTTTGCTTATTAGTTGCTTCCATTTAGTTTAGTTTGCTTATCAGTCGTTTGCATGCTTGTTATGATGAACCTGTGTTGGATTTGGATCTTTGTAATGACTGTAGCCAACATGTGGGTTTCCCCTGCAGTTTGGCTTAGCTAGTAATGTTAATGAAGTCAGTTGTTTAGTTGGGAAACCATTTACTCCTACTTTCCTTTCTTATCTGAGAAGCTGTGTTGAATCATGAATGAGGATCAGTGAGGCTCTTTGTTCACTCAGTGTCATGAAGAATTCTGTATTCTCTTTTCTTATGCTGAAAGATTGTAAGATCAATGCTGATGTATGAATGTCTTTCACAGATGTCTGACAACAGGCGCCGATGCAACAGGCGTGCTCAGCTAGAGCAGCATGACCAGCAGGAGGAAAATCAGAGGCAGCCTCCCCCACCACCCCCGATGTCAGTGGAGCAGATGTTCTTGATGCAGACCCAGGCAGTGCAGGCCATTGGGCAGACTCTGGCAGCCATGCAGCAGGCTCAACAGCAACCCCAACCCCAATTGCAAGTGCAGATGCCCCAGATGCCACGAGATAAGCGTGGTGAGTTCATGAGAGGGCACCCTCCTACCTTCGCCCATTCTGCTGACCCCATGGATGCAGAAGACTGGCTGCGCGCAGTGGAAAGGGAACTGCGCACCGCCCAATGTGACGACAGGGAGAAGGTTCTGTACGGTCCCCGTCAGCTGAGGGGAGCAGCCCAGTCCTGGTGGGAGTCCTACCTCGCCACCCATGCTGACACTGAAGCCATCACTTGGGAGGAATTCAGCGAGAGTTTCTGTCGGTACCATGTGCCAGAGGGACTGATGATCGTGAAGGAGGAGTTTCTGGCTCTGAAGCAGGGACCCCTGTCTGTTAGTGAGTACAGAGACAAGTTTCTGCAGCTGTCTCGTTATGCACCTGAAGACGTCAACACTGATGCCAAGAGGCAGTACAGGTTCATGAGAGGTTTGGTGGATCCCCTGCATTACCAGCTGATGAATCACACCTTCCCCACCTTCCAGCACCTGATCGATAGGGCAGTCATGACTGAGAAGAAGCGTAAGGATATGGAAGATCGGAAGCGCAAGATGAGTGGACCCCAGTCCGGAGGCATCAGCCGTCCGCGTTTCTCAGGCAGTTCATCTCAGCAAGGCAGACCTGGTCACCCACAGGGATATCAGAATCAGAATCAGCGTCCGCATCAGCAGCAGTTTCAGAGGCAGTACCCACAGCAGCAACAGCAGTATCGTCAGCACAGCCAGCAGGGAGGTAATCAGTATCAGAAGCAGAACAACCAGGCACCTCGCCTTCCTGCCCCAGCAGCAAACCAGAGCAACCAAGCAGCCCCAGCACAAGGAGGAGGCAGAGGATGTTTCCACTGTGGAGAACAAGGCCACTGGGCGATGCAGTGCCCAAAGAAGATGGCTCAGCAGCAGACCAACCCCAATGCTCCAACAAAACAAGGTGTACTGCAGCCGACAACCGGCAATCGTAACCAAGCGTACAACCGTGGAAAGGTGAACCACTTGGAGGCCGAAGCAATCCAGGATGCACCAGATGTGGCAGTAGGTATGTTCTCAGTCGAATCTCATCCCGCAAAAGTGCTATTTGATACTGGTGCAACTCATTCTTTTGTCACTGCAACCTGGGTAGAATTGCATAACATCTCAGTAGAGGCAATGATGCCGCCCATGAGGATTAATTCAGTTGGTGGCAAGGTGCAAACAGATAAAATATGCTCAAATATAATGGTGGAAATAAGGGGGATAGGATTCCCCAGTGACTTAATAGTAATAGACACCCCCGGAATAGATGTTATTCTAGGGATGAATTGGTTAATGAAGTATGAGGCAAATGTTAGTTGTGACAAGAGGACCGTAACATTGAAGTCCCCGTCAGGAGAAGAGGTAGTGGCCGAGCTAAGGATGCCTAAGTCAGAAGAGGGAGTCTGTCACCAGATTTCAGTTGATAGTAAGGAGCCCAACCCACTCGAGGCTATCAAGGTTGTGTCGGACTTTCCGGACGTGTTTCCCGAGGAGCTAACGGGCATGCCACCCGAGAGAAAGGTTGAATTTGCCATAGAGCTTATCCCTGGTACCGCCCCCATTTCCAAAAGAGCCTATCGAGTGTCTGGACCAGAATTGGTGGAACTCAAGAAGCAGATAGATGAGATGTTAGAGAAGGGTTACATCAGGCCCAGCACCTCGCCTTGGACCGCTCCAGTGTTGTTTGTAGAGAAGAAAGATGGTACCAAAAGGATGTGCATAGACTACAGAGCCTTGAATGAAGTCACTGTCAAGAACAAGTACCCCCTGCCAAGAATAGAAGATTTGTTCGACCAACTCAGAGGTGCCAGCGTATTCTCGAAGATAGATCTGAGGTCGGGCTACCATCAACTCAGAATCCGACCCTCGGACATACCGAAGACAGCGTTCATCACCAAGTATGGGTTATACGAGTTCACAGTTATGTCCTTTGGTTTGACAAATGCGCCAGCCTTCTTTATGTACCTGATGAACAGTGTGTTCATGGATTATCTGGACAAGTTTGTGGTAGTGTTCATCGATGATATTCTCATATACTCTCAAAGTGAGGAAGATCATGTAGAGCATTTGAAGATGGTATTGCAAAGACTTCGAGAGCATCAATTGTATGCCAAGCTGGGCAAATGCGAGTTCTGGATTCATGAAGTCTTATTTCTAGGTCACATCATAAATCAAGATGGGTTGGCAGTGGATCCGAAGAAAGTGGCAGATATCCTAAACTGGAAAGCACCGAAGGATGTTCGTGGGATCAAGAGCTTCATTGGAATGGCCGGATACTATAGGCGTTTCATTGAAGGCTTCTCAAAGATTGCTAGACCAATGACAGCGTTGCTAGCAAAGAAAGTTGAGTTTAAATGGACTCAAAAGTGTCAGGAAGCATTTGAAGAACTGAAGAATAGATTGACTACAGCTCCTGTGTTAGTCCTGCCTGACGTTCACAAGTCATTCTCAGTGTATTGCGACGCTTCGTACACCGGATTGGGATGCGTGCTGATGCAAGAAGGAAGAGTTGTAGCATACTCGTCTCGACAGCTGAAGATCCATGAGAAAAATTATCCCACACATGACCTGGAGTTGGCAGCAGTGGTTCATGCCTTAAAGACCTGGAGACATTACCTGTATGGGCAGAAGTGCGACATCTACACCGATCATAAAAGTCTGAAGTACATATTCACCCAGTCAGAGTTAAACATGAGGCAGCGAAGATGGTTGGAATTGATCAAGGACTATGAGTTGGAGATACATTACCATCCAGGCAAAGCCAATGTTGTTGCAGATGATCTGAGCAGGAAGAGTCAAGTCAATATGTTGGCCTCGTACCCGATGCCGTATGAGTTAGCCAAAGAATTCGACAGACTGAGCCTCGGTTTCCTGAACAGTACGCAAGGAGTAACAGTGGAATTAGAGCCCACCTTAGAGCGGGAGATCAAAGAAGGACAGAAGGATGATGAAAACATCAACAAGATCCGGCAGCTGATCTTAGAAGGAATAGGCAAAGACTTTCGAGAGGACGAAGAGGGAGTAATATGGTTCAAGGACCGATTGTGTGTCCCCGACCTCAAACCCATTCGGGAATTGATCCTAAAGGAAGCTCATGAGACAGCCTACTCCATACACCCTGGAAGTGAGAAGATGTACCAGGACTTAAAAAGAAGGTTTTGGTGGTATGGCATGAAAAGAGAGATCGCAGAATATGTCGCCATCTGTGATAGCTGTCAGAGAACCAAAGCAGAGCATCAGAGGCCTGCCGGATTGTTGCAGCCTTTGCGGATTCCTCAGTGGAAGTGGGATGAGATCGGGATGGATTTTATAGTCGGCTTACCTCGTACCCGGGCCGGTTATGATTCCATCTGGGTGGTTGTGGACCGCTTAACAAAGGTGGCCCATTTCATACCCGTGAAGACAACATACACCGGAGCAACGCTAGCTGAGTTATACATGTCACGGATAGTCTGCTTTCATGGTGTGCCAAAGAAGATAGTGTCAGATCGAGGAACGCAGTTCACCTCTCATTTCTGGCAGCAGTTACAAGAAGCGTTGGGCACACATTTGAACTTCAGCTCAGCTTATCACCCGCAGACAGACGGTCAGACTGAAAGAACTAACCAGATCCTAGAAGATATGTTGAGAGCCTGTGCGTTGCAAGACAAGTCAGGATGGGACAAAAGGTTACCTTATGCAGAATTCTCCTACAACAATAGTTACCAGGCCAGCTTGAAGATGTCGCCGTTTCAGGCACTTTATGGACGGAGTTGTAGGACTCCGCTGCATTGGGACCAGCCTGGAGAGAGACAGGTGTTTGGCCCTGACATCTTGCTTGAAGCCGAAGAGAATATCAAAATGGTTCGGGAGAACCTGAAGACAGCCCAGTCAAGACAGCGAAGCTATGCTGACAGAAGGAGAAGGGAACTGAGTTTCGAAGTGGGAGATTACGTCTATCTGAAGGTGTCACCTATCCGAGGAGTCAGAAGGTTCGGAGTTAAAGGCAAGCTAGCACCCCGGTACGTCGGACCATATCAGATCCAAGCAAAGCGTGGAGAAGTGGCCTACCAGCTTGACCTACCAGAGAGCTTGTCAGCAGTGCACAATGTGTTCCATGTGTCGCAATTGAAGAAGTGTTTGCGAGTACCAGAAGAACAGTTGCCAGTGGAGGGTTTGGAGGTCCAGGAGGATCTGACATACATAGAGAAGCCAACGCAGATTCTGGAGTTTGCAGACAGAGTCACCCGGAGGAACACCATCAGAATGTGCAAAGTTAGATGGGGTCACCACTCCGAAGAAGAAGCAACCTGGGAACGAGAAGATGATCTGAAGGCCAAATACCCTGAACTCTTTGCTGACCAACCTTGAATCTCGGGGCGAGATTCTTTTAAGGGGGATAGGTTTGTAACACCCTGAATTTGGGGGTATAAAATTTCTTTGCTCATATTCACAAATTCAGGTGTTACTTCCCTTTTCTCATCCTTCCTCATTCTTTTCTTTCTCATTTCTATAGGAGAAAAGTGCTTATTTTATTTGTAATTATAATTTATTATGTTAAACCCTAAGGGAGTATGAATTGTTGCATCATGTTGAACCCTAGACTTCACTTTTGCTTGGTGCATAATTCTTGGAAAGTTTGATTTGAATTTGTGGCTTGTTTGAATTTGAATCAAATAGAGAAAGTAAAAAGAAAAGAGAAAACCAATTCCAGAATAAAAAGAAAAGAGAAAGAGGCCCAACCCGCCGCCCCCCTCGGCCTTTCGGCCCAGCCGGCCCAATCCCGCGCGCGCGCTCTCCCCCCCCGCTCTCTCTGCCCTGGCAGGCCCGCCCGTCAGCGCAGCCGCCTCTCGCGCGCCCGCCTCCGCTCTCCCCTCTCTCTCTGCTCGCGGGCCCGGGCTGTCAGCCCCGTCGTCCTCGCGTAACCGCCGCCGAGCTGCGCGCGCCCGCCTTCCCCGCGCCCACGTCGCGCGTGGAGCTCGCAACTGACCCGCCCCTGGCCACTTGAGCCCCGAGCCCCACTCGCCCTCTCCCCCTCCCCCATTTGCGCTCCAGTAGACCCTCTTCCCCCCTCGCTGCGCGCACGCAGAGCGCCGCCGCCATAACCCCCGCCGTCCCGAGCTCGGTTCCCCGTCGCCGTTGGAGCTCCGCCGCGCCCTTTGCCCCGGTGAGCTCCGCCCCGACGTCCGCAACCCGGGACGCGCCCCAATTCCCTCTCCCCCTCCCTATTTCTCTCTGCCCGCGCTGACCCGTTGTTCCCCGTGCAGCCGCGGAGGTCCCCCACCGTCGCCCCGGACCACCGTCGCGCCATTGCCGCCGCCGAGGAGAACCCGGAGCCCGCCTTGAGGTAAGGAACCTCTCCCGCCCCTATCGACCCTTGCTTTGCTCTCTGCTGCGTATAATTCTTCGCCGGAGTAGAGTAAACCCGCCGCCGAGCCGCTCCGCCGTGAACCGCCCCCCTCCGGTGCCCCTGCCCCGACCCAGACCCCACCAGAGGACTCCCCGTGCCCTCCCCAACCTTCCCGGCCACTCAGGTCGCCCCAGAGGCCCGCCAATCGCCCGCGCCCCTCGTCTCCGGCGAGCCCTCCGCCGCGGGGACGAGCGCCGCCGCCCCAGCTAGCCGTAGGAAAGACCCAGGCCGCCCACCCGATCCCCGTCGTTCATCCCAGATCGGGCGGCCCTGATTCAACTCGCCCGGACCCAATCCTGGCCGTCCGCCGGAGATCCAGCGGCCCAGGCCCACTTCCCCCTCACCCCGTCTCCCTGCCAGTTGGGCCCCGCCTGTCAGCCCGCCCGCGCGCTCGCCCTGCCCGCCGGCCCCGCCTGTCAGTCCGCCCGCGCGCGCTCTGCCCGCCCGGTCCCGCCTGTCAGTCGCCCAGGCCGCCGCGCGCTCGCGCGCCCGCCCGCAGGATCTAATCCTGGCCGTTCGCTTGAGATCCGACGGCCGTAGGAGCCCGATACCCCTTCGCCTGCGCATTTTCTTAAAGAGACCCCCGGTTTTCTGGAATTTGAACCCGCCGTCCCTGGTTTCTCGCAGTTAAGTCCCTGGCCCTTTTATTTAATTCAAAATAGGTATTTAGGGTATAATTTTAATCCCCAAACTTGTAAAATTCATAACTTTGTCATATGAACTCCAAATGAGGTGCTTCAAATTGCAAAATGCTCATTATGTTTTTGTCTATCTATTCAAACAATGTTTCCCTGCTGTTTCCATGTACCAATTAATAGTTAATCACTAGAATAGGATTAAGACTATTGGAACCTTATTTGAGATAATTAGAAATTGGTAGACTTTAATAAGAGTTGGATTACTTAAGTTTATGGACTTAAACACCTAAGTTTAGGAACTTAAAACCATGTAGTGATTTAATTCCACCACTGACTTAAACTTGATTAGTGGATAATGAATCACTTTGTATAGTCCTCTACCCCAGACCTAGGGAACACCAGAGTGCCTATCCCTTTTCAACTATGAACTTGTGATCTCTCTGCTGCATATGTTTGGAATGTTGCTTTTTGTTTGTTATCTTCCCAAGTGCATAGTGTGAATGATTACTTTACGTAGACAACGAGCAGTCTGTGTTTCCCGAGGAAGTTGCAGAGGAAGTCCCTGATCAGCAGTTTGGTGAAGGCAAGTGTCCTCTGTCCCATTATGTCCTATTCATTTATAACTTACTACCCCGCACTACTTACTTGAAACCTAAGGATTGACTAGCTTTACATTTTACTTTATCCTTGATGACCTTATGGGCTATTATGGTTAGCACTTTGCTATTGCTTCAACATAATCAATGAACATGATGTGACTATTTATGATACTGTTATCCTGATGATGTTGATGATCTTGTGATACTCTAGGGGGCTCAGGCTGTTTCCTGAGTACCTCTCCGTAAGGACTGGTTCGTTGAGAGACCACCCGGGATAACAGTGCAACCATGAGGGTGAAATGGGATGCCCTTAGCTGATTAATTGGGTGAACTAGAGGTGTAGTTGCTTAGCCGTCGTGCCGTCAATGGGGTCCAGGCACAGTGCTTGCTCTGCCGAGGCTGAGTGCCGAGGTTCTTTCGTTTTGCTCTTTGTTAGTCACTCTCCTGCGGGGAGGGGTACTGTGTTTATCAAACTGGAGAAACCTAACGGGCAGCTATGATCTCTAGGGAATCTTTGTAAAAGCTACGTAGTGATGCCCTGCCGGACCACCTAGGTAGTGGTTAATGGGGATTAGCTCTCCCCGGGTAGAAAGGGAATCATGACTCATGGGTAAAGTGTGCAACCTCTGCAGAGGGTAGTGGAACTGATATATCAGCCGTGCTCACGGTTATGAGCAGCCTTGGGATCCTCTTTGATTAGAGACACAGATGGTTCGAGATACAAGGATTATGTTATGGTTTTGGTTCGACTATGATGATGACGTTCCTCGATGAGGAAATGGTTTACGGGTTGGTTAATGCTAAAATCTGGCTTCTACTAATGATAAATACCTGACCAACTAAAAGCAACTGCTTGAGCCTAACCCCACATAAAGCTAGTCCACTTCAGCCAAACGAGACATTTGCTAAGTACGTTGATGTGTACTCATCCTTGCTTTACCACAAAACACCAGGTTGTTCGCATTGTAACCACTGCTCCGGAGAAGGCGAAGCCGTGGAAGGAGACTTCCAGGAGTTCCAAGACTACGATGAATTCTAGGTGTGGGTTGGCGGCAACCCCCAGTCAGCTGCCTGTGAAGGCCTTATCTTTACTGCGTTTCGCTAGTACTTTGATTTACTTGTTAAGACAATGACTATGTGGATGTCTATGACTCTATGATGTAATAAGTACTCTTTTATGTTATTATTCGAGCATTGTGTGATGATGTTCATTTATGTAATCGCTGTGTACGTGAGTTCTGATCCTGGCACGTACATAGTTCGCATTCGGTTTCCTTCCAAAACTGGGTGTGACAAGGGCAAGTTCATCGGAGTAGAGTTATTTATAGACCACATGAATCTGCAATCAGAACATATGCTTTGACTAAGGCCAATGAATCATATTCGCAGGCGTCCCCGAGAATAGATCAAATACCAATAAGTCAAATGTGGATATGATATTAATCCCGGGTATATCCACATCTACATCAGGTAGAAGCATTCTGTTGGGGGTATGCTTCGTAGCCGAAGATCCTAAAGAAAGAGAACACCTTCGGCGGATCCTCTTAGAAGCAGCGCCGAAGCTATCGCCTGTAAAGCTTCGGCATGATGACAGATCTCAAGACAAAGGGGTGAACCAACTTAAAGATGAAATGACTTAAAGACCCATGATGTTTTGTATCATTATTGTAGTCGATTGTAAAGGGCATAAATGTAATTTTACACAGGTTGCGCCCTGTGCCTATAAATAGATGAATAGTACCCCTGTACTGTTCACACAATCTTGTAATCTTTGATACCTTACGTTGGAGTTATTACTTCTTGCCAAGGCAAAGGTATAAATGTACCTAAATATTATGAGTTGTATAATAAAATATGTGAATAACCTTATGTGTTTTAATATATATCATTTCCTTATGTTTCATATCTCCTATATTTCATACTGCATTGTTTTATAACTCTGATTACGAAGGTATGACCTTCATAATATTTTGCTCATGGCCTTCGTCCGAAGTTCATAAAATCCTTGGAGAGATAATGCTTCAGTGGACGAATGGCATCAATATTTAACATTTTATGTTGCCTTGTTCTTAATTCATAGCATTTGAGAACAAGTCCCCAACATTGGCGCCCACCTCCGGTGAACTCACTTCCACTTTTTGAGCTGATGGCTTCGTTCAACAACCAAGCTGGAGCTGCTTCGACTTCAAAGCTGGTACTCCCGATAACAGGCGATTCATGCTCAGAGCCGGCCAACAAGAAGCAGAAGAAGGAGGCACAGAGAAGGGTACAACATGTTGGGGTGCAAGGACCCTTCATCAAGTCAAGATGGTCCCACATCCCAATTACCTTCTCCCAAGAGGACCTTCAACTCAAGGATTACCCTCACAATGATGCTATGGTTATTTCTTGTGTTATTAAAGGATTTCTGGTTCACAATGTTCTGGTTGACACAGGCAGTGCAGCGGATATTATATTTGCTAAGGCCTTCAGATAGATGCAAGAGCCAGAGGATAAGATTCATGATGCTACACACCCTCTTTGTGGTTTTGGAGGAAGACAGATTGTAGCGCTTGGCAAGATCACGATGCCAGTGACCTTCGGATTTGTCAACAATACAAGGACTAAGCAAGTTGTGTTTGATATTATAGACATGGAGTACCCCTACAATGCAATCATTGGTCGTGGGACACTCAATGCTTTTGAAGCAATTCTTCATCCAGCATATCTTTGCATGAAGATACCTTCGGATCAAGGGCCTATTGCTATTCATGGAAGCAGGAGGCTGCCAGAAAGGCTGAAGGAAACTGGACAGATTCAAAAGCAATCCACAATATAGATGGAGCCGAAGCTTGTGAGCAATACATGTACAGAAGGGAGAAGGCTGCTTCAGCCGATCAGCCGAAGCCCATGCTCTTATGTGAAGATATAGCAGAGCAAAAGGTGCTGCTGGGATCTCAATTGTCTGAGGAGCAGGAGAAAACCCTAACAAGGTTTCTGTTCAACAACAAAGATGTCTTCGCATGGTCAGCCAACGATCTCTGTGGTGTCAACAGGGATGTCATTGAGCACTCGCTCAATGTTGATCCATCCGTTAGACCCAGAAAGCAGAGGCTTCGGAAAATGTCTGATGACAAAGTCGAAGGTGCTCGAAACGAAGTGAAAAGACTTCTTAGTGCTGGCGTTATTAGAGAAGTAAAGTACCCAGAATGGTTAGCCAACACTGTTATGGTAAAGAAGGCCAATGGTAAATGGAGAATGTGCATTGATTTTACTGATCTCAATAAGGCTTGTCCGAAGGATGAGTTTCCATTACCAAGGACAGATTCTCTAGTAGATGCAACAGCTTCGTCAGAGCTCATGAGTCTGCTAGATTGTTATTCAGGCTACCATCAAATCTGGATGAAGAAGGAAGATGAACCAAAAACAAGCTTCATAACACCCAGTGGTACATACTGTTACCTTCGAATGCCTGAGGGGCTCAAGAATGCTGGAGGAAGCTTCAGCAGAATGACAGCGAAAGTCCTTCATTCTCAGATAGGCAGAAATGTGCTAACGTATGTTGATGATATCATAGTAAAAAGCACGAAGCAAGAAAATCACATTGCTGATCTGCAGGAAACATTTGCTAACTTCAGACAAGCTGGCCTGAAGTTGAATCCAGAAAAATGTGTCTTCGGAGTAAAGAAGGGAAAATTCCTTGGTTGTTTAGTTTCAACAAAAGGAATCGAAGCTAATCCGAATAAAATCGAAGCTATCCTTCGGATGGAACCGCCAAGCACAAAGAAGGGAGCTCAACGGCTGACAGGAAGACTGGCATCTTTGAACCGATTCATATCTAGATCAGCAGAGAAAAATTTACCATTCTTTGAAGTGCTGAAGTCAGCCGAAGTCTTTCAATGGGGATCAGCTCAGCAGAAAGCCTTCGAAGAGCTGAAGCAGTACCTAATAGACCTAACGACGCTAACTCCACCCGCGCCAGGGGCTCCTCTGCTGTTATATGTGGCAGCTTTGCACTCTGCAGTGAGTGCGGCACTTGTCCAGGAGAAGCTTGAAGGACAAAATAAAAAGCAAGTCCCAGTATATTTTGTCTCTGAAGTAAAATTACACAGAGTTGGAGAAAGTGTTGTATGCTGTATTAATGGCTTCCAGAAAGCTTCGGCATTATTTCCAGGCTTATCACATAATTGTTCCCTCATCACAGCCTCTGAACGATATTATGAGGAATAGAGAAGCTACTGGAAGGGTTGGAAAGTGGGCCGCGGAGCTCAATGAATTCACCATTGACTACGTCCATAGATCTTTAATTCAATCTCAGGCGCTAGCAGACTTCATAGCTGACTAGACGCCAGGGTCTCATGAAGAAGGGACAAGCAAAGATGCCGAAGCTTGGACGGTATTCTGCGATGGTTCTTGGGGAACCTTCGGTGCAGGAGCAGCTGCAATTCTAGTCGCACCTTCAAATGTCAAAACGTGTTTCACAGTCAAATTGGATTTCAGCTGCACAAATAATATTACTGAGTACGAAGCACTTTTATTAGGGCTTCGGAAGCTAAGGGCAATGGGAATAAGAAGGGCCATCTTAAAAACTGATTCTCAAGTTATCGCTGGTCATGTGGATAAAAGTAGCAAGACACGAGATCCGAAGCTTGAAAAATATCTGGATGCAGTCCGAAGGTTGGAAGCTTCCTTCGAAGGTTTTTCCGTCAAAAATATTCCAAGAGGTGAAAATGAGCATGCAGATTTGCTAGCCAAATCAGCGGCTCACGGGCTCCCTTTACCCTCCGAAGTATTTTTTGAAACAATAAAAGCACCTTCGGTTGAGCTCATGGAAAGAGCAGTGCTCACTATTTCTCCAGTGCACAGTGAAGATTGGAGAACTGAAATAATATCTTTCCTTCAAGGAAATTGTCTTTCAAGTGACGAAGCTTATAATAAAAGAATGGAGGCAAGAATAAGACCATATGTCATGATAGAAGGGGAATTGTATAAACATGGAGTTTGTTCACCACTCCTCAAATGTTTATCAAGAGCCGAGGTATCGAATTGATGAAGGAGATACACGCAGGTCTGTGTGGATCTCACATTGGATCTAGGCCCTTGCCGGGGAAAAAAATTCGTCAAGGATTTTATTGGCCGAAGGTAGCTTCGGATGCAGCGGAGTTATTTCAAAAGTGTGAAGGTTGTCAAAAATGTGCAAGAGATCAGAAGCAACCTTCATCTCTCACTCAATTAATACAGCCCACTTGGCCGTTGCAAAGGTGGGGCCTTGATTTGCTAGGCCCACTTCCACCAGCACAAGGAAATCTAAAATATGTTGTGGTGGCGGTAAAATATTTTTCCAAGTGGATTGAGGCGAAGCCTTTAGCCACAATAACTTCGGTCACTGTTGAAAAAATTTTCTGGCAAAATATTGTTTGTCGCTTCGGAGTGCTGAAGGCAATTACTGTGGACAACGGAACACAGTTTGATGCCGAAGCTTTCAAAGAGTTCTGTGAACAAATTGGCACGAAGATTCATTTTGCATCGGTTAGACATCCGGAGTCAAATGGACTTGTCGAAAGAGCTAATGGCATTATAATGACAGGAATAATGAAGTTAATATTCAATCAGCCTAGGGGAAAGTGGCCAGATGAATTAATCAAAGTGGTGTGGAGCCACAACACAACAATATCAAGGTCAACAGGCTTTACACCATTCAAATTGTTGTTAGGTGACGAAGTAATAACCCCAGAAGAAGCTAAAGCCGGATCAATAAGAACAGTGGCTTCGACAGAGGACGAAGCTGATTATTCTGTGGAAAAAGATGCTATAAAAGGGATCAGGCTTCAGGCTGTGGAGAACATCAATAAATATCTAGCCGAAACAATAAAATGGCGTGACAGAAAAGTTTGATTAAAAAATATCAAGCCAGGGCACTTGGTCGGAGAGTTGCCAACCCAGATACAGTAGGCAAGCTACAGTTGAAGTGGGAAGAACCTTTTCTGTTAGTATCTTCATCAAGACCCGGTTCTTACAGATTGAAGGATATGGACGTCAATGACATTCCTAGATCTTGGAATGCGAATGAGCTTCGGCGATATTATGTGTAGCTTGATGTAATCTCTTTATTTTTCCCTATGGCACCCTTTTCCTTTCTAAAGGGGAGAAAGATTTTTAATGAGGCCATAGCATGTAATTTCTCTTTTTCTTATTTCAGCTCTACAAGAGCAATATCCCCCAAAAAATGTAAATGTAAAAACTGAGCATGCACCATCGAGTGCAAAGAGAAAAGAAAAAAAATCGGGAGAAGCTCGAAAGACGTCCCTAAAGGGATGCAGAGCACGACGAAGCTACAAAAAGTCGTTCCTAAGGGAGCGCAGCGTAAGTTCTCTGCTCAAAAGTCGTTCCCAAGGGAATGCAGAGCTTACAGCGAAAAGTCAACGCTGATACCACCGAAATAGAAGGCGAAGAAGCTCCTAAGGGAGGCTTACAGCAAAAAGTCAACGCTGATATCGCCGAAATAGAAGGCGAAGAAGCTCCTAAGAGAGGCTTATAGCGAAAAGTCAACACTGATACCGCCGAAATAAAAGGCGAAGAAGTTCCTAAGGGAAGCTTGCATCAAAAAGAGATTTCAGTCATTCCTTAGGGAATGAAGGTTGTGAATGAAGCTTCGTACGAGTGTTCGGACATTCATTTGCACGACATTACATCATACATTTGCATTCATAAACATTCATTTAGACATACATAGGATCCTCATCATCATAACACAGGCAGTTGCTTCGGCTCTAAAGACAAGGCTTCGGAAAAAAGAAAAAGAAGCAATTTTATGCTTCGCTGTGTACGAAAAGAAGGGAAGGTGTTTTTCGCCTTCGGCTCAAAAATGCTAATTTCGTTCACACCAAAGCATTTTCTACATTGATGGAAAGGTAAGAATATATTACAAGGTATGGACAAAGTCCACAAAGTAAAATTTAATTACATCATTCTTTACATAAGTTATTACAAGAGTTTTTAGAGTTTTTTCTACAGACACCTATTCAAGCTTCATCACTATCCAAGGAGTTTCGGTTTCGGCTTTGTCATCCGTTAAGCTTTGGCTTCGTCTCCTTACTCCTTAGCTTCGGCTTCGGCTTCGTCATCCCGTGTGAATCAAAGTATGGTAAGCAAAATTTAAGCTTGAAGGAAGAAGTAGGTACAAGGTATGATTTTATTACCGGCTTAAGATGGCTTCGAGCTTCATCACCAGCTTTGCTTCGTCCACCCTTTGTCCATACCAATTTTATAAATCTATTTGCTATACTTCGGGCAAGGTTGGGAATGTTATCCAAATCTGCTGGTGATAAGCTGAAATTGGGTCTATTGATAACCTTTCCGTGTTCGCAGCCAGACTTCAGGAAGGCAACAGCTGTGCCCCGAGAAGCTACCAGGGCACAGAAGTCACCATGTCCAGCTATAACTTCGTCAAGGTGATCAATTTCACCTTCGATATGTTCGAAGGCCCCTGGCAGGTCTTCAGACGAAGGATTAAATTTTTCGCTGCTGGCTCCAACCAAATAGAAGACCTGTTTCAGCCGTTGAACACATCGATTACTGAATTCCAAACATTTTTCTTGAATGCTTGTTAATGGTTTTTTCAAATCTGAATTTTTCTGGACTTCGGCCTCAAATTTTGCATTAAGCTCTTGCTTTTCTGGTTCAAAGTGTTCTGATTGGCAGAGAAGCTTCGTATTCAATTCTGCTATTTTAGCTTCAGCTTCTGCCAATAATCCTTCGGTTGTCTGAAGCTCAAAGTCTTTCTTTTCAATAGCAGTTGATTGCTCTTTTATTTTGCTCTCTAAATTCTCAATTATAACCTCGTATTTTTTATCTTCCAAATCCTGCTGCATTTTCAAAGCTTTGCTCAGCAGCATACTCTGCACATAAACAACCTTCGTTAGAAAATAACTTCGTTATTAAAAACAATAAAAGTCAGAAAAAAGTTGTTTACCTTGAAGTTGGAATAAAATAAACTACCGACAATGTGCGGTCGTCAGTAGCGGCTGATATCTGTTTCGAGCTTCGGGAAACCAATACTCTTTGATAGAGTACCGATAACCTTCGCACCGGTCTGATCCCAGATGCAGCCCAACCTTTCGTCATCAATGCCACCGAAGAGAAGTGCTCCTGGCCGATATCCGTAAGATATAGCATATTCTTTTAGCTCTTCTTTTTCAGCCTTCGTCAGCTCTTGACCAACTAAGTTTTGAAAGTTAAAAACTTCATATTCCAAAGTGTCTTCGGCTATTTCTTTCTCTTTCTCGGGCTCCGGGGCCGTAGTTCCTTCGATGGCTGCGACAGCTTCTTCTGCGGCCATGTTCAGCAGTATTTTATCTATATCAACAATCGTGCTTTCTAAATGAATATCTTCAGCTCTGGTAGCTTCGGCATTTGTGGCTTCCGAAGGTGCAGCTTTAGTAGCTGTCGTGCTTTCAACAACCGGCGCATTCGGAGCTGAAGCTCCTGGTGGTGTCCCTTCGATGACTTCTGTCACTGTAATGATTCTTTGCTTTTTTGGCCTAGCTGCCTTCTTCATTTTTGTGGGCTCCTTTTCCTTCTGAAAAATCTTAGTCAGATGTGGCCCCAGTGGACTTAGCTTGACATGCAAAGATTCAGTCATTACCTTTAAGATTTCCTCTACTTCGGTAGCAGAGGGTGTTGCAGAAGTTCCTTCTTCTTCATCAATTGCTTTTTAATTCGGAGTTGTAGCTTTTCTTTTCTTCAAAACACCTGTTTTTGGCTCAGTCTCTGGCTTTTTCTTCTTCGGTTGTTCTTCATCGTCTTTATTCAGAGCACCAGCTACTCTTTTCCTTTTTTGACCTTCGGCATCCTTGTCTAGCCGCTCGTAGTCGGGGTACTCAAAATCCAGAGCATCCATTACACGATTTAACCTCCGCTTCGGACGGGTGCCGAAGGCCGCAGTCATCAATTGATCTTCTTTTTTAGAGTAATTGCTGAGTATTTCATTGCACATTACTTCAATTGTGTCCAGCCACTCTTGGCAAGGCACTTTGAAATGTTTCTTGAATTTGAAATGGTAAGGCAATCGAACAAATTCCCCCTTCTACTTTTCTCCCTTAAATTTCGGCATGTCCCACTCTTTTAAAGTTGGGAACACTCTGAAGGCCAAGAATTCTTGCACTAAGTCCCTAGTGCCGATATGCTCCGCAATAACTCGAAATTCGCCTATTGTGATTTGGCTTGGACTCTGCGGTGTCATGTTGCACTAGGGCCTGGTTTCTCTGAAGGTCAATTCCAGTGGACTTTGGACTAGCTTCTCCTTTTCTTCGTCAACTTTAACGTAAAACCATTTGGTTTTCCAGCCAGCTGGCCACTTGGTTCGATAGCTGATAACTGGAAACTTTGTATTCTTGCGATACGCAAAGTTGTAGCAGCCGAAGTTTTCATGTAGCCCATCTTTTCTAGCTTTTGTTTGATAATGAAGCTCGTGTATTTGGCAGAAACCTTCGGCAAATGGTTCTACCCCTGGCTTCGGAGGGCCCAGATGTAGACACTAAGCCTAACGATGGCGTTAGGCGTTAGTTGATGAAGATAAATTCCAAATTTCTTCAGAACATTAGCAATCATCCTATTCAAAGGAAATCTTAGTCCTGCTTTGAAGAAGCTTTTGAACACCACTACTTCATCCTTCCCTGGCTTCGGAGTAGTCTCTTCCCCACCGAAACGAACCAGCTCTTTCTTCGCTTCACTGAAATATCCCAAATTCATCATCTTCGGCATGTCACCTTCGGAAATGGTGGATTTCCCAAAATCTAAGTGGCTAGGTTTAGTTGGCGCAGCGCCATAATAATCTTCAGACTCAGTCTCTTCAACATCAGCTTGCTCTGTTTCAGTGGCAGGTGCTTCCTCCGATGCTACCAGCCCTGAGCGCTTCATCACTTCGGAGATTGGGGCAGTTTCTGCACCTTCGGCTTCTTCTCCGTCGTGTGTAACCCTAGCTATGGAACATACTCTGGCCATCTGATGATTGAATTTCTTGTTTTTTGAATGAAGTTGAAATTTTTTGTTTACTTTGCTGAAGCTCTTTCTTGATTACGAAGCTTGAGCAAAGAAAATAGCTTCGGTTGAGGATGCAGAAAACAAGCTTCGACTTTGATCAATATTTTGGCAGCAAAACAGTGCAATAGCAATGAATGTTGTGGTAACTTCACACCTACTCGTCTGTTTATAATATGCCACAGGTGGGAAGGTGAATCGTCAAGGTCTTCCGCACCGAACAAACATTCACCCGCACTCACTGAACGGTGGGCCACAGGGTCCGAGAAGGTGAATCGCCAGGGCGCGCATAACTGCTACAAGATGGGGCCACTTCGCGCGTGGATTATTTTAATCGTTTCTCGCCAACGAGCTCAGGAAAGGTGTTTTTCGGATCTTCGGCATCCCGAAGCCTAGAAGACTTTTTCACGGATCAAGCTCGTTACGAAAAACAATCTAGCACCGCGAAGGGCTACTGTTGGGGGTATGCTTCGTAGCCGAAGATCCTAAAGAAAGAGAACACCTTCGGCAGATCCTCTTAGAAGCAGCGCCGAAGCTATCGCCTCTAAAGCTTCAGCATGATGACAGATTGTCACACCCGGATTTTAGGGTCCAAAACCCGGGCGCGAACATAATCACCAGGTGTGCTGGGACCAAGTCTCACACATATGATGAATCATGGCACAGGATCGAATGTCACATCTTTACTACATAACAGGAGTTTTATACAAAATAAATAATTACATTATAAGGAGACAACGGTCCAGCAACCCAAAGTTGACTGGGAGACGACGACCTAGACCTCTCACGAACACATCGCAGCATCCTCCAAGCGCCTCATCCTGCGGTACCTGTTCTTGACCTGTGGGGGGGGTGTGAGACAGCAAGAGTGAGCTCACATACGTTCATCGCTCAACAAGTTGTGGGGAATAATGTGTATGAACTCGCCAAAGGTGGGAGCTCATGTGAAGTGTAAGGCTTACCAAAGAGGATGGCTGAAGCTGAGCATTGCTTTTAAAGTTGGTCAAAATTTTATTAGCCATTACTAAGTATAAGTAAATACCAACCCAATTAAATAGTAGAACAGAAGTAACAACATCACCTGCGATGCAATGCATATGACAAATTGAATTTAAGTTCCATAGATTAATCATGTGAGTGTCCGAGCTGCTCATGACCGTGAGCACGGCTAGTATACCAGTTTTACACTCTGCGGAGGTTGCGCATCTTTACCCACAAGTCATGTTACCCATCTGCCAAGGGATCGCGACTTCCCATACACCTCTACCGAGGAGGCGAGGTAGGGTAACACTACGAGGCCTTTACAAAGTTCCACTAGCTTCAGAAAACCCGCTACAGTTTATAGGAAGCTCCAATGCAGGAATCCCTTGCAGGACCGCCATCGCAGCGAAATCCTCCCGAGGGCCTCCCTACACTGACCACTCCCCTACTGCCCTTGCCCCTTTCGGGTAAGGTAGTCTTCCACTAGCTTTCCTAATTAATCGGCCAAGGGCGTCCCATTAAACCCTTGTGGTAGCACTGTTTTCCCGGGTGGTTCTCCATGTTCCAATTAACATAATGATCTTATCATGAACAGTAAATAGCAACTGATAACAAAAGTATGAATAATATGTATCTCAATGCCCAAATCCACATATAGCACTAGCAAGTACTACCCAGGAAGTTTAGTGGTAAACAAGGCATAAAGATAGACAAACTAGGGTAACCTATTAGGTCCCATCAAATTAACCTATGCAGATCATTATGATTAATTAGAACATGAGTGGGTAAAAGAAGTGTTCAAGGGCACAACTTGCCTGGCACTTGAGAATCCAGGTACCAACTTGCCTTTTCAGATGACACGTGTCCTCGCGCTAGTCGTAGCAATACAAACAAACATGGTATAGATAAAATTAACATCACACCAAACATAAGAACAAACTGAATAATAATCTACGCGTTGCTACGAGGTCAAGGGATCGAGAACTACTAAGATCGGAGTTACGGTTAAGGAGTTATGAATTTCCGAATGTTTTATGTGTTTGATACGGAAATAATTAAGTGGTCAAATTTAATATAGTTTTCATGCTAAACCAGAGTCATTAAGTGCTAAACAATATTAATACAAAATTATAGAAATTGGAACGGGTCAAAAACGAGTTAAAATGAATTTTCTATGATTTACACAAGATCTAGTATTTATTTTTGTGTTAAAAATAAATTCCTATTTCATTTTCCTGATTTTCTAATTTCCTGGACTAGGCGTTAATTATAGGAAAGCGCAGGGGCCTCGGCGCAGGAATCCTGAGACCCAGTGAACAGAAACTACGGACGGCGGGTTCTATTTCCGTAAAGCCTAGGGGCTCACATGAAAAACTGTCTACACGAAGGGGTATCGTTTGATCTGAGCCGTCCGATCAACATCCTAGGGCTCAGATTAGATCGCCGATATCCTAAACCCATGCGCGGAAATAGCCATCGGATCACGATTCTACGGTTGTGATTCAATTGACCCGGGATGTGCCCACTCATCTAATCGTGGCCGCTGGTTAGAGACTCAACGGTGCACGCGTTGTCTTCATCCTTACGACCCCATGCTACTGTCCTCAACATCCTGCCACATCCGGCCAATAGCAACAGGCGACCGGAACACAGGTGAGCACGCCGGTAGAGAGATGCCCCCACGCCCCAGAACTCTATTCCGAGCACTAACGACCCCAACACGCAGAGAAGAGAATGGCGCATGACAGCGAGGTCTTACCAATGGTTAGGGACGTTGGGGTGAGATGGCCACGGCGCGCAGTGGATCCGCAGCGATGTTGATCTTCGTTGAACAGTCGGCATCGACCCGAGTTTCCCCATGCCGTGTAGCGAGGACAGCGAGCGTGGCACCAGTGAGGCCGCGGCAGCCATCGGCCACCACCTCACGGAAATCATGCGCGCGGAGGACCGGAACATACAGTGCCCGTCGTTTGGACCCGTCGAGCCCACGCACTCACCCCCGCGAACGCGGTGAAGCCATGGACGCTTCCGCCAGGATAGACCGAGCCTCCCGGCCGCACGCGTAACTCGAACGATGGCGCCCCTACCAATATGCCCGCGGTGGTAACCTTCATCCCGCCCAGTGCGCTAATGGTGATTTGGATGAGGCGGTGATGCCCTGATTCGACGGAGAACTGGGCGTGTCTAGGGTGGGTTATATACCCCGAGACCTGAACGCAACAGAGAAAACCATCTCTAGCTGGCGTCCCCGGTGACCCAGAAATCGTGGCGGCCAAGGTTGGACGGACTTGCTTCCGTTGGCGAGATCTGCGGGGAAGAAGCGCCCAGACGTGGGTCCCACCTATCGGCTAAAACATCCAGTGCGCCGCGGAAAGGGTCGACGCACGGGCCCCACTCGTAAGTGGTTCTGTACGCGAAGAGAGAGGGGAAAGAGGGATGGGCCGGCCAGGGGGAGTTTGGCCCATTCAGCTAGGGTGGATGCCGAGGGGGAGTTGGGCCGAGCTCGAAGTGGGGCTAGGTGGGCCGAAAGCAGTATAGTCAGCCCAGCAGGATTTCTTTCTTTTTATTTCCTTTCCAAATTCCATTCCCAAATCTAGAATTTGAATTCAAATCTTGTAGTATATTTTGTACTCAAATTAAATATTCATCTTAAACATGCCAGTGTAGAATTTATTTATTTATGAATTTATTTTGTTAAAGCCAATGCTTTGTTTCTCCAAGTTAGAGTTTAAATTCTATAGACCCATTTATATATTGTTATTGACACTTTTATTTTTATTATCCACAAATGCACAATCACATAAACTCCAGCATGATGCAATAATTTAGTGGCATATATTTTATAATTATCTGTTTTTAAAATATGGTGTTCACATGTGATGGCACAAAAGTTCAAACTCCCACATAGATAAAGTGAACTTGTTTCTCCCTTTGATATTAGCTCTTGCAAATTACAAATTGGGTATTACACAGATCTCAAGACGAAGGGGTGAACCGACTTAAAGATGAAATGACTTAAAGACCCATGATGTTTTGTATCATTATTGTAGTCGATTGTAAAGGGCATAAATGTAATTTTACATAGGTTGCGCCTTGTGCCTATAAATAGATGAACAGTACCCCTGTACTGTTCACGCAATCTTGTAATCTTTGATACCTTACGCTGGAATTATTACTTCTTGCCAAGGCAAAGGTATAAATGTACCTAAATATTATGAGTTGTATAATAAAATATGTGAATAACCTTATGTGTTTTAATATATATCATTTCCTTATGTTGCATATCTCCTATATTTCATACTACATTGTTTTATAACTCTGATTACGAAGGTATGACCTTCGTAATATTTTGCTCATGGCCTTCGTCCGAAGTTCATTAAATCCTTGGGGAGATAATGCTTCAGTGGACGAAGGGCATCATATTTAACATTTTATGTTGCCTTGTTCTTAATTCATAGCATTTGAGAACAAGTCCCCAACACATTCAGATCAATATGGTTACTCCTCAACGATTTCTGGCAAACTCCATATACACAAGAGTACACACTGAACGACAGGTTCAGTTTGGCTTTTGTGCGTTTATAGAATATTGAGGCATTACGCTAGATGGGCATTTATCTCCCCCTAATGCCGAGATGTTCTAAAAGCATACAGATAAAATCCCCAACCACAATTATCTAGTTGTGGCCGATGTATGCTATTGTGGTAATTAATTTGGGAAATCTTACGCGCATTACAAATAGGGTTTCTATGCAGTGAGTTGTGGACTTAGATTAATGTAGTGGCATGAATACTACATATTTGTCCATCAACATGAAGGGTTAGTCTCAATATCCAGTGAAACACGCAACAACAAGTTGCTTCATGGTTATAATTCTACAAACTTATTGTTATTATTACCAAACACATAGTCAATCATTAAGATTTAGACTAATATGCACAACACTATGTTATCCATAAGGGTCCTTCAGGGGCTCATGCATACCATTCGTCATTTGGAGCCTGTAGTTTACTTCCGATCAACAAGTAAAATGACCATCAGGGTCTAGCGCTCACAAGGACATTCACTGGTTGCATTTTGCTTATAAGCACATAGGAGAATATGCGTAGATAATGGTGGTAAAGTGCACGACATCAGGCCAATGCAGCCAAGCAGAGACTTTTATATGCAGAGTTGTATAGTCCAACTCATTTTATTATTGCCCATGGTTTACCTAATTACTCATACTGTTCTGAAATTGGGTTCGATTTATGCAACATTTTTAGGTATTATAATTTTAAGAGAGAACTTATAACAATAGATAATAATTTGTGGTGTTCCCAGCAGGACAAACATTTCTCCTCATATTATATACCAAATTGCCTATATAACATTATGCCGATCTTTTCATTGTTCAGCAAAAAAGAGAAGCTTTGGAATAGAACATACACGGCCAAGAATTCGTTTTATCTGAGAAAAACCACCTGATTGCTAAGCTTTCGATTAAGCGAATGGTGATAACTGCTTGGCAAGAGCGAAACAAGATCGATATCGATCTAGGACCAGGCTTCAACAACAGATAATACTACTCTGATATAAAGAAGTCATCAGGACTAGGGAGAATATAACATCTCGATAAGATCTTCATATTTCTATCACAAATTACCATCACCAACAGCTTAGTGGTCAAGAATTATGGATCTTCCAGCGCCAAGGACCAATGACAGATTAATGCCCAATTTCGCTTCAAGCTCTGTGGTGATGTGCGATTTCATGGCTATTTTCTACTCTTCTTACTCCTGATAGATCAGAGATAGATTACTGTAAGCATTTCAAAGTGTGGAATCCAATGTAGTTCTGCTACATAAACTCCAAGTATATGTCCATTCAGAACCGACCTTTACCATTTGGCTTATAGTATATACCATACCAATCAAAGAACTATCCCAAGTCAATTCAGTGACTATAATTATTTACGATTCTAAGAGATGTATGCAACACACGCATAGAGGTCCTAGACAGGACGAATAAAGTGGTTCGACGGGAACAAACAATGGTTTTTCACACCAACATAGTGAAAATTTTCTCAGAGTAACCTTTTGATGTACTCGCAACTTCGTGTTGCTAGGGTACTAGTCATTAATCTCAAAGTTCGCTTCATGTCGTTCAGCGACAAATAACAACGTGCCAACATCTGGTTGAGCAATGTATGACTAAGATTTCTAGCCTTTATTCATTTGGTAAGGTCTCATTGCCTACTAACAGAATCCCAAGTTGTCATGTTTTTTATGCCAAAAAGACTTTCATGCATTATATTATATATCTTCGGGTTACTTCAGGTAAATCTTTATGCATGAGATGAGAGTAGAGAATTAACTTATCTGTGTTTTATTGTATTTCAATTTAATTTCTTAGATTCCAAGCAATATAGAGCTTGATATAGTTGTTGTGGCCACTTGGTGATATATATATAAATATATGATGCCACACAACACAATCAAATAAAATATAGAATCAAACAAAACTGTTTACGAAGGTTGCGTAATGTGACTTTAGGGGCTTGAACAACCCACCATAATCCACGCGTACAAGCTCAAGCATATCCGGCGTCAATGCGTGTGCAGCCATCAGAGCTATGACAACACAACAAGCCTTCATAACAAATGCAACAGGCACAGTTATGACTTGATAGTCGAGGTACAAGACAAGTCCACGCAACATACGCAATAGGCGCAATTGTGGCTCGATGATCACGACAGATGAACAGTGCCTACAGGGCATACAAAAAATACGCGACTCGGCGATGACGGTCCGACTCAATGGGAGCGGTCCGATTAAACGAGAGTGCGACATAGCAATCACATAACACAGCTAAGTTCGTACGACACAAATATTGTGTCGTGTTGCCAGGACGCAGCCAATGTCATAACTCAGCCAATTAATAATGTAGCCTGATCGGCGTGTCCGAGTACCCATTATACAATCTAATCACTCGACGTGAGTTCGAAAGCTCAAAGCGACACAAATATTTAGAGCGATTTTATTATGTATAGTATAACCTTCACATGTATTTCAAATAATTTTCTGCTATTTACTACAGAAAATAAAGCAGAAACAAATACTGAAATTAATACACTAACATAAACACATCGAGTGCAAAAGGTATTTCCTCATTCTGAAGCATGTATTTTTTCTACTAATTATTTACTGCAGGAAATAATTAATTAATATATAAACTGCAACTGTAAACATGCTTTATTCTAATTGCTATTTGCAACAGGAAATAAATAGTATAAATAACATAAAGCATGCAAAAATGTACTAAAGTTGATTAATTCATCAGGAATTTATGGGGAAAAATATCCCATTAGTTAGAACTATATTTTTTGTTAATGGACAAGATGATGCATGTAAGTCATGCATGGATATTAGCACGTACATGTGCCATTATTGACGGTAAGTAGTGTATCAGCCAAAAATATCTCAATTTGCATGCGAGGCACATGACTCAACTGTTTTGATCGGGCATAGGATCCATGCACGGTGATCCGTTTATTTGGCCGTAGGTATAGCAAGGGAAACGCCACATTCATGTTGCATGCGAGTATGTGATATGTTTCCCTTTTTCTCCTGGAAAAATGGATCAGCTTTCGCAGGCAATCGTCCATGCATGCAAGGTGGGGGCCTCACGAAAAATTTGGAGGAGCGACCGTGCATGGTCCACGGAACCGCCCATTCCGCGCGTACATGTGCAAAGACCAAGGATTCAACTGCTCTCAACCTCTCTCGATTTGGTGGGAGGAGCAGTGGAGCACATGACCCAGCAGGCTACAGGCCAGGCGGCCAACGACACGGCGTGGAGCAGCCGCTTCCAGCACGACCACAACGCTTGCCCCGGGTGCTGGCACAGCCCCTCCGGGCCGGGACGGTCTCGACCAGGTGTGACTATGGCGTAGGCGCGTCTCCCGGCAAGGCTCCGACGCAGCCGCTTCTATTGTGGGCGTGGCCCGGAGCGAACACAGCACAACGACAGTGACGACAAGTTCTTGGTGCATGGATCACAGCGCGCGCACATCGACAGATCAAGAATAGTATATCCATGTCGGCGTTTCGAGACCGGGGGGGTCCCTGGACCGACGAGTGAAATGTCGCCGCGTGCCCCAGCCCAGATGGGTCGGCGCGAGACGGAGCGCGAAGGGGGGGAAGGAGACAGGCGTGAGAGGTGGAAATCCCGCGGCCTTCGTGTTTGTCCCGCGCCCAGGTCGGGTGCGCTTGCAGTAGGGGGTTACAAGCGTCCACGCGGGAGGGGAGCGAGCAGCCTCACGCGAGCGCATGTCCCGTCCTCTTCCCCGCGCGACCAACCTTCTGTAAGAGGGCCCTAGTCCTTCCTTTTATAGGCGTAAGGAGAGGATCCAGGTGTACAATGGGGGGTGTAGCAGAGTGCTAACGTGTCTAGCGGAGGAGAGCTGGCGCCCTAAGTACATGCCATTGTGGCAGCCGGAGAGGTTTTGGCACCCGGTTCTTGTGGTGTCGTGGCCGTCGGAGGAGCGCTGGAGCCTGGCGGAAGGACACCTGTCGGGGCTGTCGAGTCCTTGCTGACGTCCTCTTGCTTCCGTAAGGGGGCTGAGAGCTGCCGCCGTCATAGAGCGTGCGGGGCGCCATCATTACTTGTATGGCGGAGCGAGCCAGATGGGACGCCGGTCTTGTTCCCCGTAGCTTGAGTCAGCTTGGGGTAGGGTAATGATGGCGCCTCCTGTTGACGTGGTCGGTCCGTGCCCTAGGTTGGGTGATGTGGAGGCTCCTCCGTGGTCGAGGTCGAGTCTGTCTTCCGAGGCCGAGGTCGAGTCCAAGCCCCTGGGTCGGGCGAGGCGGAGACCGTCGGCTGAGGCCAAGGCTGAGTCCGAGCCCTGGGGTCGGGCGAAACGGAGTTCGTCGTCTTCCGGGGCTGAGCCCAAGTCTGAGCCCTGGGTCGGGCAGAGCGGAGTTCGCCGTCTTCCGGGGCTGAGCCCGAGTCTGAGCCCTGGGTCGGGCGGAGCGGAGTTCGTCGTCTTCCGGGGCTGAGCCCGAGTCCGAGCCCTGGGTCGGGCGGAGCGGAGTTCGCCGTCTTCCGGGGCTGAGCCCGAGTCCGAGCCCTGGGTCGGGCGGAGCGGAGTTCGCCGTCTTCCGGGGCTAAGCCCGAGTCTGAGCCCTGGGTCAGGCGAAGCGGAGTTTCCTATGGTGCCTGAGGCCGGGCCTGGCTGCCTGTCAGCCTCACTCTATCGAGTGGCACAGCAGTCGGAGCGGCGCAGGCGACGCTATCCTTCTGTCAGGTCGGTCAGTGGAGCGGCGAAGTGATTGCGGTCACTTCGGCTCTGTCGACTGGAGGACGTGCGTCAGGATAAAGGTGTCAGGCCACCTTTGCATTAAATGCCCCTGCGATTTGGTCGGTTGGCGTGGTGATTTGGCCAGGGTTGCTTCTTGGCGAAGACTGGGCCTCGGGCGAGCCGGAAGTATGTTCGTCGCTGGAGGGGGGCCTCGGGTGAGACGTAGATCCTCTGGGGTCGGCTGCCCTTGCCCGAGGCTGAGCTCGGGCGAGGCGTGATCGAGTCCCTCGAATGGACCGATCCCTGACTTAGTTGCACCCATCAGGCCTTTGCAGCTTTGTGCTGATGGGGGTTACTAGCTGAGAATTAGGAGTCTTGAGGGTACCCCTAATTATGGTCCCCGATAGTAGCCCCCGAGCCTCGAAGGGAGTGTTAACACTCGCTTGGAGGCTTTTGTCGCACTTTTTTGCAAGGGGACCAGCCTTTCTCGGTTGCGTTTTGTTCCGGTGGGTGCGCGCGAGCGCACCCGCCGGGTGTAGCCCCCGAGGCCTCGGAGGAGTGGTTTGACTCCTCCGAGGTCTTAATGCCTCGCGCAATGCCTCGGCTGGTCTGGTCGTTCCCTCATGCGAGCTGGCCGTAGCCCGGGTGCACGGTCGGGTCCCAAGTTCTCGGGCTGGTATGTTGACGCTGTCAACGGTTTGGCCGGAGCCGGGTTCGCGAGAGCAGCCCCCGAGCCTCTGCACAGGGCGAGAGGACGGTTAGGGATAGACTCGACTTTTTTACATACGCCCCTGCATCGCCTTTCCGCAAGGAGGAGGGGGGAAAGCGCCATGTTGCCCTCGGAGGGCGCCGAACATGGTGTCTCCGGTGAGCTGCTGGCGGGTAATCCGAGTGGACGCCCGTGCCCCATTTGTTAGGGGTCGGCTAGAGGCCCGGAGGCGCGCTCAAAAGTACCTGCGGGTGATCTGCCGGACTCGGTCCCCTGTCGACGGGGTCCGAGGGCTCGATGCCTCCCTCTGATGGGATTCCGTTACAAGATCGTTCCCGCTGGTCTCGGAAATGTCCTAGGGTACCTCGGGAGCGTAGCCCGAGCCTTGGTTATGTATCGAACGTACCCAGGGTCATCCCTCGCTCTATGTCTGAGGCGGCTATGAACCCTTCGAGGGCCAGCCTTCGAACCCCTGATCAGTAGTGGGTGCGGAGCCCGAGTGGCCTAAGGCGGCCGTTGAACCCTTCCGAGGGGCCGACCTTCGAACCTCTGACCAGTAGTGGGTGTGGATCCCACGCGCTCTGAGGCGGCTGTTAAACCCCTCCGAGGGGCCAGCCTTTGAACCTCTGATCAGTAGGGAGGCTCGGAGCCTGTTTCCTTCATGGAGAAGGATCCTTTTTGGGGTATCCCCCTTTCCCGGTCCCTGTTGTAAGAGAGAGAAAGAGGAAAAGGAAAAGGATACGAAATCGAATGACGTGGCGTACCTTTTTTGACGCGGTCATTATGGCGAAGGCGAAGCGTCGCTCGCTTCCCCTGCCAGAGGCGCCGCCTGTCCCGCCGCGGAGTTAATGCGACAGAGCGAGTGGTTCGCGGGGCGGCCGTTGCGCGTGCGCGAGCCGTTCGAGGAACGGAACACGGGCGCGCCTTCTTCACGCCGTGATAGAGGTTTCTCTCGCTGTCCCTGGATGGGACGTAAGCTCGGCTGACGACGTGACCGCTGCTCCTGCCCGCCTGCCACCGCCATTACTGCCGGCCCATTTTTGGTCGTATTGACCATCGCGCCAGGCTGGCACTGCTGGGTCGTACGCAGGGTCGCCTCGAGTCGCGGTACTGGTTCCGCAGTCGAGGAGGTGTGGTAGTGGTGCGAGTGGCGGTGCAGTTGCTTGCACGTAGCAACCGGCGCGCCGGTTGCATGACGCGTGGGCGTGGGCCCCCATGCTGGGTGCGTTGGAAGTCGGAGGGGCGCGCCCACTTGGCGCGGTTGCATGCCGCCTGCATGGCTGCCCGCCCTTTCGCCCGCTGGTCTGGGTGAAAGTGGAGGAATGCTCGTGACCGCTAGGCGGTTGTATGCACCGCGCGCGGCGGTTTGGCTTCTTCTGCTCTGGGCCAGCTTGCATGACGCGTGGGACCCAGCCCCCGCGCCGTAGGGGGAGGACCTTGGAGCGTGTTGGAGAAGACTCAGCCCACGACGGCTGGGGACGCAAGTAGGGAGAGTCGCCTTTAAAAGGAGGGTGACCCCCTTGAAAGGCGACCATGTCTTCGCGCTCCCTTATGCATCGTGTCTTTCCACCTTCCGAGCCCCCGGATGGGGGACACCCGCAATCCTTCCGCCTTATCGCTGGAGGAACGCAACTCTGTGGGAGTTGGTACCTTTCAACCGTCGTTCGGCTTCAAGGATTTTCATCACGCGGTCTGGCTGCATCCCCTCGCCGGTGGTCACCCGAGACGGTGACCCCCAGCCCCTGAATGGGGAGAAGCAAGCCGGGCTGCGATCTTGGTCCCGCCCTCAGCTTCAAGGATGTTCATCATCCTTGCTGGGGCGGAGAGTGAGGCGAGCCGGGGCTCTACCTCCCGCACGGGTCGGCTGGCCACCTCCTCTTCCAGCTTCTGGTGGTGGAAACCATCCTCCAGCTCTGCGGAGGAGACGTCCTCTAGCCATGCCGGGGGGCGGACTGTTGCTGCCCAGCTAGGATGCAACATTCCGTCCTCTTCCTCGCTTGCGTGGCGAGGACGGGAGCGAGGACCTGCCGGTGCGCTTTGGAGTGGCCCGCTCTTTGGCTTTGATGTCTGGTTCGCGTCCCTTGAGCGGGGACGCGAACGAGAGCCTTCCGGTGGCCGCGTCCGTCCTGGGACCATAGCTGCTGCTGCAGAGGTCGCTGGCGAGTCGCTCGGAACTTGTCGCCCCGCAGGCTCCCCGGTGTGGAGGTTGTTCATACCCGCGGGGACGGAACCGGAGTTTCATTTGTAATGGCATCTTGAATGTCGGTGCTTTGTTCATAGTGGCTATCGGGGCCTGAACATGTATGTATTTCTGGCGCGGAGCCGTGTTTTTTCCTCATTTTCGAGCACTAAGACTCGCCTGTTGGTTGTCCGAACCGCTTCACCAAGCGTGAGTCGCACCGTGCAAAGGTGACGAGTGAGGTATCCGTATCCCGGAGGCGTAGGAGTCCCTCGGCTCGGTCGGCCTTGCTATCCGAGGCTTCTCTTGCTTAGTTAAAGGAACCCCTCGGCCGCTCTTCGATTAGCCGAAGCCAGGGGTAGCGGTGTCAGCACGGACAGAGGCAGAGTTGGCTCGAAACGAAGACTTGGTCGGCCGGAGCCTGGCCGGGTCGTCCGTTAGCGGGACCGACGCCGGAGTTGATCTGCCGAGGCCTCGGGCCGGGCTGATGTCTTCGGGGCACAGCTGGCCGAGGCCTAGGGGTGACCAGCCGAGCCGCCTGCTCGAGCCGGATTCTTGGAGAAGACCCTGAAGGCGATGGCCCGGGCGTGATGATGACGTCGTCCTTCAGAGTGGAGATCCTCGGACCGCGTCGCCGTCCGAGGCTAGGTCGGACCTCGCCGAAGTTGTAGTCGACACCGAGGGTGCTGCTGTTCCCTTCAACTGTCAAGATCCGAGCCTGCAGGATCGGATTATCTTGTAGTGTGTGTTTTCTGCGGCCGCCGAGGCCCAAACACACCCTCGCCGTGTTGTAAAGCTGCGCTTCTTTTCCTCTTGTTTCGAGTATCTGGACTTTTTCGTCGGTAACAGAATTGTCTGTGCGAGCGAGAGTTGCTTTTCACGAAAGGTGATGAGTGAGGTATCCGTATCCCGGAGGTGTAGGAATCCCTCAGCTCGGTCGGCCTTGCCGCTTACGCGCACTCTTGCCCGTCCATAGGGTTCTGTCACCGACGCAGTCGAGAAGGCCCGAAGAATCGCTTCGGCAGAGGAGCTTTCGAGCGTGAAGACTTGTTCGGTCCGCGGAATCACTTATCTGAACGCGAGTTACTTATCGCAGAAGGTGATGAGTGAGGTATCCGTATCCCGGAGGCGTAGGAGTCCCTTGGCTCGGTCAGCCTTGGCTGCTTACGTGTACTCCGTCGTTTTCAGGATCCACTTTCAAAGTAGTCGAAAAGCACGAAAGACATTCTGGCAGAAAAGATCTTTTTTCGAGGAAAAATTTCGACACAGAGGGGGTTCCCCCCTTTTAGCCCCCGAGGGAGGGTCGGGCTTTGCCGAGGCAAAGCTGACCCTTCCTTGATGACTAAACTTTGCGTGGGAGCGAGGTATATGAACAACTTGAAAGCATCTTAAGGGTAGAAGCGACGTAGCTGTTGGATGTTCCAAGCGTTGCTGTAGACCTCGCCTTGACTGTTGGCCAGCATGTACGTTCCGGGCTTCAGAACTTTGGCGATGACGAACGGCCCTTCCCAGGGAGGCATGAGCTTGTGCCGCCCTCAGGCGTCCTGTCGCAGCCGAAGCGCCAGGTCGCCCACCTGGAGGTCTCGGGACCGGACCCCTCGGGCGTGGTAGCGTCGCTGGGACTGCTGGTACCGCGCCGAGTGTAGTAAGGCCATGTCCCGAGCCTCCTCCAGCTGGTCCAGCGAGTCTTCTCGACTAGCTTGGTTGCTTTGGTCGGCGTAGGCCCTCGTCCTCGGGGAACCGTATTCTAAGTCTGTGGGCAAGATGGCCTCAGCCCCATAGACTAGAAAGAATGGCGTAAAGCCCGTGGCTTGGCTCGGCGTTGTCCTCAGACTCCAGACCACCGAGGGGAGTTCCTTCATCCATCGCTTGCCGAACTTGTTGAGGTCGTTGTAGATCCGAGGCTTGAGTCCTTGTAGAATCATGTCGTTGGCACGCTCTACTTGCCCATTCGTCATGAGGTGAGCCACGGCGGCCCAGTCCACCCGGATGTGGTGATCCTCGCAGAAGTCCAGGAACTTTCTGCCGGTGAACTGGGTGCCGTTGTCGGTGATGATGGAGTTCGGGACCCCAAAACGATGGATGATGTTGGTGAAGAACGCCACCGCCTGTTCGGACCTGATGCTGTTTAGGGGTCGGACCTCGATCCACTTGCAGAATTTGTCGATGGCGACCAACAGGTGCGTGTAGCCCTCGGGTGCCTTCTGCAAGGGGCCGACGAGGTCCAGACCCCACACAGCAAAAGGCCAGGTGATGGGTATCGTCTGCAGAGCCTGAGCGGGCAGGTGGGTCTGCCTCGCGTAGAACTGACACCCTTCGCAGGTGCGGACAATTCTAGTGGCGTCGGCCACCGCCGTCGGCTAGTAGAAACCTTGTTGGAAGGCGTTTCCAACGAGGGCTCGAGGTGCTGCGTGATGGCCGCAAGCCCCCGAGTGTATCTCTCGTAGGAGCTCCTGACCTTCGGCGATGGGGATGCATCGCTGGAGGATGCCTGAGGGGCTGCGGTGGTAGAGCTCTTTCCCATCTCCCAGCAAGACGAACGACTTGGCGCATCACGCCAGCCACCGAGCTTCGGCTCGGTCGAGGGGTAGCTCTCCTCGGTGGAGATATTGCAGGTATGGGGTCTGCCAGTTTCGATTAGGCGTGACCCCGCTTCGCTCCTCCTCGACGCGCAGTGCCTCACCCTTGGGGCCGAGGGTACCTCGGGCTGAACCGAGGTTGCCTCGGGCCGAGCCGAGGGTGCCTCGGGCTGAGCCGAGGGTACCTCGGGCTGGGCCGAGGGTGCCTCGGGCTCGGGCGAGTCGTCGATCTTGACGGAGGGTTGATGCAGGTCTCGGGAGAAGACGTCCGGGGAACCGTTGTTCGCCCCGAGGATATTTTAGCCAGCTCGTCCGCAATCTCGTTGTAGAGCCGGGCGATGTGGTTGAGCTCGAGCCCGTAGAACTTGTCTTCCAGGCGCCGAACCTCATCGCAGTAGGCCTCCATCTTCGGGTCACGGCAGTGGGAGTTCTTCATGACTTGGTCGATGACGAGCTGCGAGTCACCGCGAGCGTCGAGGCGTCGGACCCCTAGCTCGATGGCGATGCGCAAACCGTTGACCAGAGCCTCATACTCAGCCACGTTGTTGGACGCCGGGAAGTGGAGGCGTAGCATGTAGCGTAGGTGCTTTCCGAGGGGTGAGATGAAGAGCAGGCCTACGCCGGCTCCCGTCTTCATCAGCGACCCGTCGAAGTACATGGTCCAGAGTTCCGGCTAGATCGAAACTGTTGGGAGCTGGGTGTCGACCCATTCAGCCACGAAGTCCGCCAAGACCTGGGACTTGATGGCCTTCCGAGGGGCGAACGAGATTGTTTCGCCCATGATTTCCACCGCCCACTTTGCAATTCTACCTGAGGCCTCTCGGCACTGGATGATCTCCCCCAGAGGGAAGGATGACACCACAGTTACCGGATGAGACTCGAAGTAGTGTCGCAACTTCCGCCGCGTCAGGATCACCGCGTAGAGCAGCTTCTAAATTTGTGGGTAGCGGATCTTGGTCTCGGACAGTACCTCGCTGATGAAGTAGACCGGCCTCTGGACGGGCAATGCATGCCCCTCTTCTCGTCTCTCAACCACAATCGCGGCGCTAACCACCTGAGTGGTCGCGGCGACGTAGATCAAGAGGGCTTCTCCGGCAGCGGGGGGCACCAAGATGGGCGCGTTTGTAAGGAGCGCCTTCAGGTTCCCGAGGGCTTCCTCAGCCTCAGGGGTCCAAGTGAAGCACTCGGCCTTCCTTAAGAGGCGGTACAGAGGCAGGCCTCTTTCGCCGAGGCGCGAGATGAAGCGGCTCAGAGCCGCGAGACATCCCATGACTCTCTGTACGCCTTTCAAGTCCTTGATGGGCCCCATGCTGGTGATGGCCGCGATCTTCTCCGGGTTGGCTTCGATGCCCCGCTCGGAGACGATGAACCCCAAGAGCATGCCTCGGGGAACCCCAAAGACACACTTCTTGGGATTAAGCTTCACGCCTTTCGCCTTGAGACATCGGAATGTCACTTCAAGGTCGGAAAGGAGGTCGGAGGCTTTCCTCGTCTTGACTACGATGTCATCGACGTAGGCCTCGACCGTCCGGCCAATGTGTTCGCCGAACACATGGTTCATGCACCGCTGGTACGTCGCACCCGCATTCCTCAAGCCGAACGACATGATGACATAGCAGTACATGCCGAAGGGTGTGATGAAAGAAGTCGCGAGCTGGTCGGACTCTTTCATCCTGATTTGGTGATACCCTGAGTAGGCATCGAGGAAAGACAGGGTTTCGCACCCAGCAGTGGAGTCCACGATTTGATCAATGCGAGGCAGAGGGTAGGGATCCTTCGGACATGCTTTGTTTAGACCAGTGTAGTCTACACACATCCGCCATTTCCCTCCTTTCTTTCTCACAAGCACAGGGTTGGCAAGCCATTTGGGATGGAATACCTCTTTGATGAACCCTGCCACCATTAGCTTGTGGATCTCCTCGCCTATGGCTCTGCGCTTTTCTTCGTCGAATCGGCGCAGAGGCTGCTTTACGGGTTGGGCTCCAGCTTGGATATCCAGCGAGTGCTCGGCGACATCCCTCAGTATGCCGGGCATGTCCGAGGGACTCCACGCAAAAACGTCGGCGTTTGCGTGGAGAAAGTCGACGAGCACTGCTTCCTATTTGGGATCGAGCTCGGAGCCGATCCAGATCTGCTTGGAGGCGTCACCGCTGGGGTCGAGGGGGACGGATTTAACTGTTCCGCTGGCTCGAAGTTGCCGGCGTGGCGCTTCACGTCTGGCACCTCCTTAGAGAGGCTCTCCAGGTCGGCGATGAGGACCTCGGATTCGGCGAGGGCCTCGGCGTACTCCACGCACTCGACGTCGCATTCGAACGCGTGTCGGTACGTGGGGCCGACGGTGATGACCCTGTTGGGGCCCGGCATCTTGAGCTTGAGGTACGTGTAGTTGGGGACGGCCATGAACTTCGCGTAGCATGGCCTCCCCAATACTGCGTGGTAGGTTCCTCGGAACCCGACCACCTCGAACGTGAGGGTCTCCCTTCGGAAGTTGGAGGGTGTTCCGAAGCAGACGGAAAGGTCGAGTTGTCCGAGGGGCTGGACGCGCTTCCCGGGGATGATCCCGTGGAAAGGCGCAGCGCCTGCCCGGACCAAGGACAGATCAACACGCAGGAGCCCGAGGGTCTCAGCGTAGATGATGTTGAGGCTGCTGCCTCCATCCATGAGGACCTTGGTGAGCCTGACGTCGCCGATGATGGGGTCGACTACGAGCGGGTATTTCCCCGGGCTCGGCACGTGGTCGGGGTGGTCGGCTTGGTCGAAGGTGATGGGCTTGTTGGACCAGTCTAGGTAGACTGGCGCCGCCACCTTTACCAAACAGACCTCCCGACGCTCTTGCTTGCGGTGCCGAGCCGAGGCGTTCGCCGCTTGCCCACCGTAGATCATGAAGCAGTCGCGGACCTCGGGGAACTCTCCTGCCTGGTGATCTTCCTTCTTGTCGTCGTCGCGAGCCCTGCCACCCTCTTCGGGTGGCCCGACCCTGTGGAAGTGGCGCCGAAGCATGGCGCACTCCTCAAGGGTGTGCTTGACGGGCCCCTGATGATAGGGGCACGGCTCCTTGAGCATCTTGTCGAAGAGGTTGGCACCTCCGGGGGGTTTCCGAGGGTTCTTGTACTCGGCGGCGGCGACAAGGTCCGCATCGGTGGCGTCGCGTTTCGCTTGCGACTTCTTCTTGCCTTTCTTCTTGGAGCCGCGCTGAGTTCACGCCTCGGGGGCATCTTCCGGTGGGCGGCCCTGGGGCTGCTTGTCCTTCCAGAAGATAGCCTCAACCGCCTCCTGGCCAGAGGCGAACTTGGTGGCGACGTCCATCAGCTCGCTCGCCCTGGTGGGGGTCTTGCGACCCAGCTTGCTCACCAGGTCGCGGCAGGTGGTGCCGGCGAGGAACGCGCCGATGACATCTGAATCGGTGATGTTGGGCAGCTCGGTGCGCTGCTTCGAGAATCGCCGGATGTAGTCCCGGAGAGACTCTCCCGGCTGCTGTCGGCAGCTCCAGAGATCCCAGGAGTTCCCAGGGCGCACGTACGTGCCCTGGAAATTGCCGGCGAAGGCTTGGACCAGGTCGTCCCAGTTGGAGATCTGCCCCAGAGGCAGGTGCTCCAACCATGCGCGAGCGGTGTCGGAGAGGAACAGGGGGAGGTTGCGGATGATGAGGTTGTCGTCGTCCGTTCCACCCAGTTGGCAGGCCAGCCGGTAGTCCGCGAGCCACAGTTCCGGTCTCGTCTCCCCCGAGTACTTTGTGATAGTAGTCGGGGGTCGGAACCGGGTCAGGAATGGCGCCCGTCGTATGGTGCGGCTGAAAGCCTGCGGACCAGGTGGTTCGGGCGAGGGACTCGCTGTCGTAGCGTCCCCCACGCCTGGGGTGGTAGCCTCGGCACACCCTCTCGTCGAGGTGGGCCCGACGGTCGCGGTGATGGTGCTCGTTGCCGAGGCGACCCGGGGCCGCAGGCGCCGTGTTGCGCGTGCGCCCGGTGTGGACCAAGGCTTCCCGCTTGAATCGGGAAGTCGCGGCGCGATGTTCCGAGGGGTACCCCTGCCTTCGCGAGGCGGAGCTTTTGGCCCGTCGGACCGCGGCGTCCTCCAGGAGATTCTTGAGCTCTCCCTGGATTCGCCGCCCCTCGGTGGTTGATGGCTCCGGCATCACGCGGAGAAGCATTGCCGCTGCAGCCAGGTTCTGGCCGACCCCACTGGAAGTGGGTGGCGGCCTTACCCTGACATCGTCGGCGATGCGGTGCTGGATACCCTGGGGTAGATGACGCATTTCTCCGGCTGGAGGTTGGCCCGCCCATTCCTGCCCGACGTCCCGGTGGATCGGCTCAAGTGCTCCTGCTCCCTCGTCGAGCCTGGGCCTGCACCCCGCGGATTTGCTCGAGCTATGGGTCATGACCCCCCGCCTGAACGGGGACCACAGCTAGCTCCTGTAGGATGTCAACGTGAGGCACAGGCCTAGGGAGATCACCGTTCTCCGGCATACCAAGATGGTTGCCTTCGGAGGGACCCCCTAGATCGACGTGGAAACATTCACGACTTGGGCCGCAGTCCTCGTCGCCGAGGCTGCGGCTACCGTCAGAACAGTCGAAAAGGAAGTAGTCGCATGCGGTCATGAAGTCCCGCATGGCACTGGGGTTACCAAGTCCGGAGAAGTCCCAACAGAAGTCAGGCTCATCATCTTCCTCGGACCCCGAGGGCCCGTAGGTCGAGACGTCCGTCAGCCGGTCCCAGGGTGACCGCATACGATACCCCAGAGGGTTCGGACTCGCCTCTACGAGAGCGTCCGCCAAAGCGAAGCCGCTTGGCGGGTCGAGGCTGAATCTAAGGGGCGTGAGATGGGAATCGGTCGGTACCTCTTGGTCGACGGGCGGTGACGAAGTCACGTCAGGGACTGACTGCACCGTCGTCTCAGGTACGAGGGTGACGCCCAGTAAGCCCTTCGCGAGCGTACTGGCGTCGTCCGTTTGCTTGGGATTGGCGTGTTGCGGGGAGACGACGCTCGTCTTCGTCTCAGACGTGAGGTCGATGCTCGACGTGCCCCCCGTTGGGGCGCCGGCGCCGTCGACTCGCTCGACAGCCGACGAGGTGCCGCCTCCTGCTTGGCCTTGGTTGCCCCGCCTCCTCCTCCGTCGGCGGGGGAGAGGATGGGGCGAGCTCGAATGTTGTTCTTCCACCACGCGGGGAAGACGTCGTCGATTCCGCCGCCGGCGGGCGGGCTGTCGGCCGCCATTGTCGTTGTCGCACGGCGGGGGGAGGAGTATCATGTCGTAGCTGCCGTCGAGGGACATGAACTCAAGACTCCTGAAATAGAGCACCGTCCCGGGCTGGAAAGGTTGCTGGAGACTGCCCATCTGGAGCTTGACGGGAAGTTGTTCGTCAACACACAGCAGGCCCCTACCTGGCGCGCCAACTGTCAGCGTTTCGAGACCGGGGGGTCCCTGGACCGACGAGTGAAATGTCGCCGCGTGCCCTAGCCCAGATGGGTCGGCGCGAGACGGAGCGCGAAGGGGGTGAAGGAGACGGGCGTGAGAGGTGGAAATCCCGCGGCCTTCGTGTTTGTCTCGCGCCTAGGTCGGGTGCGCTTGCAGTAGGGGGTTACAAGCGTCCACGTGGGAGGGGAGCGAGCGGCCTCACGCGAGCGCCTGTCCCGTCCTCTTCCCCGCGCGGCCAACCTTCTGTAAGAGGGCCCTGGTCCTTCCTTTTATAGGCGTAAGGAGAGGATCCAGGTGTACAATGGGGGGTGTAGCAGAGTGCTAACGTGTCTAGCGGAGGAGAGCTAGTGCCCTAAGTACATGCCATTGTGGCAGCCGGAGAGGTTTTGGCACCCGGTTCGTGTGGTGTCGTGGCCGTCGGAGGAGCGCTGGAGCCTGGCGGAAGGACAACTGTCGGGGCTGTCGAGTCCTTGCTGACGTCCTCTTGCTTCCGTAAGGGGGCTGAGAGCCGCCGTCATCATAGAGCGTGCGGGGCACCATCATTACTTGTCTGGTGGAGCGAGCCAGATGGGACGCCGGTCTTGTTCCCCGTAGCCTGAGTCAGCTTGGGGTAGGGTAATGATGGCGCCTCCTGTTGACGTGGTCGGTCCGTGCCCTAGGTTGGGCGATGTGGAGGCTCCTCCGAGGTCGAGGTTGTTGGAACTTGCTACCAGGTGCAAGGGGATCCAACGGGGGTGAGAGTTGACGTAAACAGGGTTCTCGCACGAGATGGCAAAAGCTCTGTTAATCTAACCTCTTAAGGGCACTGTGCGGGGGTATTTATAGGTACCTGAGTGCCCAGCGTCCTGTGTTAAGGACGCATGTGCCCTCAGACATCTAGGTTGTCCCGGGAATATTCCCATAAAGCGGGGTTACAGACCGTAATTACAGGGATGCCTTTACAAATTAGGCTCGTAACGCGCAGCGGCCACGCAGGGCCTGTTACAATGGGCCGGATCACACGTGGGCCTCCATGCTGGACGAGGTCGCAATGATGGGACGACCTCGTCACAGGCCTTCATCCGATGACATGTGGGACGAAGGGTGAGCCTGCCGGTTGTCTTGTCTCCATTGGTCCGACGATTACGGCGAAGGCATCGAGCGAAGGGTGGCGTCTTCGCCTTCGCCCCAACATTTGCCCTCCGAGGGACCAGTTCGACTAAGTCATCTGGTGCTGAAGACGTCGCTAGATGGCGGAGACGCTGCCCTCGCTCGAAGTGGTTCCGCGGGGGTTTTTGACATGACCGTTGATTGACACCGTACTGTTGGACTGCGGGTTTCCCGAAGCGCTGCGCCCTGTGTATAAAAGGGGGCGGGGGGCGGCGCGTTTTGAACTTTATCTTTCCGCGCTCCGTGAAAACACTAGCCGCCTTTTCCACCATCTTGCTGCTCGTCTGCCCTCCTTGCTCTTGTTCACCGGAGATCTGGCCCGAGTGAAGCAGACCGCCCGCCGCCGCCGACGGTACGTAGCGATGTCGACCTCTTCTTCTTCTGCTGCCGCTATGCCGCCGGCCGACGCGTCGTCTGAGGAGACGCTGAGTACAGTGGCGGCGGAGGAGTTGCGCGCTGGCGAAACGGTGGATTTCGGTGTGTCACGGATGTCCTCGGTCCGCGTGCAAGATATGCAGCAGCTTGGTTACTTTGGCGGCGGAGTCGCTCGTGTCCCGGGGATGGAGGAGGTCCCCGAGCCGGAGGGCGAGTTGGTTGTGTTCGAGGCGTTCTTTGCCGCTAGTCTTCGCCTGCCTACGCACCAATTTGTGGGAGAAGTCCTGCGCAGATTTAACGTTCAGATCCATCAGCTGACTCCGAATGCCGTGGTGGCTCTGTCGAAGTATGTCTGGGCGACGACTTCGTACGGCGGACAACCATCAGTCGAAGTCTTCGCGAAGTACTATTGCCTGCACTGGCAGAAGAGGATGATTGGAGATGAAGTTGCCCAGTTTGGGTCCTGTACATTTACGCCGAAGACCGGCAAGACCACGATGGAGGTAGTTGAGTTGGTTCCTTGCGCCCGCAACAAGTGGGGCAATTGGCATGAGTTTTGGTTCTACGTCGCGGAGGGCACAGTCGAAGACCATCCGGGGCTCCCCGTGTCCGAGATGTGCTCGCATTATTACTCAGCATACCCGCCGTTTGAAGTGGCGGAGGAGGATGCAGACGAAGGGGGCCTTCGGTGCGCCGCTGGCCTGAGCAGCGGGCGCGATTTGGTTGAGGAGTTTGTGGCGTACGGGGTATGGCCTTTGGCGCATGGCTGGGCGTTGAGCGAAGTATGCCCTCGCCAGATGCCTTCCCATGGTGGGAAGCTGGTGCGAAGTCCTGCCTTCGCGCTGGATCTGCATAGCCGCGATCTGGCCGCCTTTGTGCGTGAGGCGAGGATGGGGCGGTGCGGATCGTTGGTCGGTATGTGCCGAAGACAGAGGGCCAGCGTAGCTGGGATATTCGCGGGTCTAATGACCGATTGAACAGGGTTTTCGAGTTGAATCGTCTGCCCTCCACCCCACGGTGGGCGCCAAATGTTGGAACTTGCTACCAGGTGCAAGGGGATCCAACGGGGGTGAGAGTTGACATAAACAGGGTTCTCGCACGAGATGGCAAAAGCTCTGTTAATCTAACCTCTTAAGGGCACTGTGCGGGGGTATCTATAGGTACCTGAGTGCCCATCGTCCTGTGATAAGGACGCATGTGCCCTCAGACATCTAGGTTGTCCCAGGAATATTCCCATAAAGCAGGGTTACAGACCGTAATTACAGGGATGCCTTTACAAATTAGGCCCGTAACGCGCAGCGGCCACGCAGGGCCTGTTACAATGGGCCGGATCACACGTGGGCCTCCATGCTGGACGAGGTCGCAATGATGGGACGACCTCGTCACAGGTCTTCGTCCGATGACGTGTGGGACGAAGGGTGAGCCTGCCGGTTGTCTTGTCTCCGTTGGTCCGACGATTACGACGAAGGCATCGAGCGAAGGGTGGCGTCTTCGCCTTCACCCCAACAGAGGTCGAGTCTGTCTTCCGAGGCCGAGGTCGAGTCCAAGCCCCTGGGTCGAGCGAGGCGGAGACTGTCGGCTGAGGCCAGGGCTGAGTCCGAGCCCTGGGTCGGGCAAAACGGAGTTCGCCGTCTTCCGGGGCTGAGCCCGAGTCCGAGCCCTGGGTCGGGCGGAGCGGAGTTCACCGTCTTCCGGGGCTGAGCCCGAGTCCGAGCCCTGGGTTGGGCAGAGCGGAGTTCGTCGTCTTCCGGGGCTGAGCCCGAGTCCGAGCCCTGGGTCGGGCGGAGCGGAGTTCGCCGTCTTCCGGGGCTGAGCCCGAGTCCGAGCCCTGGGTCGGGCGAAGCGGAGTTTCCTATGGTGCCTGAGGCCGGGCCTGGCTGCCTGTCAGCCTCACTCTGTCGAGTGGCACAGCAGTCGGAGCGGCGCAGGCGGCGCTGTCCTTCTGTCAGGTCGGTCAGTGGAGCGGCGAAGTGACTGCGGTCACTTCGGCTCTGTCAACTGGAGGACGTGCGTCAGGATAAAGGTGTCAGGCCACCTTTGCATTAAATGCCCCTGCGATTTGGTCGGTTGGCGTGGCGATTTGGCCAGGGTTGCTTTTTGGTGAAGACTGGGCCTCGGGCGAGCCGGAAGTATGTTCGTCGCTGGAGGGGGGCCTCGGGCGAGACGTAGATCCTCCGGGGTCGGCTGCCCTTGCCCGAGGCTGAGCTCGGGCGAGGCGTGATCGAGTCCCTCGAATGGACCGATCCCTGACTTAGTCGCACCCATCAGGCCTTTGCAGCTTTGTGCTGATGGGGGTTACCAGCTGAGAATTAGGAGTCTTGAGGGTACCCCTAATTATGGTCCCCGACAATCCAGTTTAAGCATACCACACAATTGCGTAGAGGGAATCGAAGCCTGTCACATAGGACAGTTCGGCTAAGCCCGAGACATGTCGGCTTGACGGAGAGTTGATGCTGATCTAATTTCGCAGCAACGTCGAGGTAGAGCGTGCTGATAACGTGTTGAGAACTACGTTACCACGGATCACCAGATCCGCTCCCTTCCCTCCCGTAAGCAGTAGAGGCACAAGAAGTTGTGTAATACTCGTCTCCCTTTCCATAAACACGACAGAAGAAACACACGAGACATATGATATAGGATTAGATTTCTGGCCTCTTTCTCTTCTATCTTCCATATGAGGGGTACATGTTCTATATATAGAGAGACATGATAGCCCTCAGAGGCATATTCAGTATTTGGCCATATAACCCTTCATTAGAGTTTCTCAACGCAAACAAGCCTTTACTAAAAATGTTAAGTTAAGATAAGTACGTGAGCTTACCAGCCACCGGCCCCATCATCCTCCTGGCCAAACTCGAGCCTCCCACCTCCCCTGCACCTCCTCCAGTTCTTTTGGCGGATTGAGGTGTGCAGGCGGAACCTGCTAGGTATCCAAAACAGGAAGAATGTTATTGCTCATCTCGTTATATTAATTTAAAATAGTATGCGAATATTTTTGTCGGCGTTTCGAGACCGGGGGGTCCCTTGGGCCGACGAGTGAGTGTCGCCGCGTGCCCCAACCCAGATGGGTCGAGCGCGAGGGCGAGCGCGAAGGGGGGAAGAAGCAAGGCGGCCGGAGACCGGCGTGAGAGAGGTGGGAATCCCGCGGCCTTCGTGTTCGTCCCACGCCCAGGTCGGGTGCGCTTGCAGTAGGGGGTTACAAGCGTCCACGAGGGTGAGGGAGCGAGCGGCTTCCAAGCGAGCGCCTGTCTCGTCCTCGTCCCCGCGCGGCCAACCCTCTCTAAGAGGGCACTGGTCCTTCCTTTTATAGGCGTAAGGAGAGGATCCAGGTGTACAATGGGGGGTGTAGCAGAGTGCTACATGTCTAGCGGGGGAGAGCTAGCGCCCTAAGTACATGCCGATGTGGCAGCTGGAGAGATCTTGGCACCCAGCTGGTGTGATGTCGTGGCCGTCGGAGGAGCGATGGAGCCTGGCGGAGGGACAGCTGTCGGAGCGATTGAGTCCTCGCTAACATCCTCTTGCTTCCGTAAGGGGGCTGGTAGCCGCCGTCGTCACAGAGTATGCGGGGCGCCATCATTGCCTATCTGGCGGTGCTGGCCAGATGGGACGCCGGTCTTGTTCCCTGCGGCCCGAGTCAGCTCGGGGTAGGGTGATGATGGTGCCTCCTTGTTGACGTAGCTGGCCCGCGCCCTAGGTTGGGCGATGTGGAGGCTCCTCCGAAGCCGGGGTCGAGTCTGTATTCCATGGCCGAGGCCGAGTCCGAGCCCCTAGGTTGGGCGAGGCGGAGGTCGTCGGCAGAGGCCAGGGCGGAGTCCGAGCCCTGGGGTCGGGCGAAGCGGAGTTCGTCATCTTCTGGGGCTGAGCCCGAGTTCGAGCCCTGGGTTGGGCGGAGCGGAGTTCGCCGTCTTCCGGGACTTAGCCCGAGTCCGAGCCCTGGGTCGGGCGGAGCGGAGTTCGCCGTCTTCCGGGACTTAGCCCGAGTCCGAGCCCTGGGTCGGGCGGAGCGGAGTTCGCCGTCTTCCGGGACTTAGCCTGAGTCCGAGCCCTGGGTCGGGCGAAGCGGAGTTCGCCGTCTTTCGGGACTTAGCCCGAGTCCGAGCCCTGGGTCGGGCGGAGCGGAGTTCGACGTCTTCCGGGACTTAGCCCGAGTCCGAGCCCTGGGTCGGGCGGAGCGGAGTTCGCCGTCTTCCGGGACTTAGCACGAGTCCGGGCCTTGGGTCAGGCGGAGCGGAGCCTCCTATGGTGCCTTTGGCAGGGCCTGACTGCCTGTCAGTTTCACTCTGTCAAGTGGCACTGCAGTCGGAGTGGCGCAGGCGGCGCTGTCCTTCTGTCAGGCCGGTCAGTGGAGCGGCAAAGTGACGGCGGTCACTTCGGCTCTGCCGGGGGGCGCGCGTCAGGATAAAGGTGTTAGGCCACCTTTGCGTTAAATGCTCCTGCGACTTGGTCGGTCGGTGCGGCGATTTAGTCAGGGTTGCTTCTTAGCGAAGGCAGGGCCTCGGGCGAGCCGGAAATATGTCTGCCGTTGGAGGGGGGCCTCGGGCGAGACGGAAATCCTCCAGGGTCGGCTGCCCTTGTCCGAGGCTAGGCTCGGGCGAGGCGTGATCGAGTCGCTCGCATGGACTGATCCCTGACTTAATCGTACCCATCAGGCCTTAGCAGCTTTATGCTGATGGGGGTTACCAGCTGAGAATTAGGAGTCTTGAGGGTACCCCTAATTATGGTCCCCGACAGTAGCCCCCGAGCCTCGAAGGGAGTGTTAACACTCGCTTGGAGGCTTTCGTCGCACTTTTTTGCAAGGGGACCAGCCTTTCTCGGTTGCATTTTGTTCCGGTGGGTGCGCGCGAGCGCACCCGCCGGGTGTAGCCCCCGAGGCCTCGGAGGAGTGGTTTCACTCCTTCGAGGTCTTAATGCCTCGCGTAATGCTTCGGCTGGTCTGGTTGTTCCCTCATGCGAGCTGGCCGTAGCCCGGGTGTACGGTCGGGTCCCAAGTTCTCGGGCTGGTATGTTGACGCTGTCAACGGTTCGGCCGGAGCCGGGTTTGCGAGAGCAGCCCCCGAGCCTTCGCACAGGGCGAGAGGGCGATCAGGGACAGACTCGGCTTTTTTACATACGCCCCTGCGTCGCCTTTCCGCAAGGAGGAGGGGGGGAAAGCACTATGTTGCCCTCGATGGGCGCCGAACATGGTGTCTCCGGTGAGCTGCAAGCGGGTAATCCGAGTGGACGTCCGTACCCCGTTCGTTAGGGGTTGGCTAGGGGCCTAGAGGCACGCCCAAAAGTACCTGCGGGTGATCTGCCGGACCCGGTCCCCTGGCGACGGGGTCCGAGGGCTCGATGCCTCCCTCTGATGGGATTCCGTTACAAGATCGCTCCCGCTGGTCTCGGAAATGTCCTAGGGTACCTCGGGAGCGCAGCCCGAGCCTTGGTTATGTATCGAACGTACCCATGGTCAACCCTTGCTCGGCATCTGAGGCGGCTGTGAACCCTTCGGGGGCCAGCCTTCGAACCCCTGATTAGTAATGGGCGCGGAGCCCGAGTAGCCTGAGGCGGCCGTGGAACCCTTCGGGGGGGCCGGCCTTCGAACCTCTGACCAGTAGTGGGTGTAGGGCCCACGCGATCTGAGGCGGCTGTCGAACCCTTCGGGGGGCCAGCCTTCGAACCTCTGATCAGTAGGGAGGCTCGGAGCCTGGTTCCTTCACGGGGAAGGATCCTTTTCGGGGTATCCCCCTTTCCCGGTCCCTGTTGCAAGAGAGAGAGAGAAAGAGGAAAAAAGGAAAAGGATACGAAATCGAACGACGCGGCGTACCTTTTTCGGCGCGGTTATTACGGAGAAGGCGAAGCGTCGCCCGCTGCTCCTGCCAGAAGTGTCGCCTGTCCCGTCGCGGAGTTAATGCGACGGGGCGAGTGGTTGGCGAGGCGGCCGTTGCGCGTGCGCGAGCCGTTCGAGGAACGGCTGTTTCGCTTCGCGTTTTTGAATCCCGCGTCCGGTCCGAGCGGAACGTTGGAAACGGTCTCGCCTTAGTCTTTATATACCCGGAAGAGGGTCTGGTGACGGTTCTTTGCTCCGCTTCCTGCCTCCCTCTTAGGTTTTCGCGACACGAGAGACTTAGCCGGAGAAGGGAAAAACGTCCTTCCTGCCCCCTGCGCCGCCATCCCTTCCGCTCGGTGATGGCTGACCGGGTGACCATCATCTCGCCGCGCGATCCATGGCCCTTTTCCACGGTGACGGCGAGTGATCTGGAGGATCTGGTCGGCGAGGGTTTGCTTCGCCCTCTCATCGATGAGCAGCGACCGGAATGGATTCCTCCCGTGGGCGGAGCCGCTCCGTCCCCACCGCCGGGGTACATCGTGAGCTTCGTCTTCTTCCACGAGCGGGGATTCGGTGTGCCGGCGGGCCGCTTTTTGCGGGCGATCCTGTACCACTATGGGGTGGAGTTGCACAACCTCACCCCCAACTCCATCTCGCAGGCCGCCATCTTCGTAGCGGTGTGCGAGGGGTACTTGGGGATCGCCCCCCATTGGGATTTGTGGACCCATCTCTTTTTCGCGGAGCTTTTTGCCTCGCCGACTGGGGAGAGGAAAGTCCGCGCAGCGGTGCGGGCCGGCGGCTGCACCCTCCTGCTGAGGCAGTCGCGGGCGTCGCTGTATATTCCTGCCATCCTCGCGTCCTCGAACAAGGGGTGGCAGCGCCGGTGGTTCTACCTCTGGAATGACGGCGAGTTGCTCCCGCCGTTCTCCCAGCGAGTAGTCACCACTGCCACCGACGCTTGGCGCCACGGGACCCCGCACGAAAGACAGAAGAACCTCGAACCCCTTCTCCAGGCCTTGGAGGTGTTGCAGAAGGGGGGACTCACCGCTGCGGGAGTGATTGCCGCCATCCACCGTCGGAGGGTGCTTCCCTTGGCGGAGCGACGGCTGTCGCTTTGGGAGATGACCCCGGAGGCTGACTGGGAGGGCTCGCGGATGTCCTCTGATCCTCTTCCCTTCGACGCCCTCCAATGGCGGGTGTCCGTTGCGTTGGGGAAGCCGGACCCCCACGCCTTCTCCCAGCTTTTGATGCGCCCCGACCGAGGGTGCGTGACCCTGGTGAGTGTCCGCTCCTTCCTTCTTCATACATCAGGTTGCTCCTGGTTCTTACGATCAGGGTTTTTCCCCCCTTCTTCAGGAGGTGGTGTGGCACAAGTCTTCCCTGCCACGGGTCCCGCAGGACGCGGTGGACCGAGCAGCGCGGCGGGTCGCCGCGGAGGAGAAGAAGAAGAAGAAGGACGCGGAGAAGGCCCGGGCCCGCGAGCGGAGGCGGGCTCGAGACGCCTTGGAAAAGATCCGTCGCCGGCAGGAGAGAGAGGGGCTCCCGAGGGAGCCGTCGCCGGAAACGCCCGACGACGACGACGATGATGAAGATGATGACGAGGAGGACGACATGGTCGCCCGCCTTGGCCTCAGCCCCGGCTTGGGGTTTGGCCAGGAGCCGTCAAGCCAGCCCCCGAGCGGGCTGACGCCGTCAGTCCCCGGAGTCGGGACGTCGGGGTCCCGGCCTGAGGGGCGGGGGCAACCCGAGAGGGCACCTGACCCCTCGGCTAGAGGAGCTGAGGTGACCCCGGGAGGCCAGGCCAGGGCGTCTGTTCCCCGAGAGCCGCCGCTCGCGCCGGCAGCGCAGGGAGGCGACCCTCAGGTCACCGTGACAGTGCCTGGGCAATCTGCCCCCCGGGCGTCCAAAGCAAGGGTGGTGCCGAAGTTGCCGGCGAAGCGGACCTCGGCGGCGGTTCCGGGGGCCGGGATCCAAGAGACTTCCCCCCAGGCACGGTGGATCATGGCTCGGAGCGGGTAAGTATCTCGAAATGTCTTCGTCCTGGCTTTCCATTCATATGTCCCGGCCGTGATTTTTCTTTTTTCCTCAGCAAGCGAAGCCATGGCCTGACCGACCTGGCACCCCGGAAGGCCCTTAAGACGACGCCGGCCTGTGCGGCCAGCGCCGCTCCGGGCCTTGCCATTCAGCCGACCCTCTCGCAAGGCGTTCCACCTCAGGGGGTTCGGGCGGCACCGGTCGCCGTGGAGCAGGTTCCCGAGGCAGGCTCTTCTGCCGAGGCAGCCATTGTGATAGGGGAGGCGGCTGACGCTGATGTGGTCCCGAGCCCACCGGACGTGCCAGCCATGCCGTCGCCTGCCGCTACCGAAGTCGCCGCCATCCCAGTCGGAGAGCGACCGGTTGCTGCCGACGTCGAGACGGCTGATGCGTCGGCGCTTGGTGCCTCGGAAGAGGGGGGCGTGGAGGCGCGATCCGTCCCGCCGGGCGGTAGCCTCGTCGCTGTGCGGCAGAGCTCCGAGGGCCGGCGCCAGTTGCTCCGGTTCCGGACCCATGAGGCCTCGGACCCCGTCTTCGTTCTCGACGATGAACGGGAGGACCAGTCCTGGGATGAGCTCCACGAGTGTGCTGAAGCAACGGTGGGGTCGCTCTGGTCGTCGCTGGAGGTTTTCTGCAGGGACGTCCCCAAAATCCTCCAGGTAACGGTTTCAGGCATACCTTTTTTCTTCTATGACCGAGGCGTTCTTCGTGACGCCCCGCTTCCTTCCCTTAGGATCTGACGGGTCGGAGCGCCGCCAAGTCATCGTTCATCCGCCGCGAGGTCGACGTCTGGGGCTCGCTGAGATCCCTGAGGACCTCGCTCGTCGGGGCTACTGCGCGCCTTTCTCAGCAGGGTGCCGAGGTAGCGGACCTCCAGCTGCTCTGCACTGACCTGAGAGCCGAGGCGGCAGCGGCGTGCGTGGAGGCGGCAGCGGCGCGCGCGGAGGCGGCCGCGGCGCGCGCAGAAGCGCAAGGGCAGCGGTCGGAGTTCGACCGGGTCATCGAGGAGCGGGACCAATCTCGGGGCCGGGCTGCCGAGGCCGAAAGCCGGGCCGAAACCCTTGCAGTCGACTTAGCCATAGCCCAGGTCGCGGCCTCGGAGCAGCGTGCTCGAGCCGGAGGTACGCCTTGGCCATCCTTGGTTCTCGTTCCTGTTTGTTCCCTCTGCTTGTGTTTGAGATCTTTCTTCTGGCTGTTCGCAGAGCTTGAGTCCGCCCTTGATGAGTCCGCCAAGGCGCTTGCCGGGGCGGCCGAGCAGAGGGAGGCCGACCACGCGGCCATGTCCGAAGCCGTCTCGGACGCTTATCGGATCCTTGGCTTCGGTGACGTCCCCTCAGGAAGCTCCCCTCAAAGTCGCCTTCAAGCCTTGGGTGATCACGTGCGCGGCAGACTCCACGAGGCGCTACACCACGGCGTCAGGCGGGCCTTCGCCGTGCTCGCTTCCCACTACGTTGTGGACCTGGAGCGGGTTAGTGAGGGGTATTGTCTTCCTGATGAAGACGAAGCTGCCCTGGCAGAAGTCCAGCGGCTCGATGCGGTCGCCGCGGGTCCGAGCGCAGTGCTGGCGACCACCTTTGAGGCGGAGATCCTCCCCCCCTGCGCCGTCGCCGGAAGCCGAGATGGACTTTACCGAAGGCGGGGACGGAGCTGAAGGCGCGGCTCCTTCCCAAGGCGACACCTAACCCCGTTGGAACAGTTTCTGTTGGATGCACGTGTGTCTTTCTGCGGCCGCTGAGGCCTGAACACTTTGTTTCCATTGCATGAAGTCGTACTCCTCTTTCTTTTATTTTGCGTGTCCGGCTTTGCTTGTCAATAACAGGGTGGTTTCCCGAGTAGGGGTCATTTTTCGTGGCGGGTGATGAGTGAGGTGTCCCTAACCCGGAGGCATAGGAATTCCTCGGCTCAGTCGGCCTCGCCACTTACATGCACCCACGTTCGCTCCTTGGGGCCCTGCTTCTGACATAGCCGGGAGAACGCAAAAGCCTTTTTGACCGAAAATTTTGGATGCGGAGAGGTACGCCCAATATTGACGCAGAGGGGTTCCCCCCCTTTTTAGCCCCCGAGGGAGGGTCGGGCTCTGCCGAGGCGAGGCTGACCCTTCCTTGACGGCTGAGACTTTTGTGGGAGCGAGGTGTACGAACAGCTTGAAAACATCTTTAGGGTAGAAGCGACATAGATGTCGGATGTTCCAAGCGTTGTCGTAGACCTCGCCTTGACCGCCGGCCAGCTTGTACGTTCCGGGCTCCAGAACTTTGGCGATGACAAGCGGCCTTTCCCGGGGGTGCGTGTAGCCCCCGGGTGCCCCCAGCAAGGGCTCGGGGTGCTGTGCGATGGTCGCGATCTTCTCCGGGTTGGCTTCGATGCCTCGCTTGGAGATGATGAACCCCAAGACCATGCCCTGGGGCACCCCGAGGACCCACCTTTCGGGGTTGAGCTTGACGCTTTTCGCCTCTCTTATGGACTTCGCCGCCATTAGCTTGTGGATCTCCTCGCCTATCGCTCTGCGCTTCTCCTCGTTGAATCGGCGCAGAGACTATTTGACGGGTCGGGCTCCGGCCCGAATATCCAGCGAGTGCTCGGCGACATCCCTCGGTATGCCGGGCATGTCCGAGGGACTCCACGCGAAGACGTCGGCGTTTGTGCGGAGAAAGTCGACGAGCACTGCTTCCTATTTGGGGTCGAGCTCGGAGCCAATCCGGATCTGCTTGGAGGCGTTGCCGCTGGGGTCGAGGGGGACGGCCTTAACCGTCTCTACTGGCTCGAAGTTGCCGGCATGATGCTTCACGTCTGGCACCTCTTTGGAGAGGCTTTCCAGGTCGGCGATGAGGGCCTCGGACTCGGCGAGGGCCTCGGCGTCTCCACGCACTCCACGTCGCATTCGAACGCGTGTTTGTACGTGGGGCCGACGGTGATGACCCCGTTGGGGCCCGACATCTTGAGCTTCAGGTAGGTGTAGTTGGGGACGGCCATGAACTTCGCGTAGCATGGCCTTCCCAGTACCGCGTGGTAGGTTCCTCGGAACCCGACCACCTCGAACGTCAAAGTCTCCCTTCGGAAGTTGGAGGGCGTTCCGAAGCAGACGGGAAGGTCGAGTCGTCCGAGGGGCTAGACGCGCTTCCCGGGAATGATCCCGTGGAAGGGCGCAGCGCCTGCTCGGACGGAGGACAGATCGACGCGCAGGAGCCTGAGGGTCTCGGCGTAGATGATGTTGAGGCTGCTGCCTCCGTCCATGAGGACCTTGGTGAGCCTGACGTCGCCGATGACGGGGTCGACGACGAGCGGGTATTTCCCCGGGCTCGGCACGTGGTCGGGGTGGTCGGCTTGGTCGAAGGTGATGGGCTTGTCGGACCAGTCTAGGTAGACTGGCGCCGCCACCTCCACCGAGCAGACCTCCCGGCGCTCTTGCTTGCGGTGCCGAGCCGAGGCGTTCGCCGCTTGCCCACCGTAGATCATGAAGCAGTCGCGGACCTCGGGGAACTCTCCTGCTTGGTGATCTTCCTTCTTGTCGTCGTCGCGGGCCCTGCCACCCTCCGCGGGTGGCCCGGCCCTGTGGAAGTGGCGCCGAAGCATGACGCACTCCTCAAGGGTGTGCTTGACGGACCCCTGGTGATAGGGGCACGGCCCCTTGAGCATCTTGTCGAAGAGGTTGGCACCTCCGGGGGGCTTCCGAGGGTTCTTGTACTCGGCGGCGGCGACAAGGTCCGCGTCGGCGGCGTCGCGTTTTGCTTGCGACTTCTTCTTGCCTTTCTTCTTGGCGCCGCGCTGAGTAGACGCCTCGGGAGCATCTTCCGATGGGCGGCCCTGGGGCTGCTTGTCCTTTCAGAAGATTGCCTCGACTGCCTCCTGGCCGGAGGCAAACTTGGTGGCGATGTCCATCAGCTCGCTCGCCCTGGTGGGGGTCTTGCGACCCAACTTGCTCACCAGGTCGCGGCAGGTGGTGCCGGCGAGGAACGCGCCGATGACATCTGAGTCGGTGATGTTGGGCAGCTCGGTGCGCTGCTTCGAGAATCGTCGGATGTAGTCTCGGAGAGATTCTCCCGGCTGCTGCCGGCAGCTTCGGAGATCCCAAGAATTCCCGGGGCGCACGTACGTGCCCTGGAAATTGCCAGCGAAAGCTTGGACTAGGTCGTCCCAGTTGGAGATCTGCCCCGGAGGCAGGTGCTCCAACCAGGCGCGAGCGGTGTCGGAGAGGAACAGGGGGAGGTTGCGGATGATGAGGTTGTCGTTGTCCATTCCACCCAGTTGGCAGGCCAGACGGTAGTCCGCGAGCCACAGTTCCGGTCTCGTCTCCCTCGAGTACTTTGTGATAGTAGTCGGGGGTCGGAACCGGGTCAGGAACGGTGCCCGTCGGATGGCCCGGCTGAAGGCCTGCGGTCCGGGTGGCTTGGGCGAGGGACTCCGATCTTCCCCTCTGTCGTATCGTCCCCCACGCCTGGGGTGGTAGCCTCGACGCACCCTCTCGTCGAGGTGGGCCCGACGGTCGCGGTGATGGTGCTCGTTGCCGAGGCGACCCGGGGCCGCAGGCGCGGTGTTGCGCGTGCGCCCGGTGTAGACCGAGGCTTCCCGCATGAATCGGGAAGTCGCGGCATGAGGTTCCGAGGGGTATCCCTGCCTTCGGGAGGCAGAGCTCTCGGCCCGTCGGACCGCGGCGCCTTCCAGGAGATTCTTGAGCTCCCCCTGGATTCGCCGACCCTCAGTGGTTGATGGCTCCGGCATCGCACGGAGAAGCATCGCTGCTGCGGCCAGGTTCTGGCCGACGCCACTAGATGCGGGTGGCGGCCTGAACCTGGCGTCGTCGGCGACGCGGCGCTGGAGGCCCTGGGGCAGGTGACGTATTTCTCCGGCTGGGGGTTGGCCCACCCACGCCTGCCCGACGTCCCGGCGGATCGGCTCAAGCGCTCCTGTTCCCTCATCGAGCCTGGCCTGCACTCCGCGGATTTGCTCGAGCTGTGGGTCATGGCCCCCCGCCTGAACGGGGACCACAGCTAGCTCCCGTGGGATGTCAACGCGGGGCACCGGCTTAGGGAGATCACCATCCTCCGGCATGCCGAGATGATTGCCTTCGGAGGGACCCCCTAGATCGACGTGGAAACATTCGTGGCTTGGGCCACAGTCCTCGTCGTCGAGGCTGCGGCTACCGTCGGAACAGTCGGAGAGGCAGTAGTCACATGCGGTCATGAAGTCCCGCATGGCACTGGGGTTGCCAAGTCCAGAGAAATCCCAACAGATGCTGGGCTCGTCGCCTTCCTCGGACCCAGAGGGCCCGTAGGTCGAGACGTCCATCAGCCGGTCCCAAGGCGACCGCATGCGAAACCCCAGTGTTTTTGGACTCGCCTCTACGAGAGCGCCCGCCAGAGCGAGGTCGCTAGGCGGGTTGAGGCTGAATCCAAATGACGTAGGAGGGGAATCGGTCGGTACCTCTTGGTCGACGAGCGGCGATGAAGTCACGTCGGGGACTGACTGCACCGTCGTCTCAGGTACGAGGGTGACGTCCAGCAAGCTCTCCGCGAGCGCGCTGGCGTCGTCCGCTTGCTCGGGATCGGCGTGTCGCAGGGAGACGGCGCTCACCTTCGTCTCAAACGCGAGGTCGATGCCCGACGCGCCCCCCGTTGGGGCGCTGGGGCCGTCGACTCGCTCGACAGCCGACGAGGCGCTGCCTCCCGCTTGGCCTTGGTTGCCCCGCCTCCTCCTCCGTTGGCGGGGGAGAGGACGGGACGAGCTCGAATGTCGTTCTTCCACCACGCGGGGAAGACGTCGTCGATTCCGCCGCCAGCGGGCGGGTTGTCGGCCGCCATTGTCGTTGTCGCGCGGCGGTGGAAGGAGTATCATGTCGTAGCTGCCGTCGAAGGACATGAACTCAAGACTCCCGAAACGGAGCACCGTCCCGAGTTGGAGAGGTTGCTGGAGACTGCCCATATGGAGCTTGACGGGAAGCTGTTCGTCAACACGCAGCAGGCCCCTACCTGGCGCGCCAACTGTCGGCGTTCCGAGACCGGGGGGTCCCTTGGGCCGACGAGTGAGTGTCGCCGCGTGCCCCAGCCCAGATGGGTCGAGCGCGAGGGCGAGCGCGAAGGGGGGAAGAAGCGAGGCGGCCGGAGACCGGCGTGAGAGAGGTGGGAATCCCGCGGCCTTCGTGTTCGTCCCGCGCCCAGGTCGGGTGCGCTTGCAGTAGGGGGTTACAAGCGTCCACGCGGGTGAGGGAGCGAGCGGCTTCCAAGCGAGCGCCTGTCTCGTCCTCGTCCCCGCGTGGCCAACCCTCTCTAAGAGGGCCCTGGTCCTTCCTTTTATAGGCGTAAGGAGAGGATCCAGGTGTACAATGGGGGGTGTAGCAGAGTGCTACGTGTCTAGCGGGTGAGAGCTAGCGCCCTAAGTACATGCCGATGTGGCAGCCGGAGAGATCTTGGCACCCAGCTGGTGTGATGTCGTGGCCGTCGGAGGAGCGATGGAGCCTGGCGGAGGGACAGCTGTCGGAGCGGTTGAGTCCTCACTGACGTCCTCTTGCTTCCGTAAGGGGGCTGGTAGCCGCCGTCGTCACAGAGTATGCGGGGCGCCATCATTGCCTATCTGGCGGTGCTGGCCAGATGGGACGCCGGTCTTGTTCCCTGCGGCCCGAGTTAGCTCGGGGTAGGGTGATGATGGTGCCTCCTTGTTGACGTAGCTGGCCCGCGCCCTAGGTTGGGCGATGTGGAGGCTCCTCCGAAGCCGGGGTCGAGTCTGTATTCCATGGCCGAGGCCGAGTCCGAGCCCCTGGGTTGGGCGAGGCGGAGGTCATCGGCAGAGGCCAGGGCGGAGTCCGAGCCCTGGGGTCGGGCGAAGCGGAGTTCGTCGTCTTCTGGGGCTGAGCCCGAGTTCGAGCCCTGGGTTGGGCGGAGCGGAGTTCGCCGTCTTCCGGGACTTAGCCCGAGTCTGAGCCCTGGGTCGGGCGGAGCGGAGTTCGCCGTCTTCCGGGACTTAGCCCGAGTCCGAGCCCTGGGTCGGGCGGAGCGGAGTTCGCCATCTTCCGGGACTTAGCCCGAGTCCGAGCCCTGGGTCGGGCGGAGCGGAGTTCGCCGTCTTCCGGGACTTAGCCCGAGTCCGGGCCTTGGGTCGGGCGGAGCGGAGCCTCCTATGGTGCCTTTGGCAGGGCCTGACTGCCTGTCAGTTTCACTCTGTCAAATGGCACTGCAGTCGGAGTGGCGCAGGCGGCGCTGTCCTTCTGTCAGGCCGGTCAGTGGAGCGGCGAAGTGACGGCGGTCACTTCGGCTCTGCCGGGGGGCGCGCGTCAGGATAAAGGTGTCAGGCCACCTTTGCGTTAAATGCTCCTGCGACTTGGTCGGTCGGTGCGGCGATTTAGTCAGGGTTGCTTCTTAGCGAAGGCAGGGCCTCGGGCGAGCCGGAAATATGTCTGCCGTTGGAGGGGGGCCTCGGGCGAGACGGAAATCCTCCGGGGTCGGCTGCCCTTGTCCGAGGCTAGGCTTGGGCGAGGCGTGATCAAGTCGCTCGAATGGACTGATCCCTGACTTAATCGTACCCATCAGGCCTTAGCAGCTTTATGCTGATGGGGGTTACCAGCTGAGAATTAGGAGTCTTGAGGGTACCCCTAATTATGGTCCCCGACAATTTTAAAATATTGTTCATCAGTGTATAAACTTGTAACGTCATTGTTTTTTCAATACAATGGTGGAAACTCTGTCTTTCAATTAAGAAGAATAGAATTCACCCAGTTTTAAAGAAAATCGGACACCAAACCTACGCACGGCAGAGAAACCGACGGAAGGCCCCCACAAACAACCTAGATAACGGCAGCCCCACACTCACAAACCCCATCTAGAGTCATTGTTGTCAAGCTCAACGCAAGCGACGAGCAACTTCGACTTCTCAAGACGGGCTGCACACCGTTAAAGGAACTCGACGACACCTTCACCCAAGTACAGGCACACAAGGAAGAAGGCCACGACGCACCATCGTTGCAAGCCTCGACGCGCCCCATGCGAGGCAGCTACGATTCTTCGCCACAAGCAATGATCCACATCACCGACCAACGGGAGCAGGTAAACACCTAGAGCGACAAAGGCACAAGCACCACCGACAACCACACAAACTGGAGGAACAGACACGCGGATGTCGGGACTGTTTAGTTCGTGGCTAAATATGTCACACTTTGACTAAGGTTAGTCGTTCGAATAGAAGAACTAACATTAGACAGAAAAGTTAAGGTGTGACAAGCTAGGCATCAAACCAAACATGCCCGTCACCCGCCAAGCCGTCGCCAGTTGTCACTTCTGTCGTACATTGACGCACTAACTCAGCAGGCCCCAACCCTCAAAGTGAGAGTTCCTACGCCGGTCGAGCACCAGCGAGAAACCCAAAGAAAGGCCGAGACGAGGGCTTGCACACAGAAGACGAGGAGTTATTTGAGATTGTAATAATCTCGTCGCGCGGCTTCGCCACTTTGTTACTCCGCAGCCGCGCATCGCCAGTATGGTATTATGGAGCTCACAGCCTCGCCAGTTTGGGACATTTAATCCCCCGCGCTCTGTTAACGTATGTTTTTCAAATCTTAATGCCGGTTGTGTTCCCCTTCGGACTAATCTACCCCTACGGTGTTCTTGCGCTCGGTTGGCAGCCGGACTTCGCGTGTCTGCCGTCTGCCAGAAAATAGAACGCACCAAAAAATAGAACGCGCGCCGCCGTCTGCCAGTAGGGGGACTCGCCACCAGGTGCTCGCGCAAACCTCCATTCTCCTGCTTCCATCTGCGAGCGCTGCCGTCTGCCAGCAGGGGGACTCGCCACCAGGTGCTCGCGCAAACCTCCATTCTCCTGCTTCCATATGCGAGCGCTGCCGTCTGCCAGCAGCTTTCTGCGCCACCCCCTGCCACCAGCGAGATGTCCGCGCCATTTTCTGCCAGCAGCCAGATTTCCGCCCCACCCCTGCCACCGGACAGCTGTCCTCGCCACCACCTTGCCTCCCCATGGTTTCTCCTGTGGAAAGAGTGGATCTACCTGTTAGGAGCTCGGATTTGTCGGATCCCCAAGATTTTCTGTTAGGGGATGAACAGAGAATGGAGGTTTGATAGAAATATTGTCCAGCATTTTATTTTTTGATGCATCTGAGCCGAGTACTTCATAGCTCTCTTAATTGGATGTTTGCAGGTATTAGAAATTGATTGGGGGGCAATACAAATTGATGATAGATGGGAGGAAGAAGAAGAACAAGAGACTGCCTCTGAGTCAGTGATGTATGATCGGTTAGGATTGTTAGCTGAAGATGAACGTGAAACTACTGAAAGGCAAGAGACTGTCCACCAAAGCGATGAATTTAATGATGAAACTGCTGAATTGCCCTGCACTGATTGCATACCACAAGAAAGGGTATTTGAGTGCAACAGATCTAATCCAATAATGAAGATTGGGAGTTTGTACAAGGATATGAAAGAATTTAGACTGGCTATCAGGCAATATGCAATTAATAATGAGTTTGAGTTAGGGATTGAGTCAAGCTCACCTTTCAGATATCGAGCTTATTGCAAAGGAGGTGATTGTCCATGGAGAATCAATGCAAGGCTACAAAATGCCGGGTCTCCCACAGTCATTGTGAGTAATGTTGTATCACACATTGTTTCTACTTTGGATCCTAAATGAAATTTGGGAAGCTCACAATGAATTTTATATTGTTTGCAGGTTACAGTTATCGTGGATAAGCACACATGCACTTCTAGTGGTCGTCGAAAAACGACAACACCCACCAGCTCATGGGTTGCTTCCCTAGCAATGCCATTCCTTACGAAGAAACCACATATGGGAGCTAAAGAATTGCAAAATACCTTGCAAGAGCAGCACAATTGCACAATTTCTTATGATACAGTGTGGAAAGGTAAAGAGAAGGCCCTTAGAGAGTTGTATGGAACATGGGAGGACAGCTTCAAATTACTATTTAGATGGAGAGAAGTTGTTTTGGAGGTTATGCCAGACTCAGTGATTGAGTTTGATCTAGTAGTTGATGATGGGAAATTATATTTCAGCAGATTCTTTTGTGCTTTTTATTTTTTGGTGTTTTTCAGGAAAAGGAAACCTCGAAAAAATACCACAAAACAATGGTTTCCAAAGAATATGGCCGAATCAGCTCAACAGCAGGATGACAACCCACAAGATGACCCCGGAAGAACTGAATGTACTAGTGAAACACAGCTGATGTTGCGACAGGGAGGTGATGTTGTGCGGCAGGAGTTCGAGGATGTGGTGGTTGGGCAGCAGGAGTTCGAGGATGTGGTGGTTGGGCAGCAGGAGTTCGAGGGATGTGAAGCTGTTGACGTTGGGCAGTTAACCCCACGAAGGCACAAAAAAAGAGCAGTAGGAAAGAAGTTGACGCCGAAAAAGAAAAATGTGTAGCTGTGTGTATTTCTGAACCAGCAGTGTGTATGTGTATTAACTATCTCCTGTTTTCAGTGAACCAGAAATCTGTATGTGATTTCAGTTTGAAGCTGTAATGTGTAGTGAACCAGAAATCTGTATGTGTTTGAAGCAGTGTGTATTTCTGGGTAGTTTCTGGTGTTTGAAGCAGTGTGTTTCTGGTAGCTGTTGCGAAATTCTCTGATGCATACAAAAGGCATTATCTGCTATTTTCTGGTAGTGTAGTTTCTGTGTAGTTTCTGGTGTTTGAAGCAGTGTGTTTCTGTGTAGTTTCTGATGTTTGAAGCAGTGTGTTTCTGGTAGCTGTTTGAAGCAGCGTGTTTGAAGCAGGGCATTCAGTTTATGCCTGGCATTCAGTGTATTATGCTGGCAAGCGAGTTTTAATGTTTGACAGCTTCATTTTGGTAACTTATGCTGGCGCCTGGCATTCAAGAAACTGGCCATCTGCTGGTCTCCGGAAACACTGGCCTGGGCCAATCTCCGGAAACGATGGCCATCTGCTGGTGTTGTCCAAAATGAAGCTGGCCATCTGCTCAAGTTACCGAGTGCCAATTTCTGGAAACGATGGCCATCTGCAAGGAACCCAGGTTCACAGTGCCATTCAACACCACTATTACTCAGGTTCAGATAACCTTAATGAAAACAGATGGCCTTACTCAGGTTCAAACATCAGAAACTACACAGAAACACATGTCCGAACTTGGTAGTTCAGATAACCTTACTCAGGTACCCAGGTTCAGATAACCTTAATGAAAACAGAATGGACAACGTTACAAAAGCTATCGAGTGCCATTCAACACTCGACAAAATGGACAACCCAGGTTCACAGTACTACACTACCAAGTTCGGTTACCTTACACAAGCTAACTATTACACGGATACCTGACACAAGCTGTCCCTTACACAAATAACACATCTACTGCCGTTAAACAACACCACTATTACTCTACTTCATCTGACGATCCGAAAGCTCTTCAGAATTGACATCATCCAGTGCCCATTCCCCACCACCCATATGTTCATCTTCAGCAAATTGGTTGTTGAACCACTGAGATAATGGTGGCGACGGACCAGCTTCGAGATCTTCTAAACGCTGTGCTTCGTCCTCAAGTGACTGAGCAAGCTCATACACGCGCCACATTGCGAAGTTCACTGACACCTCTTTGGCCGTATCTGGCGAATCCATAATCTCGTCTCCAGCCAAATCTTTCAACTCCTTCCCAACTACACGCATCTTTGTAATGGCTTGGGCGAGGTCACTACGAACTGTTTCAAATCGGGTAATCTGCGAAACCACAAAAATTGCTATTGGATTTCAACATAGTACTGCATATTATTGAACTTAGTTCAACCCTTACCGACACTGAACGAGGTGCCGAGCACTGATTGACGCCGTCTGTGAGCTCTGTTCGACAGAACACAGTTAACAATTAAAGCCACTCGCCCCCTCTGCTTCTAGCACTAATGGTCGCTAGACAGTTTGGATAAAAACACAATACTCTACAAAAATCACTGCTCCATGACGACAGAAACAGGTACCTGATGTGGCCGCGCAGGTGAGTTCCTTGCCGCTGGTCCACTCCTTGCTGGTGGTGCGCTGCTTGCCGGTGCAGTGCTCGAAGCCGCAACCTTGTGGTGGTGCGCTGCTTGCCGGTGGTGCGCTGCTTGCTGGTGGAGTGCTCGAAGAACGCTTGGCAACGACAGAAACAGACAAGCGGCTGAAGGCGGAAGCCACTTCGACCTCACTGTCGAGCTCGAGATCGACGTCGACGACGAGCCGTTTCTTGCCTCTTGCCGGAGTAGCCATCGGAGGAGGAGGAGTGCGAGCACAGAGTACTGGCGGCGCAAAAGGAGAGCCCAGTGGAAGAAGAGAGGAGTCAAGGGAGTTAGGTTTTCACCGGCCTCGTGTAAACAGCAGGGACAATTTTGACTTTTACCTTAGCTAATGTAAGGTAACAGAGGGCGGGGGAATAACTGTCCCTATCTGGCAAGGATGTGAGCTCGAGAATACCATACTGGCGATACGCGGCTGCGGAGTAACAAAGTGGCGAAGCAGCGCGACGAGATTATTACAATCTCAAATAACTCGAAGACGAGAGGTCAAGGACGGCACCCTCAACAGTGCAGGAGTGGCGTCCACAGACGTCACCGTCGACCGCCCGTAAACGAGCATCGCTTTCACCGGGGGACCTTCACCACACATCCCAACCCACGGAGCCAGCCTGCCCACACCACCGGCCGAAGGGAGGCTCAAAATCCGAAATCCAGTCGACCGCGTGAACCGAAGCCACGACGCCGGGAACCGCCGAGGCCGCCGTCCCACGACCCACCACCTGCTGCTCTTCCACATCTACCTCGCCGCTGGCAGCTGCAGGTCCGCCGCCAGGCCAAGTTCCATACGGGCCACACCCGACCCAACCACCGCGCCACGAGCACGGACAAGGCGCAACCGCCGCCGCCGCCGCTACGGGCTAGCCACGCGCACGGACGCCGCCACCGCGGGCTAGCCACGGCCATGCGAGCGCGCGGGCGCCGGCGCCAGGCCACCTGCCTAGGTCGGCGCAGAGGGAGAGGGGTGGGGAGTGGCGGAGCAAGGGGGAGCATCTCCCTGCCACCGCCGTCCTTGCAGGGCGTGCGGGAAGCGCCGCGGCCAAGGTGGCGGCGGCGGCTAGAATTTGCTGCCCGAGCCGCCCAAGCAGGGCGACGTGAGCGGGTCTGGGGCTTTTTCCTGTCAAACTTGTAACATTATTGTTTGAATTCTTGTTGGGTCAAATAAGTAAGAAAAACAAAAGGTTGCAGCCTTGATTTGGAGGCTATTGCTTGTGCCATGTGGAACAACTACATCCATTAGTTCAGAAAGAAAAATTAAGACATCCATTTCAGAAGTGAAGGGAAGTCAAGTCAAATAAGAAGGCTGACAGCAAAGAACAAAGAAATCAAAGCACGCTCTGCTTGACCAAGATAACACCCTAGTAGTGCATAAAATTCTTGAACACCAGACGTCCAACACTTCCGTGCAGAGTGATGGCTTTGCTCAAAAAGACACATCCTTCCATTACTCTCCCCATATTTCTTCTCCATTTCTGCGCAATTACATTTGGTGCGACTGATACTATCTCCAGGACCCAACCTCTATCAGGCGATATAACTATTGTGTCCAAAGAAGGGAATTTTGAGCTTGGATTCTTCTCCCCAGGTAATAATGGGAACTTTTATGTTGGTATCTGGTTCAGGACTATTTCAAAGAGGACTGTTATTTGGGTGGCCAATCGGGATATACCTGTTTCAAATGCTTCATCTCCAGAACTTGCAATAACTATGGATGGAAATTTAGTACTCAACTCTCTAGGAGCACCCATATGGTCATCGAATAGCACAAGGAAGTCCAGTAGATGTAGCATAAGAGATCAATACAACTCTTCTGATATTTTCTGGCAAAGCTTTGATCATCCAACAGACACGGTAGTGAGCGGGCAGTGGTTTGGCATAGACAAGATCACGCATGAATATCAGGACAGGGTTTCTTGGAAGAACCAAGAAGATCCTGCACCAGGTCCTTTCTCCTTTCACGCAGATCTTGTTACGATGAGCCAATATGTGTCAATATGGAATCACTCGGAAGTTTACTGGCAATCTGGGAACTGGACAGGCAAAGCATTCACGTCCATCCCTGGAATGCCACTAAAGAGTGACTACATATATGACTTCGTTAACAACAGTCGCGAGCTTAAGTTTCGGTGGACTACGAAGGATGTGTCAGTAATCACAAGAGTAATTCTAAGCATTAATGGTCAACTACAACGTCTCACATGGTCCAATGATTCGGATGAATGGATAACAGGGTGGTATTTTCCTGCAGCTCTATGTGACGTATATTCTGTATGCGGGCCTTTTGGAGTGTGCAGGACAGGTTCTGATGAGCAATGCTTCTGCTTGCCAGGTTTCAGACCAGCTTCCGCAAGAAGTTGGCGTCTTGGAGCATGGAGTCAAGGATGTGTTAGGCAAACAGATATCCAATGTGCTGAGTCAAATATATCAAGTGGCATAAAGGAGAGTGATGCGTTTCTCAAGATCACCAACATCAAGTTTTCACAAAACCCAGTAAAACTGAAAGTCCAAAGCATGGAGGGGTGCAGATCTATATGCTTGAGTACTTGCTCTTGCACTGCATATGCACACAAGCAGGATTGCAATATCTGGAATAGTGAACTCTGGGATCTTAAACAACTACCTAATGGTAATACTGATGGTTCAGATATGTATATACGTCTTGCAGCATCTGATCATGTAGTTCAAGATAGCGAAAAAAAGGCACACCATCTGAGGCTTATTGTGCTATTTGCAGTGCTGGGTAGTATTTTTATGGCACTATGTGCTCTTAGCATAACAGTTAAGATGTTTCAAAGGACTTCATCTAGAAAGGCTTTCTCAGATAATTACTCTCTCGTCGTCTATGATTACTCGTTTTTGCGGCACTGCACAAAGAACTTTTCAGATAGAGTGGGGCAAGGTAGCTTTGGTTCAGTGTTCAAAGGATTGCTCCCAGACTCCAAACCGATAGCTGTCAAGAAGCTTCAAGGCATGAAACAAGGAGAGAAGCAATTTCACACCGAGGTGAGGGCTTTAGGGAAAATTCACCATAACAATCTAGTCCACCTCATTGGGTTCTGCTTGAGAGGGGCTGAAAGGATGTTGGTGTATGACTTTATGGTGAATGGATCTTTAGATGCTCATCTCTTCAAGGATGAAAAGATATTGGATTGGAACACCAGATTTTTAATTATTCTAGGTGTTGCAAAGGGATTACAGTATCTCCATGATGAATGTCAGGAGTGCATCATACATTGTGATATAAAGCCTGAAAACGTACTTCTTGATGTAAACTTCAGTCCGAAACTGGCTGACTTTGGTCTGGCGAAGCTTATGGAAAGACATTTTAGCAGGGCCTTGACAACTATGAGAGGAACAGCAGGGTATCTTGCACCAGAGTGGATTGGAGGTCTGCCCATAACACCAAAAGCAGATGTGTACAGCTATGGAATGATGCTGTTTGAGATCATTTCGGGCAGAAGGAATTCAGAATTGATGGAGAGCGGAGCCATAAGGTACTTTCCAGTGCGGGCCGCAATAAGGACAAGTGAAGGTGACATTTCTGAAATTTTGGATCCCAGACTAAGTGCCGTGAATTTTCAAGAGCTAGAGAGAGCATGCAAGGTTGCATGCTGGTGCATTCAGGACAATGAGGCTCACAGGCCAACCATGCGACAGATAGTTCAAATCCTGCAGGACATTCAAGATGTCAGCGCGGCCCCAGTACCGGTATTTTTAAAACAACTAGTGGATGGAGAATACATTAGCTCATAACCCTGCAAATTATAGCAATAGCATTCATCCAGAACTACATTGTGATTTTTGAAAGCACAAGCTGGGTCGATATAGAGCAATGCTCAGCAATCATTATGCTCATCTACCGCAGTGTAATTCACTACAGTGTTGTATCATTTAAATTTTACAATTTTCTTTGATATAGAAAACATAAATTAAAATTTGAGAACAGTTACATTAGCACTGCGGTTACATTACTTCAAAAGAAATAAGTGCCATGAGAATAGCAGTAAGACATCCGACAATATTTCAGCCTATGTAGATCACAGTCCATTCAGTTTCCTTTTATTTATAAGGTATCTTCTTTTTAAATGTGATGACAGGAGCTCTGTTTCCAATTAAGAAAAATAGAATTAATTCAGTTTTAAGAAAAATTGGGTCTGAAACCTACACAGACTACACGACAGCCTAAACAAAGGCAACCCTCCGACCCATCCAGTATCATCGTTGTCGAGCTCAACACAAGGAACAAGCAGTTGTAACTCCTCGAGACAGGCTATACATGGCTAAAGGAACACGACGACGCCTACATCCAAACACCATCACATAAGGAGGAAGATTGCGGTGCGCCCTCGTTACCAAGTCTAAACACACCACATGTGAGACAGTTTCGATTCTTCACCAACGAGCTTAATTCTCCGTCCGGTCCCCAGCAAGTTCTCGACCTCCGAAACAATCCAGTCCACGAAGAATGGGGGTTTCGCCACATGATATCATTGTCGAGCCACATCACCTGAAGCAACACCTTCGACTTCACGTTGCAAAGCCCCACCTTCACACGCATACCAGACGCCGAGAAGCGAAAACAACAATCGAGGGCGATGTCGTGGCCGAGAAGAACTTCAATAACGACACCTTCAGGAAGCGAGTGATGTCTAGTACGCTACCATCACTTGTCCGAGATGGACCGAACTTTCATCCAAAGAAGATAGTGTTGGGGAATGTGACGCCCTCAACAGGAGAAGCGGCGTCCACAAGCATCACCGTCGCCGAGGCTTTCGTCCAAGAAATCCCCGGCATATCGTCATGCCAAGACCTAAGGACAAAGCATGCAGCTTTCGCTGTCATCCTGACATCTCGCACAAACACTTTAGGGCTTGTTCGATTTTACCACAATCCATATGGATTGAGGGGGATTGAGGGGGTTTCAATCCCTAATAAGTCAAAATCCTCTCCAATCTGTATCAATCCCCTCTAATCTATATGGATTGAAAATAACCGAACAAGCCCTTAGAGGGGCATCGACATGCCGGGTGCCGCAGCAGCCGCAAAGCTGCGATGGTCACCATCCTCTCTGGCTGGGCACACAGAACCGAGCAACACCTGGCCACGTGCGCCACACTGTCTGCGCCAGGCCCTGCCGCTGCCGGCCAACGCCACCCCGGCGCTGTCATATGCAACCAAACGAGAGGACCTATCGCCGCCATTTTGGCCGGTTGCGCAGCCCTGCCGACACACCCCGCCAGACCACTGGACGCGTCCTCTCCGCCCGCGCCCCTCCCCGAGCGTTGACGTCCAAGCCCTGCACGAGGTCTGCCAAAACCGGCCAACCACGAGGACCGTCGAGGCATCGACACCGAGGGCCATCTCCAACCATCCACTCCCATCTCCGGCAGCCATGTGCCTGCACTGAACTCCTCTCCGCCCTCGACAGCCGCGTCGGTGTCGAGCCCCTTCCCGGCTGACGCGGCGAACACCACCCCACGGATCTGTCTCCGGCCGAGCTCTATCCCGCGGATCCACCACTGCTCAGGCTAAGGCCCGTCCAGCTACGAGCCCTCACGAGGCGCCAACTCGCGCCACCACACCACCAAAGGGCCCAGCCGTTGCCATCCTGGCGGCCTGCTCAGTGGCAGCATAGTGGGAGAGGGGAGGGATGGGGAGAAGGTGTGGTGGCTAGGGTTACCGGCCAAGTCGCCCGTGCGGGAGGCAACGTGGGGGCCAGGAGGCCTAGTTTGCTTAATCTTGTATTGAGGTCAATCCACATGTGTTAAGATAGATCCACATGTGTTAAGATAGATAATATACACCATATTACACCTCAACACACGTGGATTGAAATCAATACTAAAGTAGCCAAACAAAGACTAAAGCATTTTATAAGAATAGACCAATATAACACAACATTCGGGGAGATATTCAATTGGCCAGTTGTATCAAGCTTATCATTTCGGACGGATCGTCCTATTTTCGGCCTTTCAGATGAAATAAATTGGTCTAGTTTGGAATTCAATGTGGCCCATTGGAGTTGTTCATTTTGATCCGAACTAGAATCAAATCTGGCACGATTTGGGCTTTCCCCTCCCTTCCGTGGCCTGGTTGGTACCATTGTCTCATCTCCTCCGGATTGAATCTGGCCACGCAAAACGCGAGGCGAGACGCTGGCGACGCAGGAGGCGAAGAGGCGGCGGCGCGAAGTGATGGCGTGGTGGTGGCATGTAGCCTCGACGACGACCTTCCCCGTCACCTTCTCACCAACACACTGCCATCTTTTTCTTTCCCTCTCCTATCCTCGCCTACTGTTCTTGATGTTGCTGAGCACCATGGGCGGAAGGCTGGAAGTTGCTGAGCACCGGTGGCGTTAGCGGTGGTGCAGGGTGTTGCTAGCAGTAAAGGCTTTTTGGCATTAGCGGTGGCCGGTGGTTACTGACGATCTACTGCTCAGATCTGCTGCTGATCTCTCTACGTTTTCTTGTCCAACCGGTGAGGAGAGATAAAGGAGGGCCTAGCAACGAGGAGATTTTTCTCGCATCCAAGATAAGCAACTCAATTCACTCATTGTGTCTAAAGTATTTTATATCATATGCACAAAGTTTCACACCCTACGTTCCCACTCTATTCTGTAGTGACAATTGTACTAGGAGTGTAAAGATATGAATGCAGATTTTATAAATATAAAAAAGAAGGGTTAGAAACATCGAAAAAATGCGAGGTATCAAAGAGTTGATATTATGCCCCCATGGTCCTTATAGGAGCACCCACACAAAGTACTCTTTGATCCCCCATAGTCTAAACGAGCTTGCTTAACTATGTAGTTACAACTTACGTTTAATTTCACTCGCACTAATATTCATATTAATTTAGTGTCATAAGTATAAGTACCTTGAAATTCTTAAAACTGTTTTTCGCATGCTCGAGGTTGTGTTGTCATCGATCACCGAACGGAAAGATTGAAAGCAAATAGGCTTCTAATTGAGTTTTGGTGATTAATGAAAATATTATATTATTATGATTAATATGAGTTTTGCATAGACAAATTGAGTTAGGACACTGTTAGTTGAAGCAATCCAAAGTGAGAAAGACAAACAAACCTCAAACACAAAGACTACTTCGACCACCACCCCAAAGCTCCTGCAGTGAAGGAAGGACAAGCTAAGCCTAACCTACGAAATCTACGTGAAGCACAAGGGCGAAGCCAGCCAAAAACGTCATTGATATCATCACCACTAGAGCATAGAATCATCTACACTGTAAAGCGGTATATTATAGTATTTTTTGGTGGTTATACAAAATTCATTAGTGTTAAATGACACCAACAAACACCTCTAGATGTGCCCCTGATGATGCCTCGTCTATAAATACTACTAAGCCTCAACCAAAAGAACTACTCCAAATCCTTAAGGCTTTGTTTGGGTGACTCCAATCCATTGAGGTGTGGATTGAAGTGTAAATTAGTTCAAGTTACACCTTCATTAACCTTAATACATGTAAATTAGGGTCAATACTAAAGTACCCAAACTAGGCCTAAGCGAACAAAAGAATCTTTGCTAGATGCAAAAATTAACCATCCATTAGGATTGATTAAACGACATTTGAGAATGTTAAGTCAAATTTATTATCCAAGAAAATTTTGATGTTGATTCTTGTTCTGAATCTAAGGGTGAAGGTTTTATTGTTCGAGGTAGAACTCAACAAGCGTGCAATTTTAATAAACCAAAATCAAGGTCTATGTAAAGAGATGGTAAACCCAACATTTTTTGTCGTTATTGCAAAGCTGGTAATCATGTGATCTCCTAGTGTCCTAAGTTGAAAAATAAGGAAGAAAGACAAAAGAAAAAGGAAGCTGATAAATCAGCCGTTGAGGCTAGTATTGTTGAAAATAGTGATGGTGGAGAAACTCTTATGATCACTTCTAATGATGAAAAGCGTATGGCTTGGGTTCTTGATTCAGCTTGTTCTTTTCATATTTGCTCACATCGAGAGTGGTTTTCTGATTATTCTCATGTTCATGATGGTGATGTTATTATTGGTGATGTATCTCCAATTGAAATTTTTGGAATTGGTTCTGTTCAAATTAAAATACATGACGTCACATTCAAGACCCTCACTAATGTTCGCTATGTTACTAAAATAAAGAGGAATCTTATTTCTTTGGACACCATAGAAGCAATGAGATTCAAATTTTCTGCTGATAATGGTGTTTTTAAGGTTTCTCAAGGCAACCGTGTTGTTTTAAAGGCTGAACGTATAAATAATCTCTATTATTTGAAAGGTTCCACAGTTACAAGTACAACAGCTGTTTCTTTTGCATCCAACACTTCAAATACCAAGCTTTGACATATGCGCAAGGGACATATGAGTGAAAAAGGTATTTTGAAAGTGCATTCATCCCTTTTTGTGAATTTTGGTGATTTGGATAACAACACATTTAAAGGTCTAACAAGTTTGCTAAGTGTTGAACAGGAAATTCAGTATGATGAACATACTTGAATAGTGTATAATGATCAGTGAACAAAGGTTCAACACAAGGTTAAATAACCAGTGAGACAATGCAAATGGATATAATATGGTCTCTACATTGGTTTGAATATATGGACAAGACTTGAGAAATCACTATGATAAGTATGATCATAATAGAGGTTGAAGTGATTAAGAGGATTGGTCAAGCCAAAGTGAATGAGATATGATGAATCATGAATTGGCTTGACCATATTACTATTAGTCCATATATGCTTCTATGAGAATCAAACTAGAGCTTGATTAATCTTAGCATTTATATCTAGATGACATTCAAGCAAGGTTCACAATATCAAAGAAATGATTCTCTCAATAGATGCTCAATATGATGTGACTCAAGAATGGCTTGATAGGGTGAAGATAGCAAGGAAAGGGCTTCGAGGAACTAAGCGAAGGTGAGGCCAAGCGACGGCTTGTGGACCGAGGTACCATGGCTAAGGTGAAGAAGAGAGTACTTGCACTAAGTCGATGAACTAATCAGCTATGAAGAGTTATAATATATTGATGCATCAGTAAGGTGACTTGAAGCCATGATTTGAACTCATATATGGTAAAATGGTACAAGTAACAGGGTTTGATTTGTGTTTGCTTCAAAAGGTGAGACAAAGATGTTTGTGATCCTTATGAAGCAACGCCATGGAGAAATCACACATGAGACACCAATGACTCAAGGAGTTTACTTAATTATATTTATTTAACTTTGAGTATAGGAATCGTCGTACTATTAGGGGGACCCAAAAAGAAGGTTGGTGTTGGTACTAAATCTCAAAATCCTTGATCCAAAACTTCTATTTTACCCTTGTTAATCCTTAGTGAAAGTATGTAGTACAACCTTTTTAAGTCTATCTTGGCCAAAATTGCTCTCTGGAAAATACTGGTTCAGCTGGTTTTCGGGCTGGTTCAGCTCGTATTCAAATACTAGTTCAGCTGGTTTCAGGCTGGTTCAGCTGGTATTCAAAAACCAGCTCAGCCGGTTTTTGACCAGTTCAGTCGGTTTTGACTCCGGTCCACCCACCACCTCAGCCGGTCACTGAACCAGAATTCAATCTGGTGGAAACCGGTTCAGCCGGTTTTAAAACCGATTCAACCAGTTTTTGTGTAGAAAAGTCAAAAATGGCTAGTTTTGGAGCCCCACCTATATATACTCACTCCTACCTCTCTCCCCCACACAAGAGCATGACTCAAACTCCATTCCTAACCTGAGAAACACCTCCCACTCTCTCTCACACACCTCTTGCCTCTCCCATTTCAAATCTTTTGAGAGAAATCTTCGAGTGAGATTTAAGAGCTGCGATTTTTGTGCTTCATCTCCAAATCCTTCTTGTTCTTTTTGATTCGAGCTTTGGTACTACATCGAGTTCTTTGTGGATTCATTACTCTTGGAGCTTTGTAGCTCCTAGACGACTAGGTGTCTCTTGTGAGTCTCCAAATCTTGTGGAAGACCACAACAAAGTTTGTATTACCCTCTCGTTTGAGCAAAGATTAGTGTGTGGGCTTGACCTTTGTGGTCGGCAAAGGGAGGATTAGGGTTGAAAGAGACCTGGTTCTTTGTGGGCGCCTCAACGAGTAAGTAGGGCACCTTGGTGGTGTGACTGAACCTCGGGATAAATCTTGTGTCTCTTGTGTTCTTACTCATTGTGTTTGTTCGTGTTCTTCGTTCTCTCACCATTCCGTGGAAGATTTGTTGATATCTTTTTAGTGTGTGGATTTTGAGAAGTGCCCTTCTCAGATCTACTACTTTGAACCCTATGGATCAACTAGAACATCTCATTTCCAAAGTTAACTGGGTGAATTTCGGGATCAATTTAGTTTATATCTCATTCTTTAGTTGAGCTCATGCAAACTGGCTGAACCGATTTTGACACCAGCTGAACCGATTTTACCCAGTTCGTTTCTAGTTTTTGTTGAAAAAGTTTCAGCTTGCCTATTCACCCCCTCTAGGCAACTTTCAATTGGTATCAGAGCCTAATCCTCGTTCTAGTGCTTAACCGCGTGAGGAAAAGATCATGTCAGGGGGACTAAAAAACGAAAGTACTTCTAAGCTTGAAAAGTTGAGGTTGTCTCAACTTCATCTTTTGGTGCAGATGTTGATCCTAGGGCAATAGATCTTGCCATGAGAATCGTCGAAAGGATGTTCCTCAAAATGAAGGAAGATGAGGCGAAGAACAAGATTGAAGAAGAAGAAAATGATCGATGGAGACCAAACAACGAATCCACCTCTTCACAAGGTTCGTCTTTCAAATCCACTTCTCATATATATGTGCTTTGTCGCTAATGGGAGTGACAGTGAAAGCGAAAGTGAGGATGAGAAGGAGCATGAATGTGATAGTGAAGATGAGGATGATCTTCAACAATTCTTCGCTCAACTAAGCAAGAAAAATCGGATGAGCTTGCTCAAACTCATGAAAAGAGCAGAAGAACAAAAAGAAATGCTTCATAAGCAAGAAGATTTCCTCATTAGAAAAATTGAAGATTTAGAGAACTTGACCAAAGAGCATGAGAAGCTAAAGTGCTCTCATGATGATTTGGTCGAAAGGTATGAAGACATTTCAATTGAGCAAATTAAAGCTATTAATCATTCATCATATATTGCTCAATTAGAAAATAAAAATGCTATGCTCAAGAACACGATACACTAGTAGAGATCTTATCATCGATGACGTTCGTATTGCGTCACGGCATCTGTATATATCGTCACAGATAAAGATTTGTGACAAATTTGTGACGAGTTCGATTTGGTCATAGGGGTCGCGTCACATTTGTTGTGTTGTGACGGACTACCCATTTTCGTCATCGATGTGTATACATTCTGTGGCGAAATACGCGTTGTCATGGAAGTGAATTCATTCTATGACGATCAGTTGTGGTCATAGAGGAAGGCACTTTTCCGTCATAATTCGTCGTCTGCCCGAGCAACCTGACGGTGTTGTTAACGTCGTTTAGTTTCTGTGACGGTACGGTATCGTCATAGATAGAGCCGTGGTTTGGTCATTAACAGCCGTTTGGAAGGTCCCGATGCGTATGACGTCAGCGCTGACGTGGCTAGTGACGTGGCAGCTGACGTCAGCGCTGACGTCAATGCTGACGTGGCTAGTACAGTGGCAGCTGACGTCAGCGCTGACGTGGCATATGTTTTATTATATGCCACCAGTTTGGTCACAGATGTGCAGAGAATAATTTTATTGGAAATTACAAAAGATACTAGAACAGAGGAATGAGAACACAATTCCTTATTCCGTAGATGAATACAACTAGTATTCCAGTGAGCATACAAACTAAGTGGACAACACTAAACTCAGTTCACAGCGTCACCACTTGACTTCACATTTCAGTTGAGTTTGCACAAACATAACAACATATAATAAAAAGTTGACACCCACGAGCAACTAGAGTTTTTGGGTACCCTCACGTCAAAGAACAGGCCAAAAACAGCAGCTCTGACTAGCAGCCCTCATGTCGAAGAAGAGTTACCATGCAAGGACAAGAGCTTCTTGATGAGCACATTGGTCTCCTCCATCTCCTTGCTGTTCTTCTCTGTTATCTTCTTGTACTCCTCCAACTCCCTTTGTGTCCTCGCCTGCTGTTCCTCAGCTTCTTCACATTTCTTCCTGAGCTGGTCGAGTTCACCTTGAACAGCAGCCGTCGCTTCAGCTGCAAGTTGTTCCCGAAGCTCACTTTGATTTGATGATGATGCCTTGGAGGTTGCCGATGTTTTGATGCCGACGCTCTTCAGGAATTGGTGTGAGCTGCTCTGGGACAGCACCTTCGACACAAGGTGCACACTGGTTGCTGGCATCTCACCTTCAGCAACAGGTTCAGCCCTCAAAGCCTCCATATGAGACTGAAATATCATGGACAGAAACAGTTACATGTTAATGCTAATGAGCAACAGCAAGATGCCAATTGTTAGTTATTGCAATAATTTGAGGCATGTAGAGATGACAAATTATAGCAAATACATTTGATGGCAATAATGTGAAAACAGTTAACAAAGACTATGAAAAATAGACTATGAAAGACTCTAAAAGCTATACATTTGATGGCAAATTATAGCAGATTATAGCAGTTACAAATTATAGCAGATTTGCTTAAAAGCTATACATTTGATGGCAAATTGAAAGTTATACATTTGAAAGACTCTAAAAATAGACTATGAAAAATAATGTGAAAACAGTTACAAATTATAGCAGATTTGCTTAACAAAGACTCTAAAAGCTATACATTTGATGGCAAATTATAGCAGATTATAGCAGTTACAAATTATAGCAGATTTGCTTAAAAGCTATACATTTGATGGCAAATTAAAAGCTATACATTTGAAAGACTCTATAAATAGACTATGAAAAATAATGTGAAAACAGTTACAAATTATAGCAGATTTGCTTAACAAAGACTCTAAAAGCTATACATTTCTAGTGCACGGGTCCTACAAAAAATAGACTATGATATTTACTTTCATTTCAGAAATTTGATGGCAGACAAATGGAGGTAATAATTTGATGGCCAAAGCCAAGGACAACTTTATCTAGTAGACAAATGGAGGTAATAATTTGATGGCAGATCGATTCACTACTGGATGCAATTGCATTTTCACAAATTGTAGCCTCCCTAAGCTCTTGGCACGAACGAATCATACGAAGTAAAAAAATCTGAACTGCCCTGGGATGGGACAGGCGATCTCACTCATCGATCTCACTCCCCTTCGTTCCATCGACCCACAGCCAGCCTCCCTCATATGATCTCATAAAAATTACACTAAATAAAGCAAACAAATGAACTTACAAGTGCTTCTCTTGCCGGTTCACTCAGGCCACGTTTGGAGCTGGTATGACAGGTCTTGAAGGCGTCCACCGCATCTAGTTCTTCAGTCTGATCTAAGCTGGGTTCTTCTCGGTTTCTCTTCTGCTTCTGTTTCGTGGATAAACAATCACAGCGAAGTTTGCTCAGATCAAATGCAATAGAAGTTGTTGAGTGCAAAAGTGCAGGTAGTAGTACAAGGTAATAGTTACTTACATATGCATGTAAGTGTGCCACATAGCAGCGAGAACCCGTAGCCTGATGAAACTTGACTTGACTGCGGTTCTGCTTGTTCTTTTCACTTATTTCCTACAAGAGAATGAACATGTCAGATTAGATCATAGGTTCAATATGCAAAGATCCTTTGCAAACTTATAGTGAAAGAACAATATATGACAAGATACACATACCATGTTCTTTGGATCAGACCACTTTGCAACTAATGCCCTCCACTGTTCATCAGTCATGTAAGATACAGGAGAAGTTGTCCTAATCTCATTTGCAGGTACACCATTGAAGTATTTCTGCTTGAGCCGATAACGCTGGTTTTTTACCGCAGAGCGTAGCATATCGGTGCAAGCTTCCTTTGTTGCCTTGTCCTCAGTGTTAACGGACAAGCGCCCCTATGCATATGACAATTCCATAGTTAGTCAATTCAGGTTAAGCAGTATACAAGTGAACCATAGAATCAGTAATGCACTTACATTTAGTTGTGACACAAAGCTGTTGTAGTATTTCTGGTCGTCCTTGTAATCTTTCCAACGAGTTAGGATAGGCATGGTTTCTCGAATAATGATGCCAGCCTCTGATGCAAACTTGGCAGCTTGAATAGGTTCATGTGGCCTTTTTTGCCTTCCTCAACAGCTATGGGCAGTCTCCTTTGCATAACTTTAGTCATCCTGTCCAGTTGTTTTCCCTTGGTTGCTACCCTGGGTCTCCTTGGTGCTCGCTGTGTAGGAGCTACAAAATATAATTTGCATTTATTGAATAATGAAATTGTTTTATTTCATGCAAATTAGCAAAAGAGATGCCATATTTGACTGAAAAACTAGAACTTGCCTTCCGTTTCTTCATCTCTAGCTACATTGCCTTGAGCATCACCTGTACTGTCATGAGCAGCAGATGCCATGTCTTCCTCTTCAGCTCTGCTGAAATGATCAGCAAGTCCAGGTGTAGTACGGTTGTTGCCTTCAGCATCACCTGTACTGTCATGAGCAGTAGATGCCATGGCTTCCTCTGCAGCTCTGTTGAAATGATCAGCAAGTCCATTGTAGTAGGGCTGTTTGGTATGTCATCATTACCATCTGTTGGTTCCTGTACATTGTGGCCATCTGTCTCTGTAGAGTGAAGCCTTTTTGAAGATTGCTCCTCTGGTTGTGGACCTTCCCTCACTCTCTTGCTGAACCTAACTCCTGGAGCCATGTTGGGGTCTATCTTCTTCTTTGAAGCAAGGGTTGTGTTTCTACCTCTTCTAGGATACTGTCCACAAAACAATAGTCATGTGCATTTAAAAGCAAGACCATATATTAATTAAGAGGTATGAAATAAAGAAGATGAATCTAAAAGCATGAGCATATATTAAACACCAGATTAAAAACATTGAAATGCAATGCAACTATTTGGCATCCACTACTTTGAAGATAGAAGGAGCACCTTCATTGCCAGGGGTTTTGGCTGCTCATAAGATTCAGTGTCATCATCAGTATCTCCTTGATCATCATCGTCAAGGAGACAGAAAGAGACATATGAATCCGAATCTGAACTATTATTTATCTTGTTTGCTGCATTTTTTCCCTTTGTTGATGCAGATGGTGATACAGAATTATTTAGAACAGAAGTATATTTGTTCAGACCCAAATCTTGCATCTTCTTTATATTCTCCTCCACTTGTTTATCTCGTCTTCTCTCATAAGCAGTTCGCTCATGTTGAACTACTTGCAAGATAGATAAGAACAAGCATACTGTGCGTATTAGATAATGTAAAGGATTTTTACTAATAGCTAAGAGGTACTACTATTTGCAGGGAAGGATTTTACTAAAAGCAAATAGATAAGATGTGTAGATTTAGTCATAATGAAGCTTGCTTATGATTGTGCAATTTCATAATTGTGGTTGCACTATAACTGTAGTTTTTCCCCTGTTTGGTTGTGGAAATCTTTATGCAGGCTTAAACAATGTTCAAAGTACTAGCTAGTACATTGATTAGGCGATGTAGATTTACACAAGCTGATGAACAAAAAAAGTGGAGAAATTCTCATCTCTTTCTACCAGCAAGGTTCAAGAAAGCACTAAGCGCTGAGCGAGCGGTATGGTGGTGAAAAAGCTTAAGCGTGATTAATCGTGCTTAAGCATTTTTGTTAAAAAGAGAAAAAAAGACATGATGTTGGGCCACCCTGCAGCAGCCCTTAACCCCCACCTCCTCTCTTCATGAGTCTGCAGCCCACTAGGCCCACCTGCCAGGAGGCTCAACGCAAAACCCCTCTCCCGTGATGACCTAGTACTCTGCTGCCTCCTTCCACGCCCCGCGCCGCCGCCCTGTGCTCTCCGCCTCCCTCTCCTGAAGCCTATCCTCCTCCGTGCCATACACTCTCCGGCTCCCTCTCCCGAAGCCTCTCCTCTCTCGTGCGATCTTCACCTCTACCGTGAAGCCGCTCCGCCTCTCCCTCACCAATTTGCTGCCTGCAGCCATTGCAGGTCCGTCCGCTCTCTCTCTCTCTCTCATCGATCCGTCGATTTGCTGCCTGCTGGATTGACGCCGGAGGTGTTCCTCCTCTTCCTCTCCCTCCTCTTCTCCCTTAAACATGCCGGATGGGCACGATTAAGCAGGGCCAGCACTTAATTGCCCGCTTAGTAGGTAAGCGATGCGTTGACCCTCTGCTCAACGCTTAACCGCGCCTGATCGCACGCCTGATCGCGCTTTCTTGAACCTTGTCTACTAGTACTAGAAACATAAGTTCTCTACTAAAACATGGATGTGACTGCATATAACACAATGTAAGGAACCAAACACAACTGTATCAGTGCATAATGATTACATAAATCAATTTACAATATCTCTGAGAACAACGAATGAATAATTAAACTAAATCTAGCGATGGTTAGGGTTTAGGGGTTGGACCTTTCTGACTTTTGTGCCTCCTTTTGTTCACCATCAAGGTCGTCTGCAATGACCCAAATCCAGCGATGTTAGGGTTTAGGGGTTGGCGAGAGCAATGTGGATGGGGCGTGTTAGGTGGAAGGGGCGAGAGAAATGCGGATGGCAATGAGATAGAGCGGGATGCGGCGAGTGAAGTCGGCGACGACGCAGCTCATCGACGCGATGAGAGGTAAGGGGGCGGCGGTGAGGTACCTGGTCGAGGGGGCAGGTCATCGACGGTGGATGTGTCCCAGCGACAGCGGTGAGGTACCTGGTCGAGGGGGTAGGTCGTCGACAGCCGTCGTGTCCCGGCGGCGGCGATTAGGTTTGGAGAAAATAGTGGGGGAGAAAGAAGAGGAGTGGGGGAGAAATAAGAGGAGTGGGGGAGATAGAGGATGAGAGCGCCCAGTTCAGAGTTCAGAATGCCCAGTTCATATTCTGCATTTTCAGATGCTAAACTGCCCAGTTCAGAGTTCTGCATTTTTATGTTCTGCCCAGTTCATGTTGAAATCTGAGAGATGCTAAACTGCATGTAGACATCTAAACTAGGGATGAAAACGGTCGGAAATGATCGGAAAATTATCTAAATTGTTTTCAGATTCATATTTTAATTTCGAAATCAAAGTCGGAAACGGTAATGTCAGAAATGGTTATGATATCGGAGATTTCGAAAATATCGAAATCGATGTTGTCGGAACGAAATCACATCGATATCGATTCAAAACAAAAAAAATGTTCGCATACTAACTTAACAATTTATAGAAACTTAACTAGAAGACATGTCATGACATCATTGTGTCTCATTTCTACTAGTCTACCACTAACGATGGAAATTGCCAGATAGGGGAAGTTCCAAACTTCCAATGCGTTATACATACACCTGACCAAACATATTAATAAACTAAGATAGTTGTATCATTGTCCACCTACGAGCTACAGCTCCTTGTCTTCATCCATGACATCTGAATCACTCTCTATGTCATCATCCTACAAAATAATGAATCACAAAATAATTGATTTGATTTATTGTCACATAAATAATAGATAGAAACACTCCTCAAAACCAATAGTAACACCAAGTCAGTGACGAGGATGGTAAGATTTGGATACAATTCAAAGAATTGTCCAGGATATTTAATATATGGATATAACAAAACCCAATTATGTGCAATGAAGCTGAGTCGTTATGCTTGAAGATGAGAGGGAGAAAGGCAACATGGAGGAAGAAAAAAAGATCTAGAGAACTTATTTTGATAAACAGACCTGAGCTGCCAGATTAGTCATGACATCTATAACCTCAAGGTCACCAATAATGGAAGCAACACTCTTAGAATCTGAAAAAAGGACAAGACACATAATTAGATCAAGTAATGAATTCTAGCAGCACTCAATCAGAAACAGTGAAAAACTAAAGAACTTGTCACCTCTTCTTGCTGCAGCAACCCAATCTTTGGTGCAAACCAATGCTTGTACCATCTCTGGATCAAGACGACTACGATATGGATCAACCACTCGCCCACTAGCACTAAAGGCAGATTCTGATGCCACTGTGGACACTTGTATTGCAAGCACATCACGAGCCATTTGTGAAAGAGTCGGATATTCCTTTCCCTGGTTCTTCCACCATGCTAAAATGTCGAACTGTCCGCTATGCTTAAAAAGTTTTGCAGCCATGTACTTGTCTAAGTCATTTGAGCAGTCTAATTCTGAAGAATATGTGTCACACAAATATTCTTGAAATTCTTTATCATCGGTTTCCATGCACCAGTCAGATGGCCTAGTTTTGTTGTGTTCTGGTGTGTTCTTTGTAGGTGCTAATGAAACATAAAACTGATACATTTGTCTTAGAGTACTAACAAATTCCTCAAGCTTAGCATGGTATTGTGCATCACCATAGAACTTTCTTGTGTAGAACTCTACTACTTTTCTCTTGTACCTTAGAATAAAGGAAGAAATTTATAATTTCAATAAGCTGGTTATAAAAGAGAACATTTCAGCTAGCAGATTATAGCATATACATACCTTGGATCAAGGAAACTTGCCACAGCAAGAGCAACATTGCTTTTGTTCCAATATTTCTCAAATTTTTTGCTCATGGAAATAGCCATTTCACGAATATTGATATCTTCACTAGTAGACCAGTCACCAAGCAAACTTCTAATCTCACAAAAGCCTTTGTAGAACAAGTTGGCAGTTGGATATAAAGTACCGGACAGAAGCTCAGTCAGATCATAAAATTTTTTCAAGGCATGAAACAACATTTTGGCCTTGTCCCACTCCTCAGGAGTTGGAGATATGTGTTCATACCTACGCCGATCAGCAAGCTTGAGTTGAGTAAAAGCATCCTTATAGTATAAAGCATCCCTCAACATCAGAAAAGTTGAATTCCACCTTGTTGACACATCAAGTGAGATACCCTTATTTGTTTCCAAACCACACTCGGTTGCATGTTTCATTAGTTCCAAAACACCATCACAAACTATAGATACACCAACACTTGTCTTGAGGTCATTAACTATATCCTTGACTGCTACCTCATTTGCAGATGCGTTGTCTAGAGTTAATGAAAACAACTTCTTCTCAAGATTCCATCTGACCATACATTCACTAAAGGTAACATACAACTTTGCACCTGTGTGTCGCCCTTCTACATGGAAGAAATCAATAATCCTCTTTTGAATACGCCAATCATCATCTATCCAATGGGCGGTGACACACATATATCCTTTGTTCTGATTAGAAGTCCACATATCCATGGTTGTACTAAATCTGCAGTTAAAGGTCTTCAAGTAAGCATACAATTTTTTCTTTTCTTCAGAGTATATGCTCAAGATCTCTTTTCTAACAATGATGCGAGACTTGATAGGAAAGCTAGGGCGCAAAGATTTGAGGAAGTCAATGAGATACTCATGCTCGACTATATTGGAAGGGTACTCATGCATGATGATTGCCAAATAAAACTTTCTACTGCTGACTTCTGGATCATACTTGTAAGGCTCAACAATATTTATGTCTTTCTCATGATCCTTCCCTACTGCTAGCTGTTGTTGGCCTTTGACCACACTATGTGTAGTCCTAAGATGGGTCCAAAATCCAGTTGTTCCTTTGGTGCTCTCACATCTATATTTTGTCTTGCACCTTGGAAAATTGCAAGATGCCCACTTTTCTGTGTAATTCTTGCCATTTATCGTCACAGTCTTTGTTTCCCTGGTGAAATACTGCCACACTTCTGATGTGCACTTCTTTTGCCTCTTTGCACCATGCTCATCATCATCATCATTAATATTAACTGGTTCAGAATCCACTAGAATTGGTTGTGCTGCTTGTGCAATGCCACTACTTTCAGTCACCACAGGACTAACGATTGGATTTGCACTTGCAGTTGATGCCGCAACACTACCTATTAAAGTGTATGGAGCAAAGCTCAAGGTCCATTGCAATCATAAGTCTAACAACAGCTAACTGGAATGAGACATTTAGACATACCTGAAGGTGCAGTTTGGCCAACGATTAATGGAAGACGAGGTGAAGGCGGCTCCAACAAGAGACGAGGGGTTGGGACAGATCTAGAGGTCGTATTATACGGTGCTCCTCCAGTGGGTGCCATCAACTACAGGCGACGGCGGCGCTGCGAGTAGCAGCCAGCGGTGCGCAGGTGAGCAGGGAGTCCAACGGCGGGCGGCGGGCAACAAGTATTATTCTAGGGTTTCGTTTGCATGATGTTGCGGCCAGCCAACAAGTATTATTCTAAGTACTAATGCGAGCAGCGAGCAGGCATGGGCCATGTGCGTATGTACGTGACTAAGGCCAATGGTGATGCCGTGATGGGCCATGAGCCAAGCGCCCAAGCCATCATACGTGCACAGCACATTCGCACATAGGGGCTGAAAATTAATTCGGAAATAAAACGGATATTAGTCGGTAATTTTCCGATAAAATATGGTATTCCGAGGATTCGGTCGGAAATTTGACTAAATTGTTTTCAAACCAATTTCCGAATGTTATATTTCGATTTTTGACCGTTTTCGAATAAGATCCGAATAATATGGAAATCGGACGGACATTTTTCGAAATCGGCGTCGGATGACCCGGAAAATTTCCGATCAGATTTCACCCCTAATCTAAACTGATCATCTAAACTGAACATGTAATCTGAAATCTGAACATCTAAACATCTGAACATGTAAACATGTAGTTCATTTTTCAGATTTTCAGACATCTAAACATCTGAACATCTAAACATCTGCATGTAGACATCTAAACTGAACATCTAAACTGAACATGTAATCTGAAATCTGAACATCTAAACATCTGAACATGTAAACATCTAAACTGAACATGCAGTTCATTTTTCAGATTTTCAGATGGTCAGTTCAGATGGTCAGTTCATTTTTCATTACTTTAGCTGCCCAGTTCATTTTTCAGTTTAGTTTTCTGTTTTCATTTCTATCAGATGGACAGTTCATTTTTTAGATTTTCAGATGGTCATTTTTCAGATTTTCAGATGGTCAGTTCATTGTTTCCCATAAACCCAGCTTAGATCACATCAACCCATCTTCTATCCATCTATTTTGACAATAAATTAAAACTTGCTTAGATCACATGAACTAAAAATTGTTTCCCATAAACCCAGCTTAGATCACATGAACTGAAAATTTTCAGATGGTCAGTTCTGTGCATTTTCAGATGGTCAGTTCAATTTTCAGATGCTCAGATCAAATGCAAGTTTTAATTTATTGTCAAAACATGAACATGAACTGACTGTGAAGAAACAGTTAGTTCTGAAAATACAGAAAATACAGAATACACATTCAGTTCACCACAAATTCAGTTCACCCCAAATTCAATATTTCAGACACACATTCAGTTCTGAAAATACAGAAAATACATTATATCATCTAAACTGAACTGAATTTCAGACACACATTCAGCATGTTGTATTAATCTGAACTGAAGAGTTCATAAATCAACTATCAATACTAGAAATCCTCATCTTCATCTTCTATGGACATGTCATCATTGTTGTCGTCGCCACCATCATTAAAATATTGAAACATTGTATCATCTTCCTCCTCATCCTCACTATCTTCAAGAATAATAGCAGCTTCCTTCTTTTTTCTTATTAGTTCCTCTAAATTGCCTTCAATTAGACTGGCTTCTCCACCTTCAACATTGTGCAGAACCTGATTATCATCACCTTCTTGCACTATATGCTCTGTATCAGAACAATAATCATCCTGATGCACATCATTACTGCCCTCATATTTTTCAGCCACATCATAAATATTCCTATGTTCAAATTTCTGCACAACTCAGAAATCTTTACATTGTGGAGTTGTGTCTTACAAGTCAAATATCTTTTTCACTTGGTCTGCCAAGATAAAAGGATCGGACTTGTACCAAAATGACTACACATTGATGGATTTGAAATGGCTGTCATCTCGAATGCCCACAGTCTTTCCTACTTGGTTGTACCAATCGCATCGAAATACAACCACCGACCGACGAACTTGATAATTCGAGTTATATTGTAACTCAATTACCTCTTTAAGGACACCATAAAAATCTATGTTCTCCCCATTATGTTCACCTTCAGTCATTACACCACTATTTTGTGTCTGCATAAACTTCTCACGATCCACTGTGCTAAACCGCACTCCATTAATCTTGCAAGCTGTACTAGTCTTAACTCGCCGAGCTGGGCCACATGACAATGCCTACAGTCCTTCGCTAACCAATTATGGATTCTCATTACGCTTCTTCTCAATCTGTTGCAACAAAATTACTCAGCTGAGCAATTACATATGCATACCAAAAACTTTAGTAAACCTATAACATAAAAGTTTAGTGACTTACATGGGACATAAACCACTTTGCAAATCCTTGTTGAACCATTCGATCAACATCATTTGGATGTGCACCTTGCTGCGATAGCTCCTCCCTGTACAGACTGCATGGCATACTTTATTCATAAGCATATTTTCAAATTTAATAAATATAACATAAATTATGTAGCACATACCAAACTAACTTACGTCAAATATTCCTGTACTTCATCAGCATTATATAGCACATACCAAACTAACTTATTCATGATAGCATCATCAATGTACTCAGTCTTAGTAGCTCCAACAAGAGTAGCACCATGCTTAAAAACAGACATGTCATTAGGCAATGGCATCTCTGTACCACTATCATCATCCTGGTTAAATCTAGTGTCAACATCCTTCATGTACCTAGAACAAAATGTTAAGGTATCACTTGCCATATATGCCTCAGCAATTAATCCTTCCGGCCTAGCCCTGTTCCTTACAAAATTTTTCAAAGTGCCTAGTCGCCTTTCTATTGGGTACATCCATCCATACTGAACAGGTCCTCTAAGCACTGCCTCATCGGGAAGTTGGACACTCAAGTGCACCATGACATCAAAGAAGGCAGGTGGAAAGATTTTCTCAAGCTTGCATAGGATCAATGGAATATCTCCTTTTAGCCGTTGCACAACATCTATCCGTAGATTTCTACTGCATAGTTCCCTGAAGAAGGTCCCCAGCTCTGCAATTGCTTCATATACATCCTTCCTCACCAGTCCTCTAAGGCCAGCGGCTATGATTCTCTGTAGGAGTATGTGGCAAGAATGTGTTTTTAGTTTTCCAACCACCTTTGAACCATCTTCACTTATGTATCTTGCTAGGTTATCCGCAAATCCATCAGGAAACTTGATACCTTTGAGGAACTTGCAAAACTCGACTTTCTGATCCTTCCCCAACACATATGGAGCAGGTGGAGCCCTGCAGGCCGAGTTGCCATCTTGTTGCAAGTGCAGTTCAGGTCTTATGCCCATATCATACAAATCTAGCCTTGCATTATGTGTGTCCTTGGACTTGCCTGGTATACTAAGTAGTGTGCAAAGAATATTTTCACATACATTTTTCTCTATGTGCATCACATCGAGATTATGTGGAAGCATCAAATCTTTCCAATATGGCAATTGCCACAACCCAAATTTCCAGCTATAAATCTTTGGACCGTCACTACTACGCTTCCTTTTATTTCCAGTAATGTTAGCCTGCTTCCCTGGCCTGACATCTTTCACCTTCTCTAGCTCTTGTAGGACCTCATCCACAGTGAACCTGCCAGGCACAACTTTGTTTTCACGCTTACCATTGAAATCCAAGCTATTCCGCCATGAATGTGTCCTTTTAAGGTAACGACGATGTCCAATGTAGCATAACTTGTTCCTTATTGCCATAGACAACGGATTCTTGTCGCAATAAATACATGCATACCCTTTTGTTGTTCGCCCAGATAACGTGGCCAGCGCTGGATAATCATGTATACACCATAGTACAGCAGCACGAAGGTCGAACTTCCTACCAGTACATGCATCATAGGTCTTGACACCCTTCCATAGCTTTAGCAGTTCTTCAATTAGGGGCTCAAGGAACAAATCAAAATCCTTTCCTGGACATCTTGGACATGGGATGAGTAAAGACATAAAGCAGTTTGTTGGATTCACGCATTCCCATGGTGGGAGATTAAGCGGTGTCACAAGCACTGGCCACATACTGTACTGCGTACTCATGTTGCCAAATGGATTGAATCCATCGGTAGCTAAGGCTAGCCTCAGGTTCCTCGGATCATTTGCAAAACCTGGGTACTTTCGGTCAAAGTCCTTCCACGCTTCCCCATCAGCTGGATGGCTCATCACATTGGCGACTGGCTTCCTCACTTTCTTGTGCCATTGTGTTTCCTCTGAAGTTTGTTTTGAAGCAAAAATTCTTTTCAACCTTGGCAACAGTGGAAAATGCCTCAAAACCTTATGTGGAACCCGCTTCGAACCAGTTTCATCTTTCCATCTAGACTCCTTACATACTGGGCACTCATTCAATTTAGCATTAACATTCTGAAACAACACACAATTGTTCTTGCACACATGGATGTTTTCGTATCCAAGGCCCAATTCTTTAAGATATTTCATGGCCTCATTATATGATTTTGGCAACTCACTGTTAGGGTATCCATCGGACATCAGCTTCATCATTGCTGAAAATGATGTATTGCTGATTCGATAACGAGACTTCATATACAACATCCTCACCATAAAAGAAAATTTTGAATGGCTAGAACCCGGACTAAGTGCCTTCTTTGAATCTCCAATAACTCCTGCAAAGCTTGGCTCTTCTCCATCAGCCTCTGCCGCTGCAAACAGTTCATCGATCATCTCAGGTACTCCATGATCATCATCGTAAACATCATCGTCCACATCCATATGTATCCCAAAGTCATGATCATATCCTTCGACATCCTCCTCTATACCCTCAACTTCTGTATCTGCCGACTCCCCATGATGAATCCACCTCGTGTATGTAGCTGAGATTCCATAAATGTGTATATGAGTTTCTACTTCACTCTGAGGTCGTAGCCTTTGATTAAGACAATTCACGCACGGACAATGAATGTGTGTGTCTTCTGGGTATCTTTCACTAACAAAATTCATGAACTCTTCAACTCCTTTCACATATGCAGGTGTGAATTGTTTCCCATAAACCCATCTTCTATACATCTATTTTGACAATAAATTAAAACTTGCATTAACTCCATAACTATGATTAAATTGAACAAAATTGAAAACCACATCAAACACATGCATATATGAAATAAAATTCAAACGCACATGGAACCTTATTGTCAAAAACACAACACATCAAACCTTGTCTTTTCTCCCTGCCCTGCCGCTGTTCTGTCCACGCGACGCTGCTGCTTTGCCGCGCCCGAAGCTTCTCTGCCTCGCTGTTTGCAGACGACGCCGTTCTTCCAACACAGTTGGATCAATGGATCAGGCGACAAGATCGCTCGTTCGCTGCGACGCTACCCAGTTGCCGATCAAGCGGACGACGACAGACGCCGGCGTCGTTGTGTGTCGTAACCTGAGGGCCGATCGCAGAAGCGCAGATCGCAGAAGGCAGAATCAGAACAGGCGAACAACCATGCAGATCGCAGAATGGCAGCTGGGAAAACCTATTAACAGAACGACAGATGGGAACACCTGTTAACAGATCGATACTTTCTTTATATACAAGTACAAGCGAGTAGTCTGGTGGTAACACCGATTTGAAGAAAGGCGCAAGTCCCTGGTTCGAAGCTTCGCGGGCGCAAGTTTTTTTTGCCAAATAAACAACTGCTGCTTCCAGTTGGTGGGCCGGGGCCGCGTCGCCAGGCGGGGGCTGTGTCCCAAAAAAACTGCGGCCCATGTAGGCCCAGGATCCCACGCCGTCAAGTGGTGTGTACACGTGGGGCGTTTTTTACTAAAACTCATCTGTGACCAATTTATTTCATCATTACGTCCGCCGATCAAGCCAAATTAGCGATGACGATATCAAATCTCATCTGTGACGAACTTGTTGCATCCAAACTTTGTGTCTATGACGTTGCTTTCATTTTCGTCTTTAATATTCAAGTCTAATCTTCGTCCCTTGTAATTGTTGACGAAGATGTAAATTTGGTCATAGAAATGTATTAATCTGTGACTGAAGTCACCAGCGTCACTAGAAAATCGTCACTGATGATCACATTCTTACTAGTGGATAGAAAAGCTAAATATTGAAAATCTAGCTTTGCAAGAAAAACATGATATGCTTGTGTGCTCTCATAATAAATTTAATGATTCACATATCATGTTAGAAATGGCTCCTGAGGTTGTGTTAACTAATTTGAAATCATACCAACCTCACATATGCACATGTACTCAAATAGAAACTATATTATCATGTGCTAACAAATGTTGCTCTCAAGAAAGCCAATCTTCCATTGAGCTAGAATTTTCAGGAACAAGTAATGTTTCCTATGCAAAAGAAAACAATGAGCTCAAGGAAGAAAATGAGAGGCTAAAAAGGAGCTTGACTCAATTGAAGAGAAAGTGTCATGCTCAACCTTCTCAAGGTAACCGTGATAATATAGTGAAAAGGCTGAGAAGGGGACAACAGTAGCATGCACAAAATCCCTTCAAAAGAATACCAAGCTTTCCAAGAAGGACATGAGCAAGAATCAAGGTGAGAAAATTAATGCTCATATTATTTTCTCTAACGATGTACCTATGTGCTTCAACAAAGAAAGATCAAAGAGAAGCGATAGGAGGTGCTATGGATGCAAGGAGAAGGGTCGTGAAATTGGTTCATGCCCCCGCATGAAGAACCAAGACCTTGCACGATCAAGAAAGATGACCATCAAAAAGGATGAAAGCAAAAGGCAAATGCATTGCAAGGATAAGCACCGCATTTGCTACAATTGTCGTGAAGAAGGTCATCTATTCAAGGTTTGCCCAAAGGGTAAAACTCTTAAGCCTAACTTGTCAATACATTCAAATATGCTTAAGAGACCCAAATTTGACTCTTGTGCTAGAAAAGTGATGAGTTCACCACATTCTAGGACCAAGGCTATTTGGGTGCCTAAGTACTTATTAGCTAAACTTGGTGGACCCATCCAAAAATGGGTACCAAAATGTACTTAATAAGTTTTGCAGGTAACCAGAGATGATATGAAGCATTGGGGTGCTTGAGCAGTTTAACTCAATTCTTATCTCAAGCTATCAATCTTACGTTGTCTATCCTTTAAGATTGACCCAAAGATGAATTGAGTTGTTACCACTAACTTCATATTCATCTCTAGCAAGAACTTGTGTTGTAGGGAAAAAGGATTAACCTTTGTGGGAATCAAGCAAAAGGCATACAACCAAGTGATATCCAAAGGATGGTAACAATTAAATCTTAAATGCACATTGTTTATAATTAGTATATTCCTTTGTGTCTTTTGTAGCCACATAGGAAAAATGAAGCACTCGAGAATGAACTTAAAATATTTTACCTTGTCTTGGAAAAGTTCCAATCATATGGTAGATTGCAAGTTTATATTTTTATATTGTGACAATCTACATGCTTTAAAATTAGTTGTATGTATCTTGTGGCATATTTCAAATTAATTATCGCATTATTGCCATGACGTAGACATAAAAAGGATTATTATCCCATGCTCTTAAATGAATAGAGTGCTAAGTAAGAAATTCAGATTCTTAAAGCACTTACCAAAAGGGGAATTCTCTATATGACTAGAGTTGTGAGACCAATGTTTCTATCTAAGTGTTTATGTAGTCTCACAACATGAGAATGTATGTCTCAAATGGAGTGTGTCATTGAACGTTCAAAGAAGACCAATCCAATACAATGTGATGTATTCCTTCTTGTTTAAATTGGTTTTGAGTCTTCTAAATTAATCACTCAGCATGCTATGAATTAAACTTGTCATGTAAACTTAATTAAATAATCATGCTATTTTCACCATGTTTAAATCAGTGTTATGCATGATGCTTGTAAGGGTAATTTAGTTCATGTCATGAGGTTTCCTTATTTTAGTGACCTTCTTGTCATTCATATACTAGAGGTTTCTAAATAGGAAACTATTGCTTGTATTTCAAATGCAATCTCTTTTAAGATATTTCATGGAAATTAATAAGTAGAGATTGTGCTCTTTCAATTGGTAAAATCACAAGCATTAAAGGTTAATCTTCACCTAATAGAAAGATTAGTAATGCTCAAGGCAAAGGTATGGAACTAATTGCTTCAATTGGTAGTTGATCAATTGTAGTTCATTTCAAGTGGCATTCTTTCAATTGGTAATATTCTATTCTATGGAAAGAAATGCCAATATGAAGGTTAAATTCATTTTGGCTTAAATTTGTAAATTAGTGCATATTGTTAATTCACTCCTCCATGTGCATTAACTTAAAAGGAATTTAATTTATATCTTTATTCCTCATAAATGATGATTTGTTTGCAATTCATATCTAAAGATCACCATTCATTAAATACTTCCTTGTACTACTAATATCTCTTTTCAAAGTTTTTTACTAGTTTTAAAATGAAAAGAGATAACAAGCTAAAGAAGGAAGTCTCCACAAATGAAGAAAATAAGAATACTTAGATGACACCATCTCATATAGTAAGACCTTTCAATTGATATAACAAATGGTACGTTCTATATGGTGGTAAGTATTCTTAGGCATAAGTTTATTCGTTGCAAATTTGTCATGCCTTGACCAATATATCTAATGTACTCCTCATGCGACTCTTAATTGAATTGAAAGTGCATTTGACAAGTCATTCAAATACTTGATGCACATATCTGGGGGGAGCACATTATGTATCTTGTGTCTAGAGAATAAGTTTCTCTTGAGTAAGCTATACTAACTCAATCCATAATGGTAGAATTGTATCTCATTCTTATGGATTGTTATCTTTGTTTTCTAAATAGCTACTCTTTATGCAGTTTAAAGTTCTCTTACTGTTAAAACTAAAAGTGCATATGAATCCTTCCTTTTAGTTGATATTCATCATATGCATATGCACTAATGTGGATATGATTTTTAAACTGTAAAAGGTGCAATTAGTGATCCATACTCTCTAAATTTTGGAAACCTATATATTGATATCTTAGAAATCTACTTCAATCGGTATCCATATGCTTCACACTAAATTGGATCACTAAGTTGTAAATTCCATGCATAACTTGTCCTCATTGGTTAAGATATAATATGAATGCTTGTGTGACTAACCTTGATAAGCTAGGTGCACTCAAGGTCAAGATAGATACATTATTAAGAAGATGTTCACCAACGATGATGTATCAACAAAAGTTAATGCCAAGTATAAGCCCCTAAGAACCAACCATGGAAGAAGGGCACTTGACTACAACCTGAAGCGTCCCGATCCTTTGGGACTCAAATGTGATACAATTACTAGTCCCAGGAGGCTAGTAAACACATTCCTTACTTCAAATAGTACAGAGTTTAGGTAAAGGTTATTACAATACCGGGGTACAAGCTCAAGAGAGCCAAAATAAGAAGCGTAGTAGGAAAATATACTAGCCCAAGCCACAGGCAGAACTGGGTGCAGACACAGCCCTCTCAATCAAGCATAGCAGAAAAGAAGTCCTCGGCTGCTGAAAAACATAAATAAATCTGGGTGAATACACTAGGTATTCCGCAAGCCCACCCCGCTCCCGTAGAGAGAAAGAGACCTATAATATACATGCTTTATGTGGTGGAGTTGAAGTCACTCTTCATTTTCTTAGAGAAAGGCAGTTGCTGTAAGGTTTTTCCCTAAGTCGTAAAGGTAACCAAGTACTCAACCACCACTGAGCTTCCCGCTCCCGTGGCCTTAGTTTCTTTCTCAACACCCACTTACCCACACATTTCCCTATTCGTGGAACTCATAGAAAAATCTCTAATTGTCATACCATACCAGACTCATCCATACCAGTGGACACGGACTATTCGAATAGGTTTTCAAACTCTGCGCAGAGGTGTACACTTTACCCACTAGTCCAGTTTCTGCGATCTCACCGTCGCGAGACCCGAATGCCGGATCTCTTTCCTTCCTCGTATGTCCTAACCTTAACGGTTATCCGGAAGGAGTCAGGCCACCACCATGTCCAAACCGGACAAAACTTTCCTCCTCCTTATCCTCCCGGTGATCCCCAACCTTCATAACCCTGGGGTTGGACCGCACGAGTTCGGATTGAGTGACTGCCCACACAGTCTTGAGTGGTTGTACTATTAAGGAGTACAGGTAGTGAAAATGACAAGCCGGTCCTTATATGAGAGGACAATCCTTCTGCTCACGCCTAAACCAGCTGAGCCAACACCTTAGGCCCTCCCCTAAACCAGGGAGTCCTTGATCATCCCACTCCCAAGGTGATGAGGGTGAATACCCTTCATCGCATAACCCTTTTTTTTAAAAGAGACCTTATTTGAAGAAACATATTGCCCTTTTTCCCAATCCACATTTCGTATCCAGAATATGTATGTCCATGCGGGCCATCTCTTACTCACAATGCAATTTTCCCACCCTGAATTCCCGGCCTAGGCAGTGGTAGAAAGAATAGGTAATTTATGCATCAAGGGAAGGATGGACTTGCCTTCGTCGAAGCTTTCCTAGCACAAAAGATCTACTTCCGGGAGATCGGGCTCCGACCCTTCTTCCGGGGTTACGGGTTCCGGATCAGTGGTCCCCGCTTCCTCTAATAAAAAAATTTAATAAACAATACATCAACATAGGTTTTTCAATTGCAGTGTGTCATATGCTAACATTTTTATTACTTGTGACCTTTAGAGATTATTTGGATAATTTTTGGTGCATAAAACATTGAGGAATACTATTTAAAAGAGAAAAGGTTGAAGAAAAGAAAAAGAAAAGGAATTTCTACTCAGGTGGGCCGGGGGGGGGGGTTCGGCCCAGCCAGGCGCGGGGCGCGCGCGCACGAGGGCGCCGGCCCAGCTGCGGCCCAAGGGCGAGGGACACGACGCGGGCGTGCGGGAGCAACGGCGTCACCGCGGGGCCCACACGTTAGCGAGAGTGGAGGGGGGGGGACGGCGTCGCGGGTCGATGGCGCGGGCGAACCGGCCGTGCAGGGGAGAAAAGCCGGCCGCCGGTGGGCTCGACGGTGATTCGCCGTCGGTGGCCCGGTTCTTGGTCCACGGGGAGGTGGCTTAGCACGGGCAGGGGCTGGCGATCCTAGGGGTAGGCTTGATTTGGCTAGAGGGGGTTGGGAGGGGGCTGTCCACGGGGAGGTGGCAGAGCTCCGCGTCGAGGATCGCCACCGGTGGTCTTTGGGTGAGGGACTGGGGCGGGGAAGTGGTGCTTTGCGTTCGCGGCATTGTGAGGAAGCTGCTCGGTTCACTTAATTGCTCACTGGACCAACGGAGAGGGAGAGAGAGGCGGGGGGGAGAACTCACCGGAGAGGGGGAAGACGGCGGTGCTTCGCGAATTGCACTCGGGCGAGGGGAGGAGGGTAGTGGCCGAGGCCGGTGCGGGGAAGGAGGTGCCCGGGGCGACCTTTTTATAGGCGCCCGAGGGGAGGGGAGCGGCGGAGCTCGGCGGCGCAGGTGAGGCACACAGCGCCGGCATTAATGCCGCACAGCGACGCCGACAAGACTCCACGGCAGGACGATACTGGGTAAGGACGTTGGTCAAGCGGGGAGGACGGGGTGGTGCCGAACTCTCCCTGTGCGGCGAGGGGACGGCGAGGGGACGACGAGGGGACGGCGATGGAAGGGACGGCGGGGCACCGTACGCAAGGGAGATGACGCGGCTGACCGGTGGGGCCGGTCTGCCAGTGAAGGGAGCGCGCGAGAGGGAGGGCTGGCTCGTCAGCGAGAGAGAGTGAGGGGAGCGCGCGGGCGGCTTCGCGCGCGCGAGCGGGCCGGCTAATGGGCCGAAAGGGGGGAGCGCTGGCGCGAGGGGGGGGGGAGGCGGCCTCGGCATGGGCCAGATTTGGCCCAGCAGGGGGAAACTTTTTTTTCTTTTTCTTTTTATTTCCTACAACTCATTTCCATTTTTGTTCCTTTTTCTTTTTTTTTGAACAAATCATTTAGTAGATAATCTAGGTGTTGAAAAATAAAATCTAAGTGAGGTGCTTGTGATCAAACAAAGTGTATGCATATGATGGGAAAAATCTAAGGGAGTTTTGGGATAGAAGATAAGGAAAAAGGGGGGGAGGTAGATTTAGGGTTTCAAACCTGGGTTAAAATTTTGGGATGTTACAGAACCCATCTAAGCATATAACATGATCAACATGGGTTGTTTAAGAGCAGGTTAAGTGAAATGTAAGAAAAGGACAAAAGGCTCCTATTCTTAACTCTAACTCTTACCTGTGTGATTACACATTGACTTGAAACCACGTAAGATGTTTGTCAAGTATATGTGGGTGCCTATACAAAGAGAAAGGCCATAATAAGGAATGTATGGGTACCAAAGGCTCTTACTACTAATCTCAAAGGACCCAATTCAAATTGGGTACCAAAATACAAAGCTTAAACTTGTTTTGCAGGATCACTCCTTCATTGGATCAAGTTGGGTGCTCGATAATAGATGTATAAATCATATTTGGAGATAGTAGTAACGGTGGTCCAATTCGAAGATAAATGAATATTATCATATGGTCAACAATCCAAAACTATGTGATGCATTCTCTCTCTAGTCAATTTGTATTTGATTCTTCTATATTAGACACACACCATAATATGGATTAAGTCAACCCTTTAGACTTCATTGAACAACCATGCATATTATCCATGTCATTCAAAATATATTGTGCATAAGGGCTCAAGGGAAATTTAGTCCATATTATGAGGTTTCTCTATTTTAGCAACACACTTGTCTTCCACATATAAAGGGCTACTAAATAAGAAACTAGTGCTTGTGCTACTTATGCCATCTCTTGTGTTGAGTTTATCCATAGAAAATCTATGTTAAGAGATGGTGCTTGTTTTAAATTGGATAAATCACAAGTTTAAGGATACTATTCAACTAAAGTAAGATGAAGTTGATAAGAGGCCAAGGTATGAAAACTTCCTCTCCTTCAGTTGTTTTAGTATTCTATCCTTAGTGGGATGTACCATAGTATAGGTTAAATTCCTCGCAATATAAAATGTTCAACAGTGCATATAACTTTGACATCAACTATATGTGTGCACTAATTTAAAGGAATTTACTCTATCCTTTTGGGTTTCAATAATGATGATTCATTTGCCATCCATATATAAGGATCATCATTTGTGAAACCCTCCCTTGTGTTTTTAATGCTCTCTTTTCTAAGTGTTTCAACAAGGTCCTTCCAAGTGCTTTCAAGATAGATTCAAAATCTTCAAATATAAGTCTTGGTTCTTTCAATCATTGAGTTTCAATGGGTCTCATATCAAGTATGATCGAACCAAGCAAAGATGAATGAAGTTCAAGATCACTTGGTCGGATAAAATCATAAAGAGAAAAGAGATCACAGTGAGTCAAGAAGGGAGTTATACTTTTTTGTCAACCAAATAATAAAGATATAGTGACATATTTATATGATATCCTTCATTATGAGGTTTGAAGTTCATATTAGCATGCTTTACCCTTCAGGATTTCAATTGATATACTTTCAGTTCTTAAACTTTCAATTGGTTTAATTTTCATCATCTATGTAAAGCATGTTATGTTAAACCAAAATATAGTGCAAACATCTCCTTTAACCTCATATTATTGATGTGCATAAGTGTACTTTGTGTACTCTTGTATGCACAAATTGAGGGAGAGTTTAGCCTATATCTTGTGAGATTAATGATTTCTTTCAAGTTCATGTTGTGTAGTCTCACACCTTGGAGAACATCAAATGAGGATGAATGGTTCCATAGAAATGAAAATGAGTCTCTTGATCGTTTGAAGAGGATAAGTTTCTCTTTGAAATGTCAAGCCTATCAAAAGCTAAGAGAGAAATTCATGATTTTAATGGAGACCATGTGGCATAGAACAAAGGTGTGTCATTCCATGAACTATTGTATTACATTTGTGTATATAGACTCTTATATGCTAGTGTGTGCATGTATATGCAATATCCTAAGTCACATCATAAGGTTGCACTTGTGGTGACGATTAAAGAATCTCTAGATATTTGATTAATACCTCTTGTGGTGATGTCATAAGTTAGTCTTAAGTCATCTTAGTGAGATATGAGTCAAACATGGTAACTTCTCAAGAATCTTGGCTTAAAATATTGCATATCATGTCTATTAGTATACCTTTTGATTATGAGTAATTCCTTCAATTGGTACAATTTCACATTTTCATACTTTATTTGTACCAAGGTTCAAATTGTAGAACTTAATCCCCTGGCCTCACAAGTCCAAATGCATAAGGTAAAACAAGTATTCATCACTTGTATGCACACATTTAGGGGGAGAATGGTCTATAATTTGAATCTTTGAGACTAACTTCATTTCCAAGTCTATTATGTGTGTAGTCTCAAATTAGAAAGGAATCTTCGGGCAAAGATAATCGCTTCCACTGCAAAATTTTTATGGGTATCAAAGATTATTTGCTCCAATAAATGTATCTTTTATACATTTCATAAGAGAATGAGTTTCTCTTGTATATGCTACTCCAACGTCATCTAACATTGGTAAATATGTATCACATCCTTTTGGATTGCAAATGTCTAAAGTAGCATAGCTTATAAATTCTCCTGTCTAGAACTTAATTGATTAAATAGTGCACATGTTCCTTATGTTGCATGATTATGTCCAGTTGATACTCCTTTTATGCCCATGGTACTTTAAATTGCAAATAAGTACTCTCAATAGGTATCAATTGAATATATATATGTGTGCAATAAAACTTGAGGAGAACTTAGTGTAATATGTAATTAGTGATATGTTTATCTATCAAATTGTATCAATTGGTATTTTCATACATTATCATTCATTGCATAATATATACTTGTGCAATTTTCATGTTGCCTCTTGTTATGATAAGAAAATGCTAGGTGACATCTAGACTCCAGGTATCAAGATTTATCTTTCAATTAATATGACAATATTCATTTGATATCTTGGACCAATGTCACAACTATGCCAACAAGAGCTTGCAAATGAATTCTAAATCCAACACAAGTCTCGAAACCCCTTGAAAAGGTAAAACACAAAGGTACATTACTTCATGTCACTTCTACATTACTTTTGTGTCATCTAAGGACCCTTTTCATGATAGTGTGTTCAAATCTTGCTTAATCATAATTTCTACCCTTTATATTATTTGTATCCTCTTTGGAGATTTATGACAAAGGGGGAGAAATTGTGCATTAAAGCTTACCTGTAGTCTTATGTAACTAAGTGTAAGAAGACTTTTGAAAAGGGGAAGAAATAATTGATAAAAGGGGGAGAATCATAAGTAAAACATATGATGTAGGAAATTGATGAGTGCATAATATGTCATGAGCATCACATTTATTTTATGACAAACTGCACCCCATGAATAGTATGATATAAGTTGTCTCCATACTTTGACCCAAATATGTGTTTTTGGCATTTGAGTACAAATGATATAAGTTGTCTCCATACTTTGACCCAAATATGTGTTTTTGGCATTTGAGTACAAAATTGGTATTTTCTGAAATGCACATATTTAGGGGGAGGAAACTATATCATAGGATTCAAAATCTTATTTATCAAATCTTATGTAAGCTTTAAATGTGTTGTCAGCAATCACCAAAAAGGGGAGATTGAAAGTGCATTCATCCCTTTTTGTGAGTTTTGGTGATTTGGATAAAAACACATTTAAAAGTCTAACAAGTTTGCTAAGTGTTGAACAGGAAATTCAGTATGATGAACATACTTCAATGGTGTATAATGATTAGTGAACAAAGGTTCAACACAAGGTTAAATAACAGTGAGACAATGCAAATGGATATAATATGGTCTCTACATTGGTTTGAATATATGGACAAGACCTGAGAAATCACTATACATAAATATGATCATAATAGAGGTTGAGGTGATGAAGAGGATTGGTCAGGCCAAAGTGAATGAGATATGAGGAATCATGAATTGGCTTGACCATAGTACTATTAGTCCATATATGCTTCTATGAGAATCAAACTAGAGCTTGATTGATCTTAGCATTTATATCTAGATGACATTCAACCAAGGTTCACAATATCAAAGAAATGATTCTCTCAATGGATGCTCAAATATATGTGACTCAAGAATGGCTTGATCGGGTGAAGATAGCAAGGAAAGGGCTTCAAGGGACTAAGCGAAGGTGAAGGCCAAGCGACGGCTTGTGGACCGAGGTACCATGGCTAAGGTGAAGAAGAGAGTACTTGCACTAAGTCGATGAACTAATCAGCTATGAAGAGTTATAATATGTTGATGCATCAGTAAGGTGACTTGAACCTATGATTTGAACTCATATATGGTGAAATGGTACAAGTCACAGGGTTTGATTTGTGTTTGCTTCAAAAGGTGAGACAAAGCCGTTTGTGATCCTTATGCAGCAATGCCATGGAGAAATCACACATGAGACACCAATGACTCAAGGAGTTTACTTAATTATATTTTATTTAACTTTGAGTATAAAAATTGTCGTACTATCAGGGGGATCCAAAAAGAAGGTTGGTGTTGGTACTAAAGCCTAAAATCTTTGATCCAAAACTTCTATTTTACCCTTGTTAATCCTTAGTGAAAGTATGTAGTACAACCTTTTTAAGTCTATCTTGGCCAAAATTGCTCTCTGGAAAATACTGGTTCAGATGGTTTTTAGGTTGGTTCAGCTGGTATTCAAATACTAGCTCAGCTGGTTTTAGGCTGGTTCAGCTGGTATTCAAAAACCAGCTCAGCCGGTTTTGGACCAGCTCATCCGGTTTTGACTCCGGTCCACCCACCAGCTCAGTCGGTCACTGAACCAGAATTCAGTCTGGTGGAAACCGGTTCAGCCGATTTTTGTGCAGAAAAGTAAAAAACGACTAGTTTTGGAGCCCCACCTATATATACTCACTCCTACCTCTCTCCCACACACAAGAGCACGACTCAAACTCCATTCCTAACCTGAGAAACACCTCCCACTCTCTCTCACACACCTCTTGCCTCTCCCATTTCAAATCTTTGGAGAGAAATCTTTGAGTGAGATTGAAGAGCTGCGGTTTTTGTGCTTCATCTCCAAATCCTTCTTGTTCTTTTTTATTCGAGCTTTGGTACTACATCGAGTTCTTTGTGGATTCATTACTCTTGGAGCTTCTAGCTCCTAGACGACTAGGTGTCCCTTGTGAGTCTCCAAATCTTGTGGAAGACCACAAAAAAGTTTATATTACCCGCTCGTTTGAGCAAAGATTAGTGTGTGGGCTTGACCTTTGTGGTCGGCAAAGGGAGGATTAGGGTTGAAAGAGACCCGGCTCTTTGTGGGCGCCTCAACGAGGAAGTATGGCACCTTGGTGGTGTGACCGAACCTTGGGATAAATCTTGTGTCTCTTGTGTTCTTGCTCATTGTGTTTGTTCGTGTTCTTCGTTCTCTCACCATTCCGTGGAAGATTTGTTTATATCTTTTTGGTGTGTTGATTTTGAGAAGTGCCATTCTCAGATCTACTACTTTGAACCCTGTGGCTCAACTATAACATCTCTTTTCCAAAGTTAACTGGGTGAATTTCGAGATCAATTCAGTTTATATCTCATTCTTTAGTTGAGCTCGTGCAAACGGGCTGAACCGGTTTTGACACCGGCTGAACCGGTTTTACCCGGTTCGTTTCTAGTTTTTATTGAAAAAGTTTCAGCTTGCCTATTCACCCCCCTCTAGGCAACTTTCAGGTATGCATCTCTTGCACAAGAGAGGTTATTTAAATGATATTGGCAAATTGAAATTTTGTGAACATTATGTATTTGGCAAACAAAAGAGAGTCAGTTTCTCTTTATCTACTCACTCACCAAAGACATTTTTATTATATTAAGTCTGATTTTTGGGGTCGGGCTCCTCATTCTTCTATTGGAGGTTGTGATTATATGATCACTTTTATTGATGATTTCACTCAGAAAGTCTGGTTTATTTTCTAAAGCATAAAAATGATGCTCTTACTGCATTCAAGCAATGGAAAGCTTTAGTGAAAAATCAAGCTGGTAGAAAAATCAAGAAATTGAGAACCGACAATGGAATGGAATTTGCAATAGTGAGTTTAATTCTCTTTGTGCTGATCATGGTATTGCTAGACATAAGACCGTTCCAGGTACGCCCCCGCAGAACAGTGTTGCTGAAAAAATGAATCGTACTATTTTGTAGCGTGTTTGTTGCATGCTTTCTAATGTTGGTTTGTGGGATAAACATGGTTTGTGGGTGGAAGCTGCTTCTGCTGCCTGCTATTTGATTAATCGCTCTCATAATTCAGCTATTGATTTTAAAATTACATAAGAGGTATAGACAGGTAAACCAGTTGATTATTCTAATCTCAGAATCTTTGGTTGCCCTGCTTATGCTCATGTTAACAATGGGAAGCTAGTGCCTAGAGCTCAAAAATGCACTTTATTGGCTATGGTTCTGGTGTCAAAGGATATCGTTTATTGTTCGGTGATTCTAAGAAGGTGATTGTCAGTTGTGATGTTACTTTTGATGAAAGTACATTTTCTTTCTGTGGAGGTGTTTCTGATAGTGGTTCCTCATCCACATATATACCTAAAACTATTGATGAGAATCATGAGGTAGATGTACCTATTAATATTGATTATGTTACTCCTATTACACGGTCAGTTTCAACTTCTGTATCTCCTGTTAGCAACAATCACTCTATTGCTCAAGATAGACCTAGAAGGAATATTGTTTTGCCACATCGATATCATGACACTGATAATATGGCTCATTATGCTCTCATTGCTGCTCAAGAAACTAATGTTGCATTTGAACCTTCTTCTTATTCGGAAGCTATCTCATGTGATAATTCATCCAAGTGGTTAGTTGCTATGAATGATGAATTTGAGAGTCTTCAAAAGATTTCTACATGTAAAAACCATTAAAGTGCAAGTGGATTTATAAGAAGAAGGAAGGTATATCTGAAGTTGAACCTGCAAGATTTAAAGCACGTTTAGTTGTGAAAGGTTTAGAACAAAGAGAAGGTATTGATTTCAATGAGGTGTTCTCTCGTATTGTCCGTCACACTTCTATTCGAGTTATGATTGCTATTGTTGCTTTATTTGATTTGGAGTTAGAGCAACTTGATGTTAAAACTGCATTTCTTCATGGAGATTTATATGACACAACATCAGAGTTTTTCTGCTCCTGATCAAGAGCACTTAGTTTGTCGTTTGTAGAAATCTCTTTATGGTTTGAAACAAGCTCCTATGCACTGGTATAAGAGGTTTGACTCATTCATGCTTGCACACGATTATTCTTGAAGCAATTATGATCATTGTATTTATTTCAAGTAGTTTCCAAATGGATATTTTGTGTATCTACTGCTTTATGTTGATGATATGTTGATTGCCTCTCATGACAAGTCACTGATTGTTGAATTGAAGGCTCAACTTAGTCATGAATTTGATATCAAAGATCTTGGACCAGCAAAGAAAATTCTTGGGATGGAAATTCAACGTGATCGTTGTGGTGGTACCCTTTTTCTATCTCAGAAAAGTTATATTGAGAAAGTTTTTGAAAAGTATAATCTCAATAATTGCAAATCTATTGCTACACCATTTGCTTCACATTATAAATCGTCATTGAGGCAATGTCCTGTTACTAAAGATGGAAAAGAACACATATCTCACATAATGTATTCTAATGCTGTTGGGAATCTCATGTATGATATGATCTGTACAGGACCCGATTTGGCTCATACTGTCAGTGTGGTTAGCACATTTATGCACCATCCCGGTAAAGAACATTGGAATGCAGTAAAGTGGATTCTTCGCTACTTGAAAGATACTTCTCATTTTGGATTATTGTTTGATAAGAATTCAATGAAGTAAATTGGTGTTATGGGATATGTTGAAGGATTTGTTGGTTCTGACTTTGCTGGTGATCTTGATAAAAGACGCTCCATGTCTGGCTATGTATTTTCATTATGCGGTTCTGCAGTGAGTTGGAGGGCTTCACTTCAGTCTGTTACTGCTCTTTCCACTACTGAAGCAGAATATGTCTCAGCTACTGAAGGGGTTAAAGAAGCTATTTGGATGCAAAGTCTTATTTCTGAACATGGTGTTCCTCGAGATGTCATTAAGGTTTATTATGATAATCATAGTGCTATTTGTCTGACCAAGAATTACATGTATCAATTCAAGACCAAACATATTGATATCCATTCGTGATATTGTTGTTGAAGGCAGGATTAAAGTGGACAAGATACATACTGATGAAAATCATGCAAACATAGTTACAAAGCCATTATCTAATACCAAGTTCAAGTATTGTCCTGACTTGGTAGATGTTTGTGGAGCTTAGCACCCTAGTGGTGTTTGGGGGAAACAGTTTTATAGATTTAGCGTCAAGGGAAGATTTGTTGGATAAGAAGATACAACACAATCTCTATCTCTTTTGTCTATATAAATATTCTCTCTTGTACCCTGTATAATATATCACATAATAAATCTGTTTTCCCGTGTTTTTTTTCTCCTCCACATTGAGGGAGTTTTTTTCACGTTAAGGGCTAGTTTGGGAACTACATTTTTTCAAATGATTTCTATTTTTTCAAAAGAAAAAATAAACTAATTTTACTTGATAAAATGAAAATCCCGTGGAAAAATGGGGTTTCCAAACTAGCCCTAAACTCTGTGTCTCATTTTTTCATACCTACTATCCTAACAAAAAAAATAACTATTTTTACCCTTATGCAAATAAATTGTTGTAATCTATAGAATAGCTGAGGAATACAAAAGTCATTGTATACGAACTACAAAGATGTGATCCCTATGAATATATTCCAATTTACTCACCGATACAAGAAATTTTATATAGTATAATTTATTCTCCATATATTTTATGTTCGAAATTTCCTCGCTCTCTCTCGAATAGTGTATATACTGGTAGTATTTCGCGCGCGTGAGTGAGCTTCATTTACGCAGCTTTGGCGAGCTGGCCGAGCTCCCTGTCGACGACGACCTTGAGGAAGCTGCCTTCCTCGACGACCATCTGCACGGGGAGGAAGCCGAGGCCGTTGGCCACGGCGAGCATCACCTCCTTCATCTCCGCGCGGAACTCGTGTCGGTCCACCTTGCCGCTGCCGTCCCTGTCGAACCGCGCGAACAGGCCGTGGTAGAGCGCCCCGAGCTCCTCCGGCGCCACAGCGGCCTCGTCCACGCCGAAGTGCCTCTCCAGCACGCGCAGGCTCATGAGCTCCCCGGCCATCTCGGCGTAGGTGAGCAGGCCGTCGGGTCGGCGTCCAGCGCGGCGAAGCGGCCGTCCACCGAGGAGTTGAAGGCGCGCTCGTCCTCCACGAAGCTCCGCACCGTGCTCCCGTCCAGGATCTCCACACTCATCTTTGGTTCCTCTCGTTGTTCGTGTTCCTTGGATGTGTTGGTGTGTGAGTTTGCTCTGGGATCTCTGCTCTGCCTTTTTTTATAGGGTTGCGACTGGACGTACCTGGAAGGCGCGTCTGAGCCGACGGTTTCTGCAGACGGGTTGGATTGGGCTGGGCCGGTGGGTTTTGACGCCGGTCAGATGCCGTGGGCGCGAGTTGTGTGGCGGGTGCCTGGGAGGGAACTGCCTAAAGTTTCATTTGTTTCGGCTCGTTCAGCCGTCGTTTCATCGTGAAGAAAACCTGTGCCAGGTCGGTAACGATTGTCGGCTGGCCACTCCGACACACACGACACGACACAGAAGACTTGAGGTGCATAGCTAGTGAGCGCGTGCAGGAAGTAGACTATCTAGCAGACACGGCCCAGTAAAGAGTAAATTTGTTTCTGGGGTTATATGAGGATAAAGCTTAATAACGATGTAGGTTAGTTACTTTCCGACAAATAATGATCTTAGATCAGATAGTAACTAGGTATGTGAATCCAAGTAGATGTATAGGATGGGAAAAAAAGACTATTTGGTTCTAATAAATTAGGCGGGATTAAAAGGTAATCTAATAATTAAGTGAAAATAACGATATTTCAGTTCATGGATCCAAACAAGTCATCAGATTTGTCCAAACCAAGAAACTCCAAACAAGTACTACTACACATAGTTAAAAGTTATTAAAGATTTGACCTCGGGTAAACACAGCCCTCGATGGCTCGATGTTTGGATGCAAAGACGTGCATATACCATGTAGTGATTCACGTACAAAACGCGTACTCATAGATGCATCATGCATGAACGGATGCCGCAGTTTTTGGGCGCTCCGCTGTGGGCTGGAATGGGCCGCCCAAACTGGTCTGTCACGTGACTTTGGTTGGGCTACCGTTGGATCCGCAACGACGAGCCGTGGTGACTGCGCAGCGACGTCCGAGGGAGGGAGCGACCGCTGGTGTGCGGAACACACTGTCGGCATGGCCGCCGCCCTCCGCCTGCAACGCCAGAGTCTCGCCGCCAGCCCCTTTCTCTTCTCCGCCCATGGCCTCCGCACCGCAAGCTCGAGGTCATCCTCACTACGGTAACGCCTCCACTCTCTCTCTCTCTCTCCTCTCTCTCAGTCTCTCCCCGTTTATTAATACTACGGTGGGTGTGTGTTAGCCAAACGGTCGTTTATTTCAGTTACTGCGAGGTTTTTCTGATCTAGTTTTCAGCTGTGCTGTCCTGGGACGGTCGCAACTCACTACAAAAGGGAAAATAATCGGAGTTTGTTTTCGAGCCATTTCGTAATGATGCACGGGTAGGCTGTGCAACTCATGAGCTAGAAATATTTTCCGATCTGCTTTATTGACGGTAGAAAACTTGATTGAAATGGCTCTTTATGTCTCTCCAAGGCCAAATATCAGTTACCATATCTTCAGTTGATATGTTTTTGGTCTAAGAACATAGACGGGTTAGACGGGATTGGCAATCACGAGCCTATCAAGACAAAGGATAAGAAATTTTACGAGAGATCTGAACGCTAGCTTTATCAAACTCCTCAGCGAATTAAAGGCTACCTGAATCTGGCCTCGGAAAAAATCAAATATCAGTTAACATATCTTCAGTTGGTCTTTTCTTGGTATAAGAACATTGACGGGTTAGACGGGATTGGCAATCACGAGCCTATCAAGACAAAGGATAAGAAATTTTACGAGAGATCTGAACACTAGCTTTATCAAACTCCTCAGTGAATTAAAGGCTATCTGAATCTAAGTTAGGAAGCATCGAGAGATCACAGTTATAGTCAAATACTATTCTTTTCTCAGATATCGCTTTCAAGAAGAAAAAAAAAACACCGAGCACACTTCAAAATTCGCTTTGGCAAACATCTCGGATGATAACTCGTGAGAAGACTTAACACCGGTCAAGCTCCACTAGTTTTGAGCATGCATGCATGGCGGTGGTCTCTCCAGTCTCCCCGTGATATAAATTCTCTAGTCTCCACTCTCCACTCGTTGTTTCCATGCATCGAAGAAAAAACAGGAGGAGAATACGTCTGATTTGGCAAGTCTTGTTGGCCGCAGCGACGACCGTAACATCAGAATGCTACTGTTGCCCTGAGATTCCAAGACCAGGTCGTCCTTCTCCTTCCACTAGCTAGCAGAATGCTAGCTTGCCCCACGCATGACGCAACTGCAAGTGAGATTTTTTTTTATTGTTTTTTGTTTTCTTCTGGCGCGCGCTAGCTGTTAGCGTCTCTCAGCATATAAATTAATTAAACCAGTCTATATCTATACTACTTATTAAAAAGGCGCGCAGAAAAAAAATCAAACTGTGGCTGCTCAGGAATCAAACCTTGGATCTATTGAGCAGAATGCTTAACCTTCCACCCTCTAGCCAACGTGACTCATATTGAATTGTGTACAACTTCAACTAAGACGTCTTTTGTGTTTAACCCGTCTCTGTATGCTCACTGAGTCTAAAAAAACATTTACAGCTTGGCTCTTGATCTTTCTGAAATTTGGGACGCAGTTCAGGAAATAAAGAAAATACGGAAAAAGAGTTTAGAAATTGATTTTTAGTTTAAAAATAATTGTAAAAACCCATTTAATTCATGGGAATTTCATATTAAATCCAAATGAGTTCATTCCAATTTCTATAATTCTATAATATTATTTTTTATCATATAATACCTCTGTTTTGTCATGAAAACAACAATAAAATTAATTTCCTAATTAATCCTATATCAAATACATAAAACTTTGGAAATTCGTAACTTCTCCATTTTAATTCCAAATTGAACCGTTCCAGTTGTGTTAGTCTTGTATGAATATTTACTACGCAGTAACAACATTGATTATACCATATTTCATACTTTTATAATTAGATATTTATTTATCCTATGTTAATTGGGTTAATCTATGTCTATTGGATTAATTTATTTAATATATTAATATAGTATTCTAACTTTATGGTTATACGATATTTGACCATTAGTCTTGCAAACACGCACACACCTACCTTTTTGTTTAAGCAAAAGCGTATGGTGGTACGTGTCCGATGACTAACGATGTACGAGGGAATTTCTTCCGGTATGTGTGAAACGTGCTCTCCAATAATGAGACCATGTAAATTGTGACATGTATCGAAGTCTGCATTATACTGATGGTTGCAATGTAGTGGTGAAACAGATAGATTATAAATAACAAAATTTATGTATGGCCAGAATCACAAATTGATTATGAAACATTTTCTCATAACGGTATAACACATATTTTGTATATAAGTTATCGTAGTATATTGGTATTATATATTCCCGTTGCAACGCACGGGCATTCAGCTAGTATATGTAGACACACACAGCACACAGGAAAGCACACCATCTTCTGTCTCCATAAACAAGGCCTGCAGCGATGTGCTCCACTGCAGTGCTGCTAGTTCGCACATGCGTTGTGCTTGTGTGTTTGGCCGCCTTGGCGCGAGCGCCGGCCAAGGTCCATGCTGCCGCCGGCACCGGGGATGGGCTCCTTGCTATCCCTACCAACGCCTCCCTGTCGCACTGCCCCTCTTGGTGCGGGAATGTCCAAATTTCCTACCCGTTCGGGATAGGGCCGGGCTGTTTCCGGCAAGGCTTCGAGCTCAGCTGCGATCGCACAACTCCTTCTCCCAGGCTCTTCTTCGTGTCGGGGAACAGCTCGATCCGGGTGACTTCTCTACATGTCCGCGGCAATTGGGTTATGGCTTCTGCTGTTGGGTACAACGTCACCATGAGCGCAGGCGTGGACACCTACACCAAGTCTTGGGAGGCCCCTACTGCCACGGGTGTCAGTTTTTATCCAGATTATAATAATCTGTACACTGTTGGATGTGGTGTCTACGTCTACGTGTTCGGTGATAATATGACAGATATCATTGGTTCTTGCACGAGTATTTGCACAGATAACAGAGAGATCATGGAGAGCGCAAACACTGGTTCTGGTGCCTGTGAAGGGTTAGGCTGCTGCAGCATTCCAATACGTGGCGGCCAAGGCTTCACTCTCAAACTAGGTCGCCTCAATAGTACCATTCCACAGTTCGGTGAAGCGCTCTCCAATGTCAAGATTATCTTTTCGCAAAACTATGACTTCGTTACAGATGATGTTTACGCAAGTTGGGTGGTGAATACAAGCAATGTTCACGGCATGCTACTTAACATTGCAATCACGGACCAACCAAGCTGCGCGAGTGCCCAGTCCCAAGAGAACAAGGATACCTACGCATGCAGTAGTGAAAGCATCTGCGACGACGATCTATCACCATCAGGGTTTAACTTACCGGTAACCAAAAAAAACCGGACCTCACCGAGAAACGCGTTTCTCGGATTTCTCGATTTTTTTCGTTTTTCTCAAAATAATTTCGGACAAAATTCAGAGAAAAAAAGTTCAATTCAATCATAAAAATATAGATTATTTGTAGATAATGGCTAAAAGAAGTAGATGGTAGCGTTTTGGACCTCTTCTTTGTAGCCTAAATACATAGTTGTAGGTTTGGACGAACTGGATTCAAAATCGATGAAAATTTCGGCCGATAAATAAAAAACCGGATCCCACCGATAAACGTGATTTTCGGTTTTCTCGAAAAATTTTCGCCGAGAATGTTTTCCCTGATCACCATCAGTATCTCAAGGAGGCTACAGTTGCTTCTGCCCTGGTCAAATAGAGGGCAACCCCTATATTGAAGATGGCTGCATAGGTTGGTGCCTCTCTCCTCTTCCTTTTTGATCGTTTTTCCATGCTTTGGATCAATCATAACTCCTCTCTTTGTCTACCATATATGAAGCATATTACAACCCAGAGGCGCCCAATAGGAACTGTATGAGATTATGTGGAAACATAAACGTTCCATTTCCTTTTGGGATTGAAGAAGGCTGTTCCGCAAATGATAACCTACGACTCAACTGCACAAGTAACGACACTCTTATTCTTGATCGAGGGTACACACAGTATCGTGTGACCAATTTGTCACTTGATGATGGGCTTCTGATGGTTACAAACATGCTGAATGACACAAGCTCCAACAATATGGAGAGGGTAGTCCTCGTTAACTATGACGGTTACAACCAGAACGGCTTCTATTCAACCGACTTCTATTCAACCGATGAGGACGTTGTGGATGGTAATTATGATTTCTCTCAGGAGGATACAACAATAAAATGGGTTATAGCAAACATAACTTGTCACAAAGCAATGCAAAATAATGCTACATATGCGTGTGTAAGTGACAACAGTATATGCAAAGATGTCATGCGAGGGAATATACGTGACGGGTACCGCTGCAAGTGTTCCAATGGCTTCCAAGGAAACCCATACCTTCAAAATAACTGTACAGGTTATATTCCTCTCTCTTTATGTAAATTTATTTCCGCTAGGTTTCTTGTTTCTCTAACAATAATCTATCTGGTGAGGGTATTAATAAACATGATGCTAAAATTTGATTTTAGCCATACTATATGATTCGCATTATATTCTCTATCCTGATCAAGATACATGCATGTCTATATATCTATGTTGATGCATGCATATTTAGAGCACACACAGGCACACACGCACGCACACCAATAGCAGTAGGAATGGGTATTTATAAGAGTATTAGGAGTTATAGTATCTTTTCCATAAAACATATTTAGATAATGTATATTCAGATTTAAGGGATTGTTTTAGTTTATTCTATGTAATAACACATATTGGTAATAAGATGCATATTTGTGGAAGGCTAATTTATGATATCTTAGAAAATGGTAGAGGTGATAAAATAGTAATAAAATTAAGGATTTACTTTATACTATATTTTGGGTAAAAGCGAGTAACTTAGATATAGATTTGTAGGGTTGTTGACTATTTACTAATTGCATAATAAAGGAGGACTGATTTTGTTTACAAATAGAATGAATGGATCCAATAACTATTGTTGTCGATAAATAGAGGGTCAGACAACTAATGGTATCACCAATGGTTCTACATGATCACACATTGTATTACTTTTTTCAAAACGACAATAAATGCATGCATGCTTTACTTGTTGCCCCACCAACCTTTACAACCATCTTATTGCTACAGATATTGATGAGTGCCTTATTCCAAATAAATGCAATGGAATATGCCACAATGTTGATGGCGGTTTCAATTGTACAAGTTGCCCTCATGGGAAAGAGTATGATCCAAAAAAGAAAAAATGTGTCATGTCAGCTAAGCAGCGTATTCTAATTTTTGGTGAGTCGTGTCTTTATGCAACAAATTAAAAGACACGAAATATTCATGGTCTCATTTAATGGATGTAGGGATTGTAATTGGGCTTGTTTGTGGTCTTGGATCCATAAGTTTTGCACTTGGTGCAATTATACTCACCGGTAAGTGGAAAAAAGGCATCCAAAGGAGAATTCGAAGAGAGTACTTCAAGAAAAATCAAGGTCTACTCTTGGAGCAACTAATATCGAATGAAAATGCTACAACCAAAACAAAGATATTCACTTTGGATGAACTAGAGGAAGCAACCAACAAGTTTGATGCTACTCGTGTTCTAGGTCATGGTGGGCATGGCACTGTTTACAAAGGGATTTTGTCTGATCAGCGTGTCGTGGCTATAAAAAAATCTAAAATAGTGGAGCAAATAGAGATAGATCAGTTCATCAATGAGGTTGCTATTTTATCTCAAATCATTCACCGCAATGTGGTGAAGCTTTTTGGTTGTTGCCTAGAAGATGAGGTACCCTTGCTAGTCTATGAGTTCATATCGAATGGCACTCTGTATGACATTCTTCATGAAAATATTGCAACAAAATGCTTGTTGTCATGGGATGATCGAATTAGGATTGCAACGGAAGCATCAGGAGCACTTGCTTATCTACACTCAGCTGCTGCAATACCAATTTTCCATAGAGATGTGAAGTCTTCTAATATACTCTTGGACGACAACTTCACTGTAAAGGTTTCAGATTTTGGTGCTTCAAGATCTTTATCCCTTGATGAAACACATGTGGTGACAATTGTCCAAGGAACATTCGGTTATTTAGATCCAGAGTATTATTATACTGGTTCTCTAACTGAGAAGAGTGACGTGTATAGTTTTGGAGTGATACTTGTGGAACTTTTGACAAGAAAGAAACCAATTTTTATCAATGAATTGGGTGCCAAACAAAACTTATCTCATTACTTCATTGAAGGATACAGGAAGGGACTCTCGTGGAAATAATAGATTCTCAAGTTGTGGAAGAGGCAGACCAAGAAGAGATTAATGATATCTCCTCACTTATAGAAGCGTGCTTAAGATCCAAAGGAGGGCATAGACCAAGCATGAAAGAAGTAGATATGAGATTGCAATGTCTAAGAACAAAGAGGCTACAGAATAAAACACATCTTTTGATTGAAAAGGGTGGAGAAATGGAACCTTTGTTATTCGCAGAAGCTCAGCACCCACATGAACGTATCAATCCAATTTATAATGAGGAACATTTAACAATTCCAATGATGTCTGGGTGCTACAGTTTGGAGCAAGAACTTGCGGCAGCATCTAGTATGGTTCGCTAACCTTAGTATTTGCTTGGATGTTGGACACATCTATAGTAACCATCTATTTTCAGAGAGGAACTATGGTATATTTTGTTCCCTTCGCATAAAACTACGCCATATATATGGTGGGTTTATGTATATAATATATATGACATTGCTATTGTTGGGGACTTGTTCTCAAGTGCTATGAGTTAAGAACAAGGCAACATAGAAAATGTTAATCGTTAAAGTCCTTCGTCCTCCGAAGCATTATTTCCCTTAGGATATAATGGTTTACGGACGAAGGTTATGAAGGACGTACCTTCATAAATTCATTGAACAATGACGAAGGATGAAATGTAAAGAATATAAAAGACAACATGAACAATTATATATTATTATCAGGCATAAACAGAAATATCGTTGAATTACAAGTGTACCTTCAATTGGAAGGAGATGATAGTACAAGCGTGACGCAAAAAGCGAATGCCAAGTCAGCGTGTCCAGTACGGGGGTACTGTTCACCTATTTATAGGCGCGGGACACAACCCACACAAAATTACATTCGTGCCCTTTACACTTGATAATAATTCTATAGTAATCTGTCGAGGTCTAAATAGCCTTTTCATCTTTAAGTCGGTTCCACCTTCTGCTGTCACGCCGAAGCTTTCCTGCTTACACCTTCGGCGCTGCACCAACCTTCGTATTATTCTGGTCTACTGTGATGCCGACTTGAGTCCGAAGATACCTGTTCACACATTATACTCCAGAAATACTATTAAATCCTGTTTTTGAGGACCTTCGGATGCCGAAGGTCCCCAACAGTAGCCCCTCGCAATAATAATTTGTTTAAAATAATAAATTTAGATTGCGACATGGACGAAGGCTTTACGCCGAAGGTCCGAAAAAACACCTTCCCTTTGCTAGAATAGCAACATTCACTGACAAGCGGGGTCTTTCAATTTTCAACGCACTTGGCGTATAAATACGGCCATACTGCAAACTCATTTGACACGCTCTCTGGCCAACTGCTCCCGCTCACTCAATTTTTAGCTCTTGTGCACTACGATTTACCAAGCTTTTTGTTTTGAAGCTTCGGCTTTGAAAATAGTTTTTTAGTGTCTCCGAAGATGTCTGAAGATAAGAAGACTGCTGCTGAGATGAAGTTGAGCCTCGACGAAGAGAAAAACTTGGGGTTTCTCATAGCGATGTCAAAGACCAACACAGAAAAAATTACCAAGGAGATTTTGGAAGGTTTGTCTGAAGATACTGGTGACAGTGACAGCTATGATGTGGACAGTGGTGGTGAAGACTCCGAAGATCGTCCCTGGCGACCAAGCCATTCTGTTTATGGTAAATCAACTATCAAAGAAAATCATCTTGTCAATATGAGAGGAAGGTATTTCCGGGATTTGTCCATTATGAGGGCGGACGAAGGGGAAAAAACTTGCCCACATCCCGAAGAGAATGAAGTCGTAGTGCACCGAAGCTTTTTGAAAGCTGGACTGCGATTTCCCTTGAGCAGCTTCGTTGTGGAGGTGCTGAAAATATTCGAAATCTATCTCCATCAACTTACCCCCGAGGCAATTATAAAGCTGAATATCTTCGTGTGGGCCGTGAGAAGCCAAGGTCTGAAGCCTGATGCAAAAAGCTTCTGTAATATACACGAATTATCATACGAGACAAAACCTTGGGGTAAGGAACAGTATCACAATAATTTTGGCTGCTACAGTTTCGTTTCTCGGTCCGGGTCAAGCTGCCCCGTGCCAACCTTTCGGAAGAGATGGCCCGGCGACTGGATGACAGAATGGTTTTATGTGAAGAATGATCTGACAATACGAGAAGATATCAAAGGTATAATTATGCGCCCTATTTGGCAAAGCTTCAGCCTTCGGAGGCCGAAGGTTGAAATGAATGAAGCTGCCGAAGAATGCCAGAGGGCCTTCGGCGCAGTCTGCTCTTTCATTGGAACGAGAGACTTAGTACAAGAGCATATTGCCTTCAGGGTATGGCCGCTCGCGGAGAAATGGGAAATGCCACAAGAAACCGTAAAAGAGGCCGACGAAGGTGGACTTATCAGGTTGAAGTACACTTTTAAATTTGGAGATAAATTCGTTGAGCCAGATGATGACTGGTTAAAAAGTATTGAAAATTTAAGTGATGAACTGCTTGGGGCTTATTCGAAGGCCGAAGACACTGCAATGTCAGCAGCCTTCGGAGGCCGAAAAAAGAAGAGGCTGAATCGGGTATTTGATGCAATCGGGTTTGTCTACCCTGACTATTGCTATCCCATTCGAAGGCAGAAGAGAAAAAACACAACCTCTGCAAAAGAAGAAGCTGCAACTGCTCCTAGCGAGCCAGAACCGAAAAGAAAGAAGATAAAGGTCCTTACACATCGGTCGCGCTATATTGAACCAGCTTCGGTGCCTGAGTTTACCGGAGAAACTTCTTCGGCCACCGAAGCTGGAAAACCAACCGAGCCAACTTTGCTGCCAGAAGTCGCAGAAACGGCCGAAGTGCCAACAAAGATAGAATTGGAACAATCAAAGATTTTGTTATCAGAAACGAAAGAGAAGGCCGAAGCGCCGTCCACAGAAAAAATGGAAGAGGTAAAAGAAGCAACTGAGGGCTCCAAAACATCAGAAGTTTTGAGTCCTGCAGCAAACATTGAGACAGTAAAAAATCAAAAAGTGCCAGCAGTGACTCCGAAAAGAAAGAGAATGGCTAATGTGCTAGATGTACTGGAAACGATCAAATCTTCAAGCACACCTCCGAAGAAGGCTGCTGTCATTCCTGAAACAACAACTGAAATTTCTGGTTCCAAAGCTCCAGAGCAAGAGACTGAAGCCGAAGCTGGGCCCTCAGAGCCCGCAAAGATAAAACCCTTGGAAAGTGAGGCAGAAAAAATAACAAAGCCAACTTTTGTTGAAGAAACCGGTGTTACTGCCCCCGAAGCATCCCCCAAAGTTCGTGATTATATTGTTCGTCATGCTTCGGGGAAAAAACTATCAGAAAAAGAAGAGCAAGAGGCCCAGCACTACGCCCAAAAACTGAAATATCCAAAGGGGGCGTTAATATTCAATGGCAGTGGGGAAGAAGACTTCTTGTATTGTCTTCCCGACAGCAAGGAGATTTCTGTCTGTCGGGAGATGAGCAAGAGCTTCGAATTCCCAACTTTAGAAGACGGGCTCTCGGTGCTGTCGAAGAACGATCTGGCCGACAGCCTGGCTTACAATAGCTTAAAGGTGCGACAAATGAAATCCTTGTATTTTTGTTGAGTCCAAAATGTTTCGTTTGTTTAAACCTATTGACGCACACATCTTTGCAGGGCCTGATACTTAGCAATGCCCTCAGGGCACAGAAAGATGCTGAAGACGAAGGGTGTTCTATAGCCCTGAGCAACCTTCGTTCCGAAGTTATTGAACTGAGGAACGAAGGTCTCGAAAAAGATAAAATATTACACTCATTGATAAATAAAATAAAGGAAGACGAAGCTGTTTTTAAAGGTCAAGCTGAAGCTCAGAAGCGCGAAATTGAAGATCTTCGGAAACAACTGGCCAGAGCCAAGGAAGAACGCATACTTGAAGAAACAAAGCGAGAACTCAGCGACCAATGGGCCGATCACCTAGAAATAACTGTTGAAGAGCTTCGTTCGTCCAGCAAGAGATGCTATAACAAATCTATAGAGTGTGTTAAGAAGTTAAAAGCTAGCTTCGCCAGGGTCGGCGCCTTCTCAAGCGAAGAAAACTTTACGAAAGGCAATCCCGAAGGTCCCATCGAATGGATCGACCACGAAGCTGAGGCCTTCGAAGAAATTTTAAATAGCCGAGGAGATATATGTGCCTTCTCTGGTGCCAGAGGGATTGCCACCATCTTAGAGAAGAAGGGCTGCGAACACGTAAAAATTTTAGCACAATCCGAAGCTGCTTTGTCCTTTGAAGATGCAAGAGATCCTTCGGCCGAAGCTAGTATAATTGGTGGAAAATTTTTTACCGATATCTGGGATAATGGTGGCCGAGAAATGGCCGGAGAAATTATTCGAAGAAGTGAAAAGGGCATTCATGATGCTAGAGAAGTAGCTGAGGCTGCTGAAAAGAGCGCAGAGGCCGAAGGTCAATTAGGTATTAACTAATAGTTTTTATTGTGTTGTAATCTTAGGCTTTAAGATTTGTTTGCGATTTGTAATAGCGATGTGGCCGTATCCTATCTTACTTCAGATCCTGCTAAAGCGTCTTCGGGCCCTCAGCCGAAAGGAGACGACGAAATTAAAAAGATGGCTGAAGATATTATGGACGAAGTCGTCAATCGGCTCCTGAACGAGGCTGCAGAAGTCGTTTTGAGAGAAGATTAAGTAGTTTTGTGAAAACTTCTGAAATGTAATATACTATAACATTTTGTAATCCCAAATGTAATATACCTATTTTTGTTAGTCAATTCTTTACGATGCATGAAACTTTACACGTACCGCTTTTGAGTCTTTGACGAAAAAACACCTTCCCTTCTTTTCATGCTTCGTGAAGAAGAATTTTTCTTTGTCACAACAATATCCAATGTTCTGATGAATAATATCCAGGCTTCGTGAAAATATTTTCCGAAGCTACACTTCCGAAGATCACTGATGTATCTTTTTGTGACTATGATTTCTCCCTTTTTTCAAAGCGTTCTTCTGTAGATTGATAATGTGTCCACCTCTTGTGCCATATGCAAAATGATGTATGATGCTTATGCTATGCGAAATGATGCGATGATGTTATGTTATGTGAGATGATGTTTATTCCGAAGATACATACGCATCCCTGCAATAAAACACAATCTTTTATAAGCCTCCCTTAGGAGCTTCTTCGCCTTTTACTTCAGCGGAATCAGCGTTTATTTTTCGCTGTAAGCCTCCCTTAGGAGCTTCTTCGCCTTTTACTTTCAGCGGTATTCGCGTTGACTTTTCGCGCTTCGCCTTTTACTTAGGCGGTATCAGCGTTGACTTTTCGCTGTATGCTCTGCATTCCCTTTGGAACGACTTTGGAGCAGAAAACTTACACTGTGCTCCCTTTGGAACGACTTTTTTGTGACTTCGGCAAACTTACTCTGCGTTCCTTAGAACGACTTTTTGTTGCTTCGAAGAATTTTCGATAGTTCGAAGGTCCTCTTTGTTATCACAAGTCTTTGAACTTTAATCAATATAAGCCTGTGAAGAAAATATATTTTCCTTGTAGGAATCAACGAAACTAATTACATGAAACCTAAACAATGTCCTTTATTACAGAAAATAAAACTGAATGAAAAAGATTGCTATTAAGGTAGGATATTTGTCAATAGATGTGCTTTGACTCTGGCACAGTGCTATTGACTGTACGAGCTTCGGACTGCTCCCTGAAGTCCCTCTGGTGTGGAGCATACTGGCTCCCTTCTGGCTGCTGGCCTTGTTGCAACGGAGGTGGAGGCGGAGGCTGTTGCCAGGAAGCTTGAGGCTGACTCGCCGAAGCAACAGAAACTGCAGGATGATTGCCCACATATTCTGGGATGTAGGGCGAATGATACGAAGCTGTATGCATGACCTGCTTCGGCTGAGCTTGTTGTGCTGCTGCTTCAGCTATTTCCTTTTGCTTCTGAATAGTAACATGGCACATCCTGGTAGTATGGCCTTTGTTCTCACCGCAGAATAAGCAAAAGATTCTTCTCGGTTGATCGCCAAATCTTCCTCCAAAGCCCCTGGCGCCTCTGCCTCTTGGAGCTGGTGGTCGGAAGGAGCTTTGCTGTTGCCCCGAAGCCTGTGAGGAACATTGTGGCCTTTGCTGTTGGCTTCCTCTATCATCATTTGTGTAGAGTTATGAATTGATCTCACGTGCCTCGGGTAGAACCTCCCTCCGAAGCCCCTGGTCATTTCAGAAAATCTGAAAGCCTCCTCCCTTCTTTGGCGAAAATCATTATCGGCCCGAATGTACTCGTCCATCTTCTGGAGCAGCTTCTCCAAAGTTTGAGGAGGCTTCCTAGCGAAGTACTGAGCTGACGGTCCTGGCCGAAGCCCCTTGATCATGGCCTCAATGACAATTTCATTGGGCACCGTTGGTGCCTGTGCCCTCAAACGCAAGAACCTTCGGACATACGCCTGAAGGTATTCTTCGTGATCCTGGGTGCACTGGAACAGAGCCTGAGCAGTGACCGGCTTCGTCTGAAATCCTTGGAAGCTAGTTAACAACAAGTCCTTCAGCTTCTGCCATGAAGTGATCGTTCCTGGTCGAAGGGAGGAATACCAGGTTTGAGCAACACTCCTGACAGCCATAACGAAAGATTTGGCCATGACTGAAGCATTGCCACCATACGAAGATACTGTTGCTTCGTAGCTCATCAAAAACTGCTTCGGGTCTGAGTGGCCATCGAATACGGGAAGCTGGGGCGGCTTGTAGGACGGAGGCCAAGGTGTAGCCTGCAGCTCAGCGGACAGAGGAGAGGCATCATCAAAAACAAAATTCCCATGATGGAAATTGTCATACCAGTCATCTTCGTTGGGAAAACCCTCCCGATGAAGATCTTGGTGTTGAGGCCTTCGGTGCTGCTCATCCTGGGCAAGATGACGAACTTCTTCAGAGGCTTCGTCTATCTGCCTCTGCAGTTCAGCTAGCCTGGCCATCTTTTCTTTCTTCCTCTGTACTTGTTGATGAAGCATCTCCATATCTCTGATTTCTTGATCTATCTCGTCCTCTGGTGGTGTCGGGCTGACAGCCTTCCTTTTCTGGCTTCGGGCCTCCCGCAGGGAGACTGTCTCCTGATTGTGGTCCAGTGGTTGCAAAGCTGCAGCCCCAGTCGCTGAAGCCTTCTTCGGCGCCATAACGAAGGTTTATGATCGCCGAAGGTGTTCAAAAAACTCAGAGTGGAAGTGAGTTCACCGGAGGTGGGCGCCAATGTTGGGGACTTGTTCTCAAGTGCTATGAGTTAAGAACAAGGCAACATAGAAAATGTTAATCGTTAAAGTCCTTCGTCCTCCGAAGCATTATTTCCCTTAGGATATAATGGTTTACGGACGAAGGTTATGAAGGACGTACCTTCATAAATTCATTGAACAATGACGAAGGATGAAATGTAAAGAATATAAAAGACAACATGAACAATTATATATTATTATCAGGCATAAACAGAAATATCGTTGAATTACATGTGTACCTTCAATTGGAAGGAGATGATAGTACAAGCGTGACGCAAAAAGCGAATGCCAAGTCAGCGTGTCCAGTACGGGGTACTGTTCACCTATTTATAGGCGCGGGACACAACCCACACAAAATTACATTCGTGCCCTTTACACTTGATAATAATTCTATAGTAATCTGTCGAGGTCTAAATAGCCTTTTCATCTTTAAGTCGGTTCCACCTTCTGCTGTCACGCCGAAGCTTTCCTGCTTACACCTTCGGCGCTGCACCAACCTTCGTATTATTCTGGTCTACTGTGATGCCGACTTGAGTCCGAAGATACCTGTTCACACATTATACTCCAGAAATACTATTAAATTCTGTTTTTGAGGACCTTCGGATGCTGAAGGTCCCCAACAGCTATGTTTACATATAATGTAATTTCCGTATTTCAAACTGTAATGCGTTTTAGTTTTGTTTTGATTACAAATTTGGTACTCTAATTGTAATAGTTTCTAAAACCAATCATAATATATAGTTGTAATACACTTGAGATTTGGAATTTGTATTGAAATAAACTTGAGATTTGGACTATGTAATAGCATTGAAAAGTAGAATTTTGATATTTTTATCACTTAAAAAATCAAAAGAAATTCTATATTAGGTAAATATGTCGCCACCGAGGTGTAAAACCGGAACACGAATAACGAGAGGAACCCAAAGATGAGCGTGGAGATCCTTGACGGGAGCATGGTGTGGAGCTTCGTGGAGGACGAGCGCGCCTTCAACTCCTCGGTTGATGACCGCTTCGTTGCGCTGGACGCCGACCATGACGGCCTGCTGTTGACACGGATTTTGACCTTATCAAAATATATGTCGTGCGGGTTTAATACCTTCGATTAAGCAAGCCGCATGTGAAAGAGGTAGCAAATGTGCATGGGTGAAATTCGGGTATTTATGGTGAAATTGATATGGACTCAAATTGGTCTCATATCCAAACAAATCCATTTATGTTTTAGCCACGTTTGAAACGAACAGTTTATACTCTGCTCCATGAAATTAGAAGTAAGCGAGACACAACGTCTTGCATGCTACACTAAAAAAAAATAAAAAAGCGAGAAGATACATATGCACCAACTATTATCAAATTACACAAATAACCATATGGCCAAAAAAAATTTCCTAAAAGAGAATCGATGCATATATTCAGCTAGGCCAATAAAGTCAATAACCAATTACTGATGTAAACGTAAATTAAGCAAATATGAATTTTAACCTAATTTTGCATGTATTAATATGTACAGATAAAGATTGCAAATAATAATAATAAGTTAAAAAGGCAATTAACGTGGGGCGTCTAGCCTAGTTGTGTAAAAAAATATAAAAAATAAAGGGAAAGATATGTGCGTCTAAGAAAAAGAAAGGAAAAAATAAACCAAAACAAAACACATAAGAAAAAAAAGGATAAAAAAGGGAAAGGACGTCGTCAGGCTGCCGCGCTCGCTGCTCGACGCAAAAGTGTCATCATACACACCGCAAAAACTACTGCTCTGAGGAATCAAGAGGCCACCACTGCGGGAGAAGTGCGAGCAGGCTTCTTTTAATCAAGGAATCACTGCTTCAACAGGCTTCATCGGCAACAAAATTCTCCATCGAGCACCCCTCTCTAAGGCATACCTTAGAGAGAAACTGGTTCCAAAAACTTCAAGGGCATACCCTTGAGGAATATCACGTCATTCGATCATATACAATCTTAAGGGCATACCCTTAAAAAAGGTCACGCTGCACGGTCATATACACCATTGTGGCCCATCGAAAAGATCTACTGGAAGGTAAAAAAAGTCTCCTATGTCGCTGTACTGTTTCTTGTCTTCTTTGCCATCGTGAAAGAATTATTGTAAGGGAAATATGCCTTTGGGTCATTTCTATAAATGTTTTGGTGATTAGATGTCCAACACATGTTATTGTGATTAATATGTACTAAGTGGTTGTCGGAGAGGAAATTCTCCGGCCGGGTGGCAGAACGCACCCGCCCTAAATCCTAAGATGAGAAGGGGCCTAAGCGGTTTCGCCTGTCTGCTAGATTGTGGGATGAACACGAGAGGACACGAGGATTTAGAGTGGTTCAGGCCGCCGGAGCGTAATACCCTACTCCACTATGTGTTGTATTGAGAGTAGGCTTCAGCGTCTGTGTGAGCCTGTCTTGTAACGTTGTGTGCCTTCCCTTTTATAGCTCAAGGGAGGCACATACAAGGATGCTGAGCCCTGACATGTGGGCCCAGGAGCAAAATGGAAGGAATACATCATAGGAGTAACACATGCAAGCAACGCCTGGGCAATCTCCGGGCGCCGTGATGTCCGTAGTCCATGCAGTACTGATATGCAGCGGTTGCTTCCTTGGTAACACGCGAGTCATGATGAGCATAGTGCATGCGACAGTATGTATGTGCCGCCTGCTAGTGGAATGGATAGGTCTCAATAAATACAGCAGCGACACATCGCCTGCCAGTGGAATGGACAGGCACGCCGCCTGCCAGCGGAATGGACAGGGCTCATTAAATGCGGAGGCGGCACATCGCCTGCCAGTGGAATGGAAAGGCGACGCATCTTATCCTCAATAAATGCAGAGGCCGCGCAGCGCAGAGGCCTTACGTCAGGCTTCGCCCGTTGGCTTACGTCACGTGCAGTAGGCCACGTGGCAGCATCGGGTCTCCACCTGTGCGGGGAGCGGAAGCGCATATGATAAGGTCCGGACACGTGTCAGCTCCGGACCCCCGCCTGGCCTTGATTAAGGCCTGGGTATTCTCTGTCCTAGGATCCCGGGACCCTGCTGTGAGCGGCCCGGACCCCACACAAAGGGGTTCAGATCCCATCCAAGGGGTCCGGTTTGCTCACATGGAGGTCCTAGACCATACCCGGAGGCTCGGGTTGTATATACAGGGGTCCAGCGTTCTCCGGTGGGGTCCGGACCCACTGACGATGCCTTGGAGTATATTACCTTCTCTGGCCACGTGGCGGCCCCGGAGCCATCCACGTGGTGGGGTCGGGAGCTGTTGCTGGCCTAGAGTAGTCACCCGAAGCTGGGGCGAGTCACGGCTTGGCCTAACGCATAGCTCCTTCACCACACGACTAAAGATAACCACGTCGGTACTGCGTCTTCATACAGTAGTAAGGGGTACCTTAGTTTTAGGGTACTTGTCGGTACCTTAAATCAGGGGTACCCACTACTATGGTATAAAGCCACCACGCGGAGGGCTACAAAGGACCATGCCCCAGTACGCAGGCCAAGAAGTACTGCGTAGCGCGAGAAGACAATATGCCCTAGGGTGTGTTGTTGGGACCGGGCCCCTACACAAGAGTACTGGACCCCCTGAGCGCACGGACGGGACCCTCGGTTACAACCCGGGATCCCAAGAAGATATGCCGGGTCCCTCGGACGGACCCCAGGCCCCTTCGGGAGAGGTCCGAACCTTTGCGGAAAGCTGGGACAGCGGATGGGTCCGGTGCTGGCACGTTGCCAGACTTTGCCCAAAGATCTCGACCCGAAACAGAGGTCCGCTGCTACCACATGGCTTGTGGCCAATGACAAAAGCCAGCGGGAAGAGCCCGACGAAAGGCTCTTAGAACCGCTCGGTCTCTTCATTTGTTACGGAAAGGACGTGCCGTCTGCCACCACGCTAGCAGACGGATGTGCCCCCTCGACATTTAATGCGACCTGTCCTCTCCACTGGCAGATGGTGTCAGTCAGCGCACCCGTCCTATCAGTCATCGAACAGTGCGCCCGTGCCATGCGGCGCGCTGCGCCCGTTACCCCTTCTACAAGAAGCTTGCCTAGCACGCCAAGGATATGAAGATCTTGGGTGTCAGGATATGGGAAGATTTCCCAGTGGCGAACATCAGTAGCCCCAAGTATTATATTCGTTATGTCCCTGGGCCCACATGTCGGGGCTCAGTACTTTTGTGCATGCCCCCCTTCGGCTATAAAAGGGGAGGCATGCGACGTTAGAAGGGAAGAAGCCAGGACAACATACACAAGCTCATACAAGCTCTCAAGCAATACATCACATAGTGGAGTAGGGTATTACGCCCCGGCGGCCCGAACCACTCTAAACCCTCGCGTGCTCTCGTGTGTTCATCCACCAATCTCGTAACAAGCAAGACGCTTAGGCCCCTCCTCATTCTAGGATTTAGGGCGGGTGCAATCCGCCACCCGGCCGGAGAGATTTCCTCTCCAACATTTGGCGCGCCAGGTAGGGGGCCAGGCTTTATGATTCTTGCTTGTTACCAGAACGACACCATGGTCCACATTGCTGAGCGCCAGGATGAGACCTCCGAAGATTTCCTCTTGGAAGAGGGGGCCGCATTCGCTACACCACGGAGCTCCGACTGCCCGGCGCCCGGTGCCGCGGCCGTGCGCTCCGCACGGCGACACGGACCGGTACAGGCATTGTGGACTCCATCGGGGTTCGCTCCCGCGGGAGCGCTCTACATGCAGTGCAGCAACATACACCTGCACAGGTGTCCCAAACTTCATCGAGTGCGGCGCCCATGGCGTTGTCTGCCGCCAGGGAGCTATTGCGTCATCCCCCTTGCTCCATGGCTTCACCGAGGGCCATGAAGCAGTGGCGAGACGATGTTGACCGGCTACTCAGCATGGCACACTCTACCTCAACCAGATCCAGGCCTCGGTCGTCCCGACGCCAACGCGAAGCAGCGGCGTCCGTGCGCTCGCCTTCCATAAGAGGCGTGCAGACGGACGATCTCCGGTCAGAACTCAACCGCAGGAGTACAGGGGAGGACGCCCGGATCTCTTTGGAAAGGGCATGCAAGCGCCACCAAAACATCGAGGGCCGCAACCTCGATCGGGATTTCGCTGCGGCAACACCGCAGACACCGACGGGCACCCAGTCCCAAATGGGTGTCCCCTTGGCCGGTGTAGGCTGCGCTGCCCTTGCGGACCACCTCCGTGCGACATCATGGCCGCCTAAGTTCCAACCACACCTGCCGGAGAAGTACGATGGGACATCGAACCCGTCGGAATTCCTGCAGGTATACGTCACCGCCATCACGGCGGCAGGAGGAAACAATGCTGTGATGGCGACATATTTTCATGTTGCCTTGTCTGGACCTGCTCGGACCTGGCTTATGAATCTCGCCCCAGGGACAATCTACTCCTGGGAAGAGCTCTGCGCGCGGTTCGTTGCAAACTTCGCCAGCGCTTACCAACAGCATGGTGTGGAGGCCCACCTCCATGCAATGAGGCAAGAACCTGGAGAGACTCTCCAAAAGTTCATCTCTCGCTTCACCAAGGTACGAGGTACGATACCTCGTATCTCCGATGCCTCCATCATCACGGCCTTCCGGCAGGGGGTGCATGACAAGAAAATGTTGGAAAAGCTAGCCACCCATGACAGGGAAACCGTTCCCACGCTTTTCGCCCTGGCTGACAAGTGCGCCAAAGCCGCCGAAGGCCATGCATGGCACTCGGCCCCACAAGCCGACGCTACCCAAACAGGTGGCTCGGGCACCGTCCCACGGGATGGTAGAAGAAAAAAGAAAGGCTATGGCTTTGACAGGCCGCAGACCACCGCGCTGGTCGCAGCAGCTACGACTGGGGGCCAGGGCGACCACAGCAAATGACCACGACTACATAAAGGTAATAGCAACACATGCCCTGTACACCCCAACGGTCGCCATAGTGCCGCAGAGTGCCGTGAGATCATTGATCTCGCGAAGTGCGTCAGCGAGCGTGCCAGTGAGCGATGCGAAGAATCCTCTAAAGATGGCTCCCCACCTTATCGCCGCCCTGGCAAGGAAAAGGTTGACGATGGCGAGGTAGCCGCGGCTGAACAAGACCTCGGGTATCAGTCACCCAAAGGAGATCTGAAGGATGTCTTCGCTAGAGACTCCCACTCCGATGGCGACGACTAGATGGTTCGCCGGGGATGCCCCATACCCCCCAGCCTACGAAACCGAAGCCTGGGATCCAGCCTTCAAACAAGTTCATCAAACGCAGATGAAGACCCAAGGGCGGAACCTAGCCCTTCGGAACAACAACAAACCAAAAAGGGGCTCCGTAGCACCTCCCGGGGGGACCCCTCAAGGTAACAGGAATACTCCGACCCCAAGGGTAGCTATCTTGCTACGACTGAAGGAGTACCTCCCCGATACCGGAACATCTCTGTAAGTCCTTGTTGGAACTTGCTCTCCTGGGCAAGTTAATCCAACGGGGGAGCAAAAACAGTGTAGGCAAGGTTTCAACTCGAGATGGCAATAGCTCTGTTTAATTCCGCCTCTCAAGGGCACTGTACGGGGGTATTTATAGGTGCCTGAGTGCCCAGCGTCTTGGGTTAAGGACACATGTGCCCTCAGGCGCCCAGGTTATCCCCGGAATATTCCCATAAAGCAGGGTTACAGACTGTAATTATAGGGAAGCCTTTACAAATTAGGCCCGTAATGCGCAACGGCCACGCAGGGCCTGCTATAATGGGCCGGATCACACGTGGGCCTCCATGTTGGACGAGGTTGCGGGATGGGACGACTTCACCGTAGTCCTTCGTCTTCCGACGCGTGGGACGAAGGGGCCGGATCACACGTGGGCCTCCATGTTGGACGAGGTTGCGGGATGGGACGACTTTGCCGTAGGCCTTCGTCTTCCGACGCGTGGGACGAAGGGGTCGGATCACACGTGGGCCTCCATGTTGGACGAGGTTGCGGGATGGGACGACTTCGTCGTAGGCCTTCGTCTTCCGACGCGTGGGACGAAGGGTAGAGTCTGCCAGTCGTCTTATCTCCGTTGCTGCTGTGAGTCCGACGAAGGCATCGAGCGAAGGGTGGCATCTTCGCCTTCGCTCCAACATTTGCCCTCCGAGGGACCAGTTCGACTAAGTCATCTGGTGCCGAAGGCATCGCTAGATGGTGGAGACGCTGCCCTCGCTCGAAGTGGTTCCGTGGGGGTTTTTGACATGACCGTTGATTGACACCGTACTGTTGGATTACGGGTTTCCCGAAGCGTCGAGCCCTGTGTATAAAAAGGGGGTGGGGCGGCGCAGATTGAAATTTACCTTTCTACGCGCCGCTAAAACCCTAACCTCCCTTTTTCAAACTGCTCGCGCTGCTCGTCTGCCCTCCTTGCTCCTGTTCGCTGGAGAACTGGCCCGCGTGAAGCAGACCGCGCGCCGCCGTCGACGGTACGTAGCCATGTCGTCTTCCTCCTCGTCTGCTGCGACCACGCCGACGACCGAGACGCCTTCCGAGGATCTCTCGGGCGGTGTGGCGGAATTGTGACCGGGTGATACGGTTGAATTCGGTGTTTCGCGGATATCGTCGGGCCGCGTGCAAGATATGCAACGGTTGGGGTATTTTGGCGGCGGGGTCGGGCGTGTGTCGGGGGCAGAGGACACTATAACACATATAGCCTTCTATGACGAATACCTCGTGACAATAGACCAAAATGTCATAAATCTCTCCTATTTATGACATTTTGTAGGGATCGATTGACTTTAGTGACGAAAAGAAAATGTTTGTCATTAAGACCAATGCAAAATCACCATAAACATGAACGATGTCATATTTGTGACAAACACCTTTTCAATTTCATGACAATTAGCTAGTGTCACTGTTTCATGACAATATTGGTCGTCATAAGTTCTCTTATTAATTTCCCAAAAAAATTGTAGGCCCCTCTACAAATAATGAAATACATCAAAATGGCAATGAAACAAGTTTAAATATCAAATCATGTTAAATAAAAATTGACTAAGTTTGAATTTTCCACGTGTGTTTTTCTATAAATATATTACTATAGACTTAGGTCTAATATATTCATGAGCAATTTGTTATATAAATAAAAAACAATTTTTAATTTATTTTTGAAAATATACACCAACCCACAAGATTGAATATAAAATCATGCTTAAATAAAAATTGATTAAGGTTGAATTTCTCACATGTATTTTTTATAAATATATTACTAAAGACTTATATATATTATATTCATGAGTAATTTGTAATAAGTTATAAAGTAAAAAAGTTATCTTTTGTATTGAAACTGTGTGTGTGTGGGGGGGGGGGGGGGTAAGCGCCTCGTCACGTTTTGGCTACAACACCGCGATTGTGGTGCCAACACGTGGTCTTTGTGTGGACCCTAAAATCTCTTCTCTTAAAAGATGCGGGGGAATAAGGCCTCCTGTGCTTCCCATAGCCAGGAGTCCCTACATGTGCCAACACCTGGCAGACCAAACCTAAAATTTATCTTCAAACGATCTATGGATGCCATGCTCCTCTCTCTCCCATGCCGTTTTGCCCGCCTCATCTCTTATATTGAAACCGTAGTTGTTTTCCTCAAACCAGCGCGTTCCACACCAACATTCGGCTTTGTTGCGTCCGACACGTGCACGATACAAGATCCGAATTTTTTATCGAACTCAGCTTTAATCCTCCCCCTCCCGAACTCTCTCCTGTGTCCGACGCAGGGTTTACAAAACCATGGGGAAACTACGGTTTCCCGACTCGATTTCTCGTTCCCGCGCTGGGTCGGGACCAGGTTTCTTAGCCGCTTTCTCATAATTTCGTTCAAAATTTAAAATTTGAAAAAATAAAAACAGGAAAAAGTGTTATAAAAGACTAATTTTTTTTCTAAGTATTTATATATATATTATATTTAATTTTTAGTTTTTTTAAAAAAATCAAGTATCGTCTTTTGTAAAAACAACAATTTCTCGGCAGTTTCTCACCAATTTTTTTTTAAAATTCAAAATACATGAAATTTACCGAAAATGGTTTCTCGACGGCAAAAGGCAGTTTCTCAATTTAAAAAGACGGTTTCTCAGTGCTAATTGGCGATTTCCTGATAAAGAAATGTGAAAACTGGTAGTTTAAATTTAATTTTTTAGTTCGTTTCGGATGTAGCAAAATCCGACGGTTTCTGGTCCCACTATCGTCTCTCCATTCGCATCCGCCGCCTCATGGAGTCCATCCTCGTCGTTGTCGCACCACCCCCCTAGGCACCACCTCCTCCGCCACCGCACGCCCTTGCCCGGGCGGCCGCATCCCTGTGCCTCAGCCTCCCGCGAGGAGAGCATCCTCTTATCCTCCCCTCCCCCGCGACTATCCCACAACATGTCCTTAGCCCCCTTCCCGCCCGTCGCGGCATCGGCACCCTCCGCGCCGTCATGCCTGGTCCCGCGCCACCCCTTCGCTGCCGCTGTGCCGCACAACGCTTCTTGCTCTCTATTCTTGGCTGTGCTTCTGGGACCAGAGGACAACCCCATTCCCATCAGCTGAGCTAGTTCATGGAGAGGGGTTACTCGAGAGGGTCCATGGACAGCATGGGCAACGAGATGCTCGGGAAGAGAGGCGAGGTAGCTCTACACCATCACCAGGCCCTGGGAGCGGTGGAGCACCAAGGAGTACGCCCGCTTCGTCGAGGCTCTGCTCATGTGAGTTGTGAGAAGCGGGCACAACTAGGAGCCTTCTGGTTCAGAACTTTATCTCGAAACAAGTGTGAAATATTTTGCTGTTTAGTGATGAACAAGAGATGAATGGACTTGATGGCCATGAATTTTGTGTTTGTTTTCTTAGGTTTGGACGCATCTAGAAGAAATTGGGGAGCATGTCGGCACCAAGACAACAGTCCAGGTTTCTTAGTTTCATGACAATATCATAATTGGTGTTGATAATGTAGTATCCACATAGCTTTGTTGATTATATTGTCACCCTATCTGTGTGAGGACTGATGAGAAAATGCAATTGGAACAGTTAAAGTAATATCTAATTATCTATCAATTATCCTATTTCAAATATCCATATTAGCACTTTACCCGAATACGAATACGAATAATTCGGATCTCTAGACGTTCGAATTTCAAATATCCATATTTGCATAGCAGCACAACTTTTGTATCACTTTTGTAGGAAAAAAACAATCTGTGACTGGCTCAAATTGGAACCTGTCCCTTCTAAATTGACATTTTTGATATTTACCGGGCTAAAAAAACTGGGGCTCTAGCATTTCTTCTGTCGTGTTGCTTACCGGTGAGATTGTGTTGTTGAGGAAACAAACTTAATCATCATTTTCCTGACTACAATTACTGATATTTGTTTTCCTTTTGGATTGTAGTTGAAGACAGTCCTTCCCACATGCAGGGTTAATACATTTGCAAGCGTGGTAATGAAATTTGCTTGCAACTGTATGTGGAGCATCTGACTGATACATCATATCTACATATACATATGTCTGTATTGTGCTTGCTTTAGTGTGACTATTCAATGGATGGCAAAAATTGTTCCGGTTTTGTAATATAAGTTAATTCAATTGCAGGTTGGAAAAAAATGAGCTGAAGGCAAGCGATTGTTAGTACATTGTTTCTCTTTTTAAGGGCACGATGGAGAGCCTCTTCCTATCGCCAATGTAGGATCCCAAACATAATCAGCGATGCACTCTCAAGGAACCAGTACCACTAGCAGCTTTACTAGACCTTTCACAGCAACTGGATTAGGGTCTATTTGTGCTCCAAACACCACTCCTTCTAAATCAAACGTGCATACAACTAAACCAGTGACTACGCCTCTTGCTGCCAAACCCTCCAATGAGACTCCGGTGCATCACCTTCCTTGATATCCATAAATGCATACTATGTGCATTTTTCATGACATATTATTATGTTTTTTTGTGCAGGATGGTGCTAAAGAACATGTGTATGGTGCATCCAACAATGCAGGTTCACTGATCAATGCACAGAACAGCCCAACCAACATTGAGATACAACAGAGGACCACTAAAAAGGTTATCATACCTTATCAATTCAGACTTCAGTTATTTCAAGTTCCTGTCATTTAGCCTTAAATGTTTGTATAACATGACACTCGATCTGTTTGAGCTCGATCCACAACAAACAGAAAGGCTGCAAAGAGGCTATTTACAAAAGAACTTGGAAGGGGAGACATTGCTGATGAGGCCAGGTAATTTGCTACAGATAAACGTTTTTCATTTGTGGAACTGTTGTTCATCAGGTTCAGTCAGGAAGTTTACATATAAAACAACTAGACTTGCCATATCAACTACAGGCGCCAAAAGGAAGTTGAAGTGAGACTATTAGAGGAGGAGACGACAAAAAGAGTTGAGCAAGCTATTAGGAAGAAGGTTGAGTAGAGTCTAAGTTGTGATAAAATTAAGCATGAAATACAACGTCCAATTGAGGAAGGACAAACAAGGATACATGATACATGAGGGGGTAGCAGTCCAGATTGAGAAAGAGAAGGGTGCAACTTTAAATGATGTCAAGCTATGAATATTGTTACTTGTAGCTTCAAGTTGTGTTGGACATTATTGTTTCTTGCAAGACGCATTGTGACCTATGAATTGGAACTTGTGTATGCTATAATTTTGGTCATTGGATATGTATTTTTGTGAAATATGTCATTTGAACAACTGTACAGTTGAATGAGATTGCTCAAAAAATGGGCTATAGATTTTGATAATATAAAAGAGTATTCATAGAAAATTACAAATTAGATTTAATGAGGCCACAAATTTGGTCCAGTACTAGCATGTGCCATTTTATAAATTATAACAACAAATTCGTCATTGAAAAGTACCATGCCATATTGATAAATGTCATAACCAGTTGCTACATCAGGTTCACATGACAAGGTTTAGTTGATTATTAGTGACATTTTTTGCTTGAAGTAATGACAATTGGCAAATGTCATAAAATCTATGACAAAGTTGAATCGTCACAACTTTAATGACAGAAAAACATCAATTCATCATAGAACATGTTTAGCCACGTCACATAGATGACGAACAAAAAAATGTTACACATGTGTCATAGATTTCAATCTATGACATATATTCACTTATCAATGACACAAGGTGAATGTCATAGAAGGTAAGGTGTGTTGTAGTGGGAGATTCCCGAGCCCGAGGGTGAATTGGTTGTGTTTGAGGCATTCTTCATTGCCGGCCTTCGTCTGCCTGCGCATCGTTTCGTGTCGGAGGTTCTGCAGAAGTTCGGGGTCTAGGTTCATCAGCTGACACCGAACGCCGTGGTGGCATTAGCGAAGTATGTCTGGGCAACAACGTCGTATGGCGGTCAGCCCTCGGTAGAGGTCTTCGCCAAGCACTACTGTCTACACTGGCAGAAGAGGAGAATTGGACATAAGATTGCACAATTCGGATCGTGCACTTTCATGCCGAAGTCCGGGATGACTTCGATGGAGGTTGTGGAGCTGGTCCCCTGTGCCCGAAATAAGTGGGGCAACTAGTGGGACTACTGGTTCTATGTTTCGGAGGCTGAAGTTGAGGATCACCCTGGGCTCCCTGCTGCCATCATGCGTTCTCATTATTATGAGGTGTACCCGCCATTTGAAGTGGCGGAGGGTGATGAGAGTGAAAAGGCCCTTCGGATCGCTGCCCGTAGGAGTAGCGAGCGTGATCTGGTTGAGGAATTCATAGGGTATGGGGTGTGGCCCCTGGCGCATGGATGGACGCTGGGCAAAGTATGCCCTCGCGAGATGCCCTCCCTGAGTGGGCGGAAAGTGCGAAGTCCGCTTTTTGCTTTGGATGTGCGAGGGCGGGATCCTGCCGCGGTTGTGCGTGAGGCGGAGGATGGGGCGGTGCGGATTGTTGGTCGCTACGTGCCGAGGACGGAGGCCCAGCGGAGCTGGGACATACGTGGATCCAACGACCGCCTGAACAGGGTTTTTGAGTTGAATGGTTTGCCATATGGCGGTTATCCTGGAGTAGACGTTGCCGACCGCCGGGGGAAAAACCAGCGGCAGTGATCGAAGACGACCCCGCGTCGGAGGTTGCTCCATCCACTAAGAAGAGGAAGCTAGGTACTGCGATGGGAAAACTGGGGGTCTCCGATAGCTTTGCTATGGAGTTGATGGGGACATACGTGGCCCCCGGGGGAAGGATGTCTTTGCCCGAGCTCCGGGAGTCTTCAGCGCGGATGCTGGAGGTTACCGGGGGTCGATGGCCCAAGAACGTTCCTATCCCCCGCGCGGCTGGCGAAGACTTTTTTACATCTCGCATGGCCCGTGACTTGAGAGTGTTTCCTTACGGACGAAATATTGCTGCTGTTGTGTCGGCAGTGATGAACAAGGATCGACAGGATGCTGCGCAGAAGCGCCGAGCGGTCATTAGGCTCCCTGAGGCTAGGCCGAAGAGGGCGCGGAGGAGTGCGAAGGCTGCCATCCCCGGCGGTAGCCAGCCCTCGTTGGCTGCGAGGGCGGCCGCGCCTGGATCTGGCAAGTTGCCGGAGAGCGCGAAGGCGGTTGGCGCTGGCGGGACCAAGCCTGCCCCGGAGGGAGCTGCGAAGGTCCGGGAGTAGCCTTCGACGGGGAAGCGTGTTGCCAACTTCGGCACAGATATTAGCGTGGACGACTATCTCGTCGGTAAGTTTTTTTTAATCGGTGATACGTTGCAGGGTCGGGCAAAGGGCAACTTGTTGCCGTCTCGCCTGCGGTGGCAACCACGGCGTCTGCCGCGATTTTTGGGGTGAAGGGTGGCGCTTCCAGCGCTGGCGGCGAGGTGTCGGCGGCCACTGCCGTCAAGGACGAAGCGGGCACTGTGTCCCGCCGGCTACAGGAGGCGTCGCTGCAGCTGACGCAGCAGCTGAATCAAGTAAGTTGAAGTAGGCTTCGTTGTGTGCCGCTTTCATGGTGATTGTGGACTCATGCGTGTCTGTTAGGCGGCCGACTTCGCCGACCGCGTGGCGTCGGGCGCCCTTACGGCGGACGTGGCTGCCGAAGTCGAGAGACTTCGGGCGCAGCACGCGGACGCCGTCCGGGAAAAATCGGCTGCGGAGAGCAAAAACCGCAGGCTGGCGGAAAAGGTGGCTGCCCTGGAGAGCGAGAGGACGGACCTCCGGCGCCAGTTGGTGGAGGAAAGGAGGGAGGCCAATCAGGCCATCACCAAGGCCCAGACGGCGCAAGCGGAGGCCAAATTGGCGGGGGCGGAGGTGAGCCTCGCCAGCCAGCGCGCCGAGGAATGGGAGGCGCAGTTCAACGCTTTGCAGGCCTGCATGGAGAGGGCCGATGCCTCTACTCGCGCGGAAGTTGAGCGGACGCGCAAACAGCTCGTGGACTCATACCGCGAGCTGGGTGCACGGACTGCTGACTTCGAGGTGCCTGACCGAGAGGCGGGCCTTCGGTTCCTCGAGTGGCTGCAAGAGGAGTTGCTAGCGCTCCCGACCATCGTGGCGGGCTTCATGTCCTTTGCCTCCCTCGTCACCTGCGAGGGGGCTGTGAATGCACTGTCCCGCGAGGGGTGCAGTCACTATGAGGGCTTCGACCGATCCGATGAAGATTTTGGGCGCGAGATTTTTAAGGTCGAAGACCCTGTGGTGAAGGACGCCGCGGGGGCCCTCTTCGACCGGATGTGGGGCCCCCACGGTCGGGAGGCGGTTAGGGAATGGGCTGACCGGGCGAGGGATCAGGTAAAGTTTGTGTTTTGTTTTGTGTTGTGGAATGTGGGTGTACGCGGGTGTGCTGAGTCGGTGTGCTGCGTTGCAGATGGCGCGTGCTGAGGAGGTGGAGGACTTCGGGCGTCTGAATAGCGTGCTGCCCGAAGCGGAGGCCAACCGGGTGATGGCCGAGGCTGAGGTCGACCCAGCGCCGCTCCTGGAAACTGGTGAAGGTTCCCACACTGCCCCTGCGTTTACTGTGTCTGGTGGAGGCTCGCCGACAGCCACTATGCCGATGGCGGAGGATCCCCCGAAGGCGACGACAGAGCCAGCAGTGGAAGATCCCGTGGCGGCTGCTGGGTCTTCGTAGGTGGCTTAGTGTGTATGGGGTAGTTAGGGAATTTTGTCTGTGTTACTGAACCTTGGTTGCTGCGCAGGTTCAGGATTTTGGGCCTGCGCATGCAACCGCTACTGCTAATTTTGTGGCGGCTTCGACCGTGGTCGCTGGAAATGAATCGGATGGGTCTACGTCTAAGTTTTCTGAGTTTGACGACTCTGGGAGTTCGGTTTTGTGGACGGAAGAGTCTTCGGATGAGGGCTTAGATTACTTTGCGGCCTTGGATGTGGCTGAGGCGGAGGCTTCTCCGCGTGTTACGGATGCTGAAGTTTTGCCTGGTCCGAGTGTTGGGCGTAGGCGGCGAAGGGCGGTGGCGAAGCGTAGAGTGAGCGGGTTTGATGGTGGTCAGCTTCGTGTGGGCAGGGCTGGCAGGCAGGAATTGTTGTCCTCGCCGGTTGGGGCGAGTATGGGTGAGGGGGAGTTGCGAAGGCTTTTTGAGGGTGAGGAGCTGAGGATAATGCTATTTAACTATAGGGAGATGGGGATCATTCCGAAGGTTGAACTAATGTAAGGTGTGATGCCCTCGCTATACGCGTGCAACTGTAGTTTGTATGATAAGGTTGACTGCCTTCGCGCATCTAGCTATGTTCGTAAGGCGTTGCACACCTGGTCTAGCACCTTTATTGTGTCGGTCCGTCTGCGCCTGTAGACTTTCGGACTGATGTGATGCGCCTTCGATTTTTTGCACTCATTATGCTAGTCCGGCTGCACCCTTAGGCGACTTTTGCACGGATAGTCTTTTGGAGAAGACTTCGAATTTACGCACTTGTTGTGCTCGTCCGGTTGCACCCTTAGGCGACTTTTGCGCGGATAGTCTTTTTGAGAAGACTTCGAATTTACGCACTTGTTGTGCTAGTCCGGCTGCACCCTTAGGCGACTTTTGCGTGGATAGTCTTTTTGAGAAGACTTCGATTTTACGCACTTGTTGTGCTAGTCCGGCTGCACCCTTAGGCGACTTTTGCGCGGATAGTCTTTTTGAGAAGACTTCGATTTTACGCACTTGTTGTGCTAGTCCGGCTGCACCCTTAGGCGACTTTTGCGTGGACTGTCGCACGCGAGGGTAGCCATCGCTGCCCCTCGCGGTGACTTTTGTGTCGGTCGAATGCCGAAGAACGTTCATGCGGTCTTTTTCGACGTAGTTTTTGCGGGGGATTTTTCGCGTGTATATTACATGGCTCCGCCTCATTAAAAACCTCACCCCCCCGGGAGGAAAAGAGTGCGGGCCGGCTTAAAACTGTTCTGCGGATTACAAGGGCGAAGTGGCCTTGAGGAGTTAAACAAAAAATTTGCGAAGATTATCAATGTTCCAAGAATGTTCTAAGTCTTCGCCGGATGGCGTTGCGAGCCTGTACGCGATGGGGGACGCCTTCGTCTTGACGATGAAAGGGCCCTCCCATTTTGGCTCCAACTTGCCCCGGGACTCTGTCCGAGCTGTCCGGACGAGTACGAGGTCTCCTTCGTTCAATTCCCTCGGGATGACTGTGTGGTCGCGCCATGCTTTTGTCTGAGCTTGGTATTTGTTTAGAGCCTGTAGGGCGAAGACGCGGTCTCCGTCGATGAGGTCCTTCGAAGTAGGCTCGTCTACGTCGGGGACGGCCGACGCGACTGTTCGCGGTGACCCATGTTTTATTTCTTGCGGAGTCATAGCCTCCGATCCATATAGAAGGCGAAAAGGGGTGAACCTAGTCGCCCTGCACTCAGTCGTGTTCAGCGCCCAGACCACTTCGGGTAACAGGTCGGGCCACTTGCCTTTTTTGTCGTCGAGGAGCATTTTCTTGACGGCTGTGAAAATTTTGCCGTTGGCGCGTTCCACGACTCCGTTGGATTGGGGATGGTACACTGAGGCGAAGGCAAGCTTGGTGCCGATGGAGAAGCAGAAATCCTTGAAGTCTTGGCTGTCGAATTGCTTGCCGTTGTCGACTGTGAGTCCGGACGGGACTCCGAAGCGGCAAACAATATTTTGCTAGAAGAATTTCTGGGCTGTCTTCAATGTTATCGTGGATACAGCCCTCGCCTCAATCCATTTGGTGAAATACTCAACGGCGACGAAGGTGAACTTGAGGTTCCCCTGAGCCGTGGGCAGGGGCCCGACAATGTCCAGGCCCTAGCGCTGAAGAGGCCACGTGTGGGCGATTAGCTTCGTGAATTGCGAAGGGCTTCCCGAGCGTGGGGAAAATTTCTGACAGGCTTCGCAGGACCTTGTGACCCGATTTGCGGCGCAAATCATGGCGGGCCAGTAGAAACCATGACGAATCACCTTTGCCACTAGGGCCCTAGTCCCTGCGTGGGAGCCGCAAGTCTCGCTATGGACTTCGCACAGAATTTGGACGCCTTCGGTCTCGGTGACACAATTAAGCATCGATTGACTGACCCCCTTCTTGTATAGTTGGCCTTTGATTAGTGCGAAGTCCCGGCTTGGGTGTTTGAGGCGCTTGGCTTCATTGATGTCGGTTGGATGATAGTACCCCTGCAGGAACGGGGTTATTGGTGCCCGCCAGTCTTCGGTCATGATGAGGTTGACTATGCGGTGACCCTCACTGTCATTGGTGATTTGGAGCCCCTCTGGGCTGCGGACGGCTGGCGTGCCGATGACGTGGTAGAACACATCGGAGGGCAGGGCCTCGCCCCAGGCGGCTACCTTGGCCAATGCATCGGCCTCCTCATTCTTGGCTCAGTCCACGTGTTGTAACGTAAAACCCTTGAATTGTGTTTCGAGGCTGCGGATGGCGGCGAGGTACTGCATGAGTGCGGGGTCCTTCGCTGCATAGTCTTTCTCGACCTGGCCGGCGACTACCTTGGAGTCTGTTCTGATGATGCAGGTGGTGACACCGAGCGCCCTTAGCTTGCGAAGGCCGAGGATGACGGCCTCGTATTCTGCTATGTTGTTGGTGCACCTATCAGACTCCAAAGCAAAGCTGAGGCGTGTTGCGTATCTGTGCTTGATCCCGGTGGGCGAAGTGATGACCGCCGCGGCGCCTGCCCCTGCATGGCACCATGCGCCGTTGCAATGGATTGTCCACACTTTCTCTGCGGACGGGTCCGGCTGCGTTATTGGCCTAGTCCAGTCGACAATGAAGTCTGTCAGGACTTGCGACTTGATGGCTGTCCTGGGTTCAAATGTGATGTGGTAGCCAGAGAGTTCGGCTGCCCACTTGGCAATCCGTACTGATGCCTCCGGGTTTCTAAACAGTTTGCCGAGTCCTCTATCTGAAGTGACCCGAACCTTGAATGCCTCGAAATAATGGCGCAATTTGCGCGAGGCCATCACGACTGCATAGGCGATCTTTTCCAGTTCCATCATATTATATTTTGATGTTGTAAGTACTTCAGAGACGTAATAAACTGGACATTGCCTGGTCGTGCCCTCTCTGGTCTGCTCTTGAACCAGTGCTGCGCTGACCGCATGTGGCGAAGCCGCGACATAGAGCAATAGGGGTAGCGAGGGGTCGGGGCTTGTAAGAATCGCCAATTCCGACAGGTACTGTTTTAATGAAGCGAAGGCCGCCACCTGCTCTGGTCCCCATGCGAAGTCTTTTGCGCCGCGGAGTGTTTTGAGGAAAGGGAGGCTCCGCTCCGCGGACTTGGAGATGAATCTGTTGAGGGCGGCCAACCTGCCTGTCAGTCGTTGTACTTCTCTGGCTGACTACGGGGGCGTCATATTGATGATAGCCTGGATTTTGGTTGGATTGGCCTCTATTCCACGGTGTGATACCAGGTAGCCCAAGATTTTCCCCTGGCGAACTCCAAAGACGCACTTTTCGGGGTTGAGGCGAAGTCGTGCGTCCCGCATGTTCGCGAACGTTTCAGCGAGGTCAGCAGGTGGTCTTCCTTGCTTCTGCTGGCGACGACGATGTCGTCCACATATGTGAATATATTTCTGCCGACCTGGCTCTCGAGCACCGTTTTGGTGAGTCGGGAGAAAGTGGACCCGGCGTTCTTAAGTCCCTCCGGCATTCTGATGAAGCAATACGTGCCGAAGGGTGTTATGAAGCTGGTGCTTGCCTTGTCCTCCTCCTTCATATATATTTGGTGGTAGCCGGAGAAGCAATCAAGGAGTGACATGACTTCACACCCGGCCGCACTATCGACGATTTTGTCGATCCGAGGCAGCGGGAAGTTGTCCTTGGGGCAGGCCTTGTTAAGACTGGTGAAGTCTATGCACATCCGCCATTTGCCGCTCTTCTTCTGCACCATCACTACATTGGCGAGCCATGTGGGGTAGGCGATTGGCTCGATGAATTTGGCTTCGAGCAGGCGATGCACCTTGGCCTTGGCTGCTTCCGTCTTCTCGTCAGACATCTTGCGCAGCCGCTGTTTCTTCGGTCTCACCGAAGGGTCGATTCCTAAGCCGTGCTCGATGATGGAGCGACTGACTCCGACCAGGTCGAGGGCGGACCAGGCGAAGACGTCTTTATTCTTGGACAGACAACAGAGGAGCCTCTCCTCGTCATGCGAAGTGAGGTCTTCGCTGATGGTAACAGTCTACTTGGGCGTTGCCTGGTCGAGGGGGACAGTCTTGGTCCCGTCATTGCTCTGTAGTTGTGCTTTTTCATGCTCTTTGGCGGTTGGATTGGCAGACCCGGGGACTTCACGTTGGGCCGTGAGGTAGTGTATGTTTCTTTGTCCGGGGACGAAGTCTCTTTCTATGTTACGCGCAACCTGCTGGTTGCCGTAAACTGTGATGGCGCCTTACGGACCAAGGATCTTCATGCACAGGTAAAGTCCGTGGATGGCTGCCTCAAACTTGTTGATGGAGCCCCGGCCCATTATGGCGTTGTACGGGTACACCATGTCGACGATGTCGAACGTGACTTGCTCACTTCGGGCATTGGGTGCTACACCGAAGGAGAGGGGCAACTCTATTTTGCCGACGGGGAAGGTGCCCTTGCCGCCGAAGCCGTACAGGGGGTTGTCCGAGGGCTTTAGCAGGCTGTGGCTTATGCCCATGCGATCGAAAGCATGGAGGAAAATGATATCCGCCTGGCTACCATTGTCGACTAAGACTTTGTGCAAGTCCCAGCCTGCTAGCTGCAGTTGATGACCATGGCATCGATGTGGGGGGCGCTGCGCAGATCGACGTCTCGGGCGTCGAAGGTCAATGGCACGTGGGACCACTTTGTCTGCACGACTGGGCCGGTGAAGGTGACGTGGTTGATACTGCGGTAATGGTCCCTCTTCAGCCGCTTTGTGTCGAAGTCGGCGCTGGACCCCCAGTAATCATATGAATGACTCCGCGATACGATTGATCAACGAAGTCCTCTTGCTTTGGGGCTTGGGGGTGGTTGGGGTGGTGGATGTTTTGCTATTGATGGTGTGGGGGTGGGGGTGGGGGAGGTACGATTTGCACCTCCTGGTGGTGTTGGTATGCGTGGTGCAGTGGAAGCGGAGCGGGGCCGTGGTTGTATGGCTGAGGGGGTTGCTGATATGTGTGCGCGACAACTCTAGGGTTGTCGGCTGGTTGCGCCCGTGCCATCCTGTCTCTGGTGGCCTTCGTCTCTGGGCAGTCTCTTGTGGGATGCTCGCAGTCTTCGCCGTGGAACAGGCAGTAAAATCTGCGTGGCTGCTGCGCACGCCCCCGGCCCCGACCGCGAGTTCTGTTTCCTCGGCCCTGGGGGGATACTCCTGGCGGCGAGGGGCCTCACCAGCGGGGGGCTGGTTGGCGATGTTGTGCACCTGCTGCTGATTGCGGCCGTCCCGGCCGGAGTCTGCCTGCGAGGGCCTTGTCCATGTGCGGCTGGGCTGCGGAGGGTCTTTGGGCTTCCTCTGAGACATGACTTTGCGCTGGTGGAGCTCTTCGGATCTGGCGTATTTCTCAAACAGCTGATACAGCTCCTGGAGGTTCCTGGGCGGATCCCTGATGCAGTGGCTGTAAAGGACGCCGGCCCGAAGGCCACTGATGGCGTAGTGGATGGCGATCTGGTCATCGACCGAAGGCAGTTGTGACTTGAGGGTCAAGAACTTGCGGTAGTACTCCCGCAGAGTCTCTCGTTCCAGCTGCTTGCATAGTGAGAGTTTAGCCAGGGCGTCGGTGTCTGGGCGGTACCCTTGGAAGTTGAGCAAGAATTTGTCCCGGAGACTTCTCCAGGAGTCGATGGACAGTGGGGGCAACCTGGTGTACCAGGTGAGGGCTGGTCCTTCGAGGGCAATGATGAATGACTTGGCCATTGTGGCGTCGTCCCCTCCGGATGATGCAACGACGACTTGATAGCTCATGATATACTGTGCAGGGTCAGTGCTGCCGTTGTATTTGGGATAGGTACCTGCCCTAAAGTTGGCGGGCTATGGTGTCACTTGTAGATGAGGTGCCAGGGGACTTCGCTCGTCAAGGTAGTTGACGCCTTGGAACGTCGTGGCATGAGGGGTGGCATGCCCGCGCTGAGGGATGAACAGGTCTTCGATATGTGCGCGCTGCTGGAGGGGTGGGTCGTGTTGCAGGCCGAATTGGCCTTCGCCCTGCATGAGGGCGATTTCTTGCTCAAGCTCCTGAGCCTTCTGCTCTTCGTCACGTATCATCTGTCGCACCTTGGCTTGTGCAGACACACGTTGGTGCTTGGCCTCAAGGATCTCTTTTTGCCTCTGGAGGTTGCGGTTCTTGAGGCGCAAGGCGCGCAGCTGTAGCTGCTCTTCGGCCGAAATGCCGACGACTTCGCCGTCATCGGTGGCGTCCGTGCCCTCTGGTGGAGCGAAGCCTGGGGGAGGCTGCTGTTGTCCTCCGGAGCTGCAGGTGCGGAGGCTGCCTTCGGTAGTGGGTTGTTCGTTGCGCTGCCTCTTGCTGTTTGCGTCATCTTCGCAGGGCTCTTGGTGGGTGGTGTCGACAAGAGCCTTGCCCTTTTTCTCGGCCAGCAGTGCTGCCTTCGCAGCCTCGTCAGCCTTCGAGGTGGTTCTCTTGGGTGCCATCGCGGGTGGTATTTTCGTAGCATGAACGGTGGGCGCCAAATGTTGGAACTTGCTCTCCTGGGCAAGTTAATCCAACGGGGGAGCAAAAACCGTGTAGGCAAGGTTTCAACTCGAGATGGCAATAGCTCTGTTTAATTCCGCCTCTCAAGGGCACTGTACGGGGGTATTTATAGGTGCCTGAGTGCCCAGCGTCTTGGGTTAAGGACACATGTGCCCTCAGGCGCCCAGTTTATCCCCGGAATATTTCCATAAAGCAGGGTTATAGACTGTAATTACAGGGAAGCCTTTACAAATTAGGCCCGTAATGCGCAGTGGCCACGCAGTGTGGCAGAACCTCCAAGTTATTGGGCCCACATGCACCTGTCCTTGTCCCAAACACATCAAACGGCTATGCATGTGCACCAGATAACTTAACAGGATCTGTCCGATTGCCCCAAGGACATCGGATAAACCACTTACAACCAGAACCGCGGGATTAAGTAACACAAATCACACACACCAATATTTTTGCAGCGGAAATCTTATTACCAAATTTTACAAGTTACAAAAATGTCGGCGTTTCGAGACAGGGGGGTCCCTAAGCCGACGAGTGAGTGTGCTGCGTGCCCCAGCCCAGATGGGTCGAGCGCGTGGGCGAGCGCGAAGGGGGGAGAGGCGAGGTGGCCGGAGTCGAGCGTGAGAGAGGTGTAAGTCCCGCGGCCTTCGTGTTCGTCCCGCGCCCAGGTCAGGTGCGCTTGCAGTAGGGGGGTTACAAGCGTCCACGCGGGTGAGGGAAGCGAGCGGCCCCAAGAGAGCGCCTGTCCCGTCCTCGGTCCCGCGCGGCCAACCTTCTCTGAGAAGGCCCTGGTCCTTCCTTTTATAGTCGTAAGGAGAGGATCCAGGTGTACAATGGGGATGTAGCAGAGTGCTACGTGTCTAGCGGAGGGAGAGCTAGCGCCCTAGGTACATGCCAATGTGGCAGCCGGAGAGATCTGGGCATCCTGCTGGCGTGATGTCGTGGCTGTCGGAGGTGTGGTGGAGCCTGATGGAGGGACAGCTGTTGGAGCGGTCGAGTCCCTGCTGACGTTGTCCTGCTTCCGTAAGAGAGCCGGGGGCCGCCGTCGTCACAGAGCTTGCGGAGCGCCATCATTGCCCCTCCGGCGGAGCTGGCCGGATGAGACGCCGGTCTTGTTCTCCGTGACCCGAGTCGATTCGGGGTAGGATGATGATGGCGCCTCCTGTTGACGTGGCGGTCTATGCCCTAGGCAGGGCGACGTGGGGGTTCCTCCGAAGCCGAGGTTGAGTTTGCCTTTTGTTGCCGTGGCCGAGCCCGAGCCAAGGGGTCGGGCGAGGCGGAAGTCGTTCGGCCGAGGCCAGGGCGGAGTCCGAGCCCTGGGGTCGGGCGAAGCGGAGTTTCGTCGTCTTCCGGGTGCTAGCCCGAGTCCGAGCCCTGGGGTCGGGCGGAGCGGAGTTCGCCGTCTTCCGGGTCTTAGCCCGAGTCCGAGCCCTGGGGTCGGGCGGAGCGGAGTTCGCCGTCTTCCGGGTCTTAGCCCGAGTCCGAGCCCTGGGGTCGGGCGGAGCGGAGTTCGCCGTCTTCCGGGTCTTAGCCCGAGTCTGAGCCCTAGGGTCGGGCGGAGCGGAGTTCGCCGTCTTCCGGGTCTTAGCCCGAGTCCGAGCCCTGGGGTCGGGCGGAGCGGAGTTCGCCGTGGCGCCTTTGGCAAGGCCTGACTGCCTGTCAGACTCACTCTGTCGAGTGGCACTGCAGTCGGAGTGGCGCAGGCGGCGCTGTCCTTCTGTCAGACTGGCCAGTGGAGCAGTGGAGTGACGGCGGTCACTTCGGCTCTGCCGGGGGCGCGTGTCAGGATAGAGGTGTCAGGCCACCTTTGCGTTAAATACCCCTGCAATTTGGTCAGTTGGTGCGGCGATTTAGTCAAGGTTGCTTCTGAGCGAAGCCAAGGCCTCGGGCAAGCCGGTGATGTGTCCGCCATAAAAAGGGGGCCTCGGGCGAGACGGAAGTCTCTCGAGGTCGGCTGCCTTTGGCCGAGGCTAGGCTCGGGTGAAGCGTGATCGAGTCACTCGTGTGGACTGATCCCTGACTTAATCGTACCCATCAGGCCTTTGCAGCTTTATGCTGATGGGGGTTACCAGCTGAGAATTAGGCGTCTTGAGGGTACCCCTAATTATGGTCCCCGACAGTAGCCCCCGAGCCTCGAAGGGAGTGTTAGCACTCGCTTGGAGGCTTTTGTCGCACTTTTTTGCAAGGGGACCAGCCTTTCTCGGTTGCATTTCGTTCCGGTGGGTGCGCGCGAGCGCACCCGCCGGGTGTAGCCCCCGAGGCCTCGGAGGAGTGGTTACATTCCTTCGAGGTCTTAATACTTCGCTTAACGCTTCGGCTGGTCTGGTCGTTCCCTCATGCGAACTGGCCGTAGCCCGGGTGCACGGTCGGGGCCCAAGCTCTCGGGCTGGTATGTTGACGCTGTCAACGATTTGGCCGGAGCCGGTTTTTGCGAGAGCAGCCCCCGAGCCTCTGCACAGGGCGAGAGGACGATCAGGGACAGACTCGACTTTTTACATACGCCCCTACGTCGCCTTTCCGCAAGGAGGAGGGGGGGAGTGCGCCATGTTACCCTCGATGGGCACCGAACATGGTGTCTCCGGTGAGCTGCAAGCGGGTAATCCGAGTGGACGTCCGTGCCCCGTTCGTTGGGGGTCGGCTAGGGGCCCAGAGGCACGCCCAAAAGTACCTGCGGGTGATTTGCCGGACCCGGTCCCCTGGCGACGGGGTCCGAGGGCTCGATGCCTCCCTCCGATAGGATTCCGTTACAAGATCGTTCCCGCTGGTCTCGGAAATGTCCTAGGGTACCTCGGGAGCGCAGCCCGAGCCTTGGTTATGTATCGAACGTACCCCTGGTCATCCCTCGCTCGGTGTCTGAGGCGACTGTGAACCCTTCGGGGGCCAGCCTTCGAACCCCTGATCAGTAATGGGCGCGGAGCCCGAGTAGCCTGAGGCGGCCATGGAGCCCTTCGGGGGGCTGGCCTTCGAACCCCTGACCAGTAGTGGGTGTCGGGCCCACGCGATCTGAGGCGACTGTTGAACCCTTCGGAGGGCCAGCCTTCGAACCCCTGATCAGTAATGGGGGGCTTGGAGCCCGGTTCCTTCGCGGAGAAGGATCCCTTTCGGGGTATCCCCCTTTCCCGGTCCTTGTTGCAAGAGATAGAGAAAGAGGAAAACGGAAAAGGATACGAAATCGGACGATGTGGCGTACCTTTTCTGACGCGGTTATTACGGCGAAGGTGAAGCGTCGCGCGCTCCTCCTACCAGAGGCGCCGCGTGTCCCGCCGCGGAGTTAATGCGACGGGGCGAGTGGTTGGCGAGGCCTGAACGTGTATGTAATTTCGGCACGGAGCCGTGTTTTTTCCTCATTTTCGAGCATTAAGTCTCGCCTGTTGATTATCTGAACCGCTTTACCAAGCATGAGTTGCCCCATGTCAAGGTGACGGGTGAGGTATCCGTATCCCGGAGGCGTAGGAATCCCTCGGCCCGTTCGGCCTTGTTGTCTGGGGCTCCTCTAGCTTAGTTGAAGAGACCCCTCGGCCGCCCTTCGGTGGACCGAGGCCAGGGGTAGCGATATCAGTATGAACAGAGGCGGAGTTGGCTCGAAAATGGGAACCTGTCTGGCCGGAGCCTAGCCGTGTTGTCCGTCAGCGGAGCCGACGCCGAAGTCGATCAGTCGAGGCCTCGGGTCGGGCTGGCGCCCTTGGAAGCCGGTTGACCGAGGCCCCAGGGGTAACCGGTTGAGCCGCCTGCTCGGGCCGGATTCCCGGAGGAGTCCCTGGACCGCAGCGCCGCCCGAGGCTGGGTCGGGCTTTGCTGAAGACGTCGTCGATGCCGAGGGTGCTACGGCTCCCTTCAGCGTGAAGACCCGAGCCTGCAGGATCAGATCATCTTGTAGCGTGTGCTTTCTGCGGCCGCCGAGGCCAGAAGAACACGCCCTCGCCGCGCTTGCGAAGCTGCGTCTTTTTTCCTCTCGTTTCGAGCATCTGGACTCTGTCGGTAACAGGGATGTTTGTGTGAGCGAGAGCTGCTTTTCGCGGAAGGGACGAGTGAGGTATCCGTATCCCAGAGGCGTGGGAATCCCTCGGCTCGGTCGGCCTTGCGGCTTACGCGTACTTTCACCCGTCCATGAGGCCCTGTCGCCGACTTAGTCGAGAAAGCTTGAAGGACTGCTTCGGCAGGAGAGCTTCCGAGCGTGATGACTCGTTCGGTCCACGGAGTCGCTTTATCCGAGCGCAAGTTACTTATCGCAGAAGGTGATGAGTGAGGTATCCGTATCCCGGAGGCGTAGGAGTCCCTCGGCTCGGTCAGCCTTGGCTGCTTACGTGTACCTCGTCGTTTCTAGGACCCGCTTTTCCGAAGTAGTGAGGAAGCACGAAAGAAATCCTGCTAAAAAGAGATCCTTTTTCGAGGAAAAATTCGACGCAGAGGGGGTCTCCCCCCTTTTAGCCCCCGAGGGAGGGTCGGGCTTTGCCGAGGCTAGGCCGACCCTTCCTTGACGACTAAACTTTGCGTAGGTGCGAGGTATATAAACAACTTGAAAACATCTTAAGGGTAGAAGCGACGTAGCTGTTTGATGTTCCAAGCGTTGCCGTAGATCTCGCCTTGATTGTTGGCCAGCTTGTATGTTCCGGGCTTCAGAACTTTGGCGATGACGAATGGCCCTTCCCAGGGGGGCGTGGGCTTGTGCCTCCCTCGGGCGTCTTGCCGCAGCCGAAGCACCAGGTCGCCCACCTGGAGTTCTCGGGACCGGACCCCTCGGGCATGGTAGCGTCGCAGGGACTGTTGGTACCGCGCCGAGTGTAGTAAGGCCCTGTCCCGAGCTTCCTCCAGCTGGTCCAGCGATTCCTCTCGGCTAGCTTGGTTGCTTTGTTCGGTGTAGGCCCTCACCCTCGGGGAGCCGTACTCCAGGTCAGTGGGCAAGATAGCTTCAGCCCCGTAGACCAGGAAAAACGGCGTGAAGCCCGTGGCACGACTCGGCGTCGTCCTTAGGCTCCAGACCACCGAGGGGAGTTCCTTCATCCATCGCTTGCCGAACTTGTTGAGGTCGTTGTAGATCCGAGGCTTGAGCCCTTGTAGAATCATGCCATTGGCACGCTCTACTTGCCCATTCGACATGGGATGAGCCACGGCGGCCCAGTCCACCCGGATATGGTGATCCTCGCAAAAATCCAAGAATTTTTTGCCGGTGAACTGGGTGCCGTTGTCGGTGATGATGGAGTTCGGGACCCCGAAGCGATGGATGATGTTGGTGAAGAATGCCACCGCCTGCTCGGACCTGATGCTGTTCAGAGGTCGGACCTCGATCCACTTGGAGAATTTGTCGATGGCGACCAGCAGGTGCGTGTAGCCCCCGGGCGCCTTCTGCAAGGGACCGACGAGGTCCAGACCCCATACAGCGAAGGGCCAGGTGATGGGTATTGTCTGCAGAGCCTGAGCGGGCAGGTGTGTCCGCTTCGCATAGAATTGGCACCCTTCGCAGGTGCGGACAATTCTAGTGGCGTCAACCACCGCCGTTGGCCAGTAGAAGCCTTGCCGGAAAGCATTTCCGACAAGGGCTCGGGGCGCTGCGTGGTGGCCGCAAGCCCCCGAGTGTACTTCTTGCAGCAGTTCCCGACCTTCGGCGATGGAGATGCACCGCTGGAGGATGCCCGAGGGGCTGCGATGGTAGAGCTCCTCTTCGTCGCCCAGCAAGACGAATGACTTGGCGCGTCGCGCTACCCGCCGAGCCTCGACTTGGTCGAGGGGTAGCTCTCCTCGACGGAGATATTGCAGGTACGGGGCCTGCCAATCTTGATCTGGTGTGGCCCCGCTCTGCCCTTCCTCGACGTTCAGTGCCCTGCCCTCGGGGGCCGAGGGTACCTCGGGCTGGGCCGAGGGTGCCTCGGGCTGAGCCGAGGGTACCTCGGGCTGAGCCGAGGGTACCTCGGGCTGAGCCGAGGGTACCTCAGGCTCGGGCGTGTCGTCGAGCTTGACGGAGGGTTGATGCAGATCCCGGGAGAAGACGTCCGGGGGGACTGTCGTTCACCCCGAGGCTATCTTAGCCAGCTCGTCTGCGGTTTCGTTGTAGCGTCGAGCGATGTGGTTGAGCTCGAGCCCGAAGAACTTGTCTTCCAGGCGCCGAACCTCGTCGCAGTAGGCCTCCATCTTCGGGTCGCGGCAGTGGGAGTTCTTCATGACTTGGTCGATGACGAGCTGCGAATCACCGCGAGCGTCGAGGCGTCTGACCCCTAGCTCGATGGCGATCCGCAATCCGTTGACCAGAGCTTCGTACTCGGCCACATTGTTGGACGCCGGGAAGTGGAGGCGCAGCACGTAGCGCAAGTGCTTTCCGAGGGGCGAGATGAAGAGCAGGCCCGCGCCGGCCCCCGTCTTCATCAGCGACCCGTCGAAAAACATGGTCCAGAGCTCCGGTTGGATCGGGGTCGTTGGCAGTTGGGTGTCGACCCATTCGGCCACGAAATCCGCCAACACTTGGGACGTGATGGCCTTCCGAGGGGCGAACGAGATCGTTTCGCCCATGATTTCCACCGCCCACTTTGCGATCCTGCCCGAGGCCTCTCGGCACTGGATGATCTCCCCCAGGGGGAAGGATGACACCACAGTCACCGGATGGGACTCGAAGTAGTGTCGCAGCTTCCGCCTTGTCAGGATCACAGCATACAGCAGCTTTTGAACTTGTGGGTAGCGGATCTTAGTCTCGGACAGCACTTCGCTGATGAAGTAGACCGACCTCTGAACGGGCAATGTATGCCCTTCCTCCTGCCTTTCGACCACAATCGCGGCGCTAACCACCTGAGTGGTTGCGGCGACGTAGACCAAGAGGGCTTCTCCGTCCGCCGGCGGCACCAAGACAGGCGCTTTTGTAAGGAGCGCCTTCAGGTTGCCGAGGGCTTCCTCGGCCTCAGGGGTCCAAGCGAAACATTCGGCCTTCCTTAAGAGGCGGTACAGAGGCAGACCTCTTTCGCCGAGGCGTGAGATGAAGCGGCTCAGGGCCGCGAGGCATCCCATGACCCTCTGTACCCCTTTTAAGTCCTTGATGGGTCCCATGCTGGTGATGGCCGCAATCTTCTCCGGGTTGGCTTCGATGCCTCGCTCGGAGACGATGAACCCTAGGACCATGCCTCGGGGGACCCCGAAGACACACTTCTCAGGATTAAGCTTGACTCCTTTCGCCTTGAGACACCGGAATGTCACTTCAAGGTCGGAGAGGAGGTCGGAAGCCTTCCGCGTCTTGACTACGATGTCATCGACGTAGGCCTCGACTGTGCGACCGATGTGTTCGCCGAACACATGGTTCATGCACCGCTGGTACGTCGCGCCCGCATTCCTCAAACCGAACGGCATGGTGACATAGCAGTACATGCCGAACGGCGTGATGAAAGAAGTCGCGAGCTGGTCGGACTCTTTCATCCGGATCTGGTGATACCCTGAGTAGGCATCGAGGAAGGACAGGGTTTCGCACCCAGCAGTGGAATCCACGATTTGGTCGATGCGAGGCAGAGGGTAGGGAACCTTCGGACATGCTTTGTTGAGACCAGTGTAGTCTACACACATCCGCCATTTCCCCCCTTTCTTCCTCACAAGCACAGGGTTGGCAAGCCATTCGGGATGGAATACCTCTTTGATGAACCCCGCTGCCATTAGCTTGTGGATCTCTTCGCCAATCACTCTGCGCTTCTCCTCGTCGAATCGGCGCAGAGGCTGCCTGACGGGTCGGGCTCCGGCCCGAATATCCAGTGAGTGCTCGGCGACCTCCCTCGGTATGCCGGGCATGTCCGAGGGACTCCACGCAAAAACGTCGGCGTTTGCGCGGAGAAAGTCGACGAGCACTGCTTCCTATTTGGGGTCGAGCCCGGAACCGATCCGGATCTGCTTGGTGGTGTCGCCACTGGGGTCGAGGGGGACGGCCTTGACCGTCTCCGCTGGCTCGAAATTGCCGGCATGGCGCTTCACGTCTGGCACCTCCTTGGAGAGGTTCTCCAGGTCGGCGATGAGGGCCTCGGACTCGGCGAGGGCCTCGGCGTACTCCACGCACTCCACGTCGCATTCGAACGCGTGTTTGTACGTGGGGCCGACGGTGATGACCCCGTTGGGGCCCGGCATCTTGAGCTTCAGGTAGGTGTAGTTGGGGACGGCCATGAACTTCGCGTAGCATGGCCTCCCTAGCACGGCGTGGTAGGTTCCTCGGAACCCGACCACTTCGAACGTCAGGGTCTCCCTTCGGAAGTTGGAGGGTGTCCCGAAGCAGACTGGGAGGTCAAGTCGCCCGAGGGGCTGGACGCGCTTCCCAGGGATGATCCCGTGGAAGGGCGCAGCGCCTGCTCGGACGGAGGACGGATCGACGCGCAGGAGCTTGAGGGTCTCGGCGTAGATGATGTTGAGGCAGCTGCCCCCGTCCATCAGGACCTTGGTGAGCCTGACATCGCCGACAACGGGGTCGACGACGAGCGGGTATTTCCCGGGGCTCGGCACATGGTCGGGGTGGTCGGCCCGGTCGAAAGTGATGGGCTTGTCGGACCAGTCTAGGTAGACTGGCGCCGCCACCTTCACCGAGCAGACCTCCCGGCGCTCCTGCTTGCGGTGCCGAGCCGAGGTATTCGCCGCATGCCCTCCATAGATCATGAAGCAGTCGCGGACCTCGGGGAACTCTCCTGCTGGGCGATCTTCGTTCTTGTCGTCGTCGTGGGCCCTGCCACCCTCGGCGGGTGGCCCGGCCCTGTGGAAATGACGCCGAAGCATAACGCACTCCTCGAGGGTGTGCTTGACGGGCCCCTGATGGTAGGGGCACGGCTCCTTGAGCATCTTGTCGAAGAGGTTTGCACCTCCGGGGGGCTTCCGAGGGTTCTTATACTCGGCGGCGGCGACAAGGTCCGCGTCGGCGGCGGCGCGTTTCGATTGCGACTTCTTCTTGCCTTTCTTCTTGGCGCCGCGCGGAGCAGACGCCTCGGGAGCTTCTTCCGATGGGCGGCCCTGGGGCTGCTTGTCCTTTCGGAAGATAGCCTCGACCGCCTCCTGGCCAGAGGCGAACTTGGTGGCGATGTCCATCAGCTCGCTCGCCCTGGTGGGGGTTTTGCGACCCAGCTTGCTCACCAGGTCGCGGCAAGTGGTGCCGGCGAGGAACGCGCCGATGACATCCGAGTCGGTGATGTTGGGCAGCTCGGTGCGCTGCTTCGAGAATCGCCGGATGTAGTCCCGGAGCGACTCCCCCGGCTGTTGCCGGCAGCTTCGAAGGTCCCAGGAATTCCCGGGGCGCACGTATGTGCCCTGGAAATTGCCAGCGAAGGCTTGGACCAAGTCGTCCCAGTTGGAAATCTGCCCCGGAGGCAGGTGCTCCAACCAGGCGCGAGCAGTGTCGGAGAGGAACAGGGGGAGGTTACGGATGATGAGGTTGTCGTCGTCCGTTCCACCCAGTTGGCAGGCAAGGCGGTAGTCCGCGAGCCACAGTTCCGGTCTCGTTTCCCCCGAGTACTTCGTGATAGTAGTCGGGGGTCGGAACCGGGTCGGGAATGGCGCCCGTCGGATGGCCCGACTGAAGGCCTGCGGACCGGGTGGCTCGGGCGAGGGACTCCGATCCTCCCCGCTGTCGTAGCGCCCCCCACGCCTGGGGTGGTAGCCTCGGCGCACCCTTTCGTCGAGGTGAGCCCGACGGTCGCGTCGATGGTGCTCGTTGCCGAGGTGGCCCGGGGCCGCAGGCGCGGTGTTGCGCGTGCGCCCGGTGTAGACCGAGGCTTCCCGCATGAATCGGGAAGTCGCGGCATGAGGTTCCGAGGGATATCCTTGCCTTCGGGATGCAGTGCTCTCGGCCCACCGGGCCGCAGCGCCTTCCAGGAGATTCTTGAGTTCTCCCTGGATTCGCCGACCCTCGGTGGTTGACGGCTCCGGCATCGCGCGGATGAGCATTGCTGCGGTTGCCAGGTTCTGACCGACCCCGCTGGATGCGGGCGGCGGCCTGATCCTGACATCGTTGGCGACGCGGTGCTGGAGACCTTGGGGGCAGCTGACGTATTTCTCCGGCCAGGGGTTGGCCCACCCATGCCTGTCCGACGTCCCGACGGATCGGCTCAAGCGCTCCTGTTCCCTCGTTGAGCCTGGCCTGCGCCTCGCGGACTTGCTCGAGTTGTGGGTCGTAACCCCCCGCCGGAGCACAGCTAGCTCCTGTGGGATGTCGGCGCAAGGCACCGGCCTAGGGAGATCACCATCCTCCGGCATGCCAAGATGGTTGCCTTCGGTGGGATCCCCTAGCTCGATGTGGAAACATTCGCGGCTTGGGCCATAGCTCTCGTCGCCAAGGCTGCGGCTTCCATCGGAACAGTCGGATAGGCAGTAGTCACATGCGGTCATGAAGTCCCGCACGGCACTGGGGTTGCCAATTCCGGAGAAATCCCAACCGATGCCGGGATCGTCATCTTCCTCGGACCCAGAGGGCCCGTAGGTCGAGACGTCCGTCAGTCGGTCCCAAGGCGACCGCATACGGAACCTCAGTGGGGTTGCACTCGCCTCAATGAGAGCGCCCGCCAAAATGAGGTCGTTTGGCGGGTTGAGGCCGAGTCGAAATGACACAAGATGGGAGTTAGTCGTTACCTTTTGGTCGACGAGGAGCGATGTAGTCACATCGGGGACTGGTTGCGCCGTCATCTCTGGTTCGAGGGCGACGTCCTGCAGGCTTTCCGCGAGCGCGCCGGCGTCGTCTTCTTGCTCGGGTCAGCGTGGCGCGGGGGGACGGCGCTTGCCTCCGTCTTGAACGCGAGGTCGACGTCCGGCGTGCCTTCCGTCGGGGCGTCGGGGGCGTCGATTCGCTCGACGGCCGACGAAGCGCGGCCTCCCGTCTGGCCTTGACGGCCCCGCCTCCTCCTCCGTTGGCGGGGGAGGGAACGGAGCGAGCCCGAATGTTGCTCTTCCACCACGCGGGGAAGACGTCGTCGATTCCGCCGCCGGCGGGCGGGTTGTCGGCCGCCATTGTCGTAGTCGCGCGGCGGTGGAAGAAGTATCATGTCGTAGCTGCCGTCGAAGGACATGAACTCAAGAGTCCCGAAACGAAGCACCGTCTCGGGCCGGAGAGGTTGCTGGAGACTGCCCATCTGGAGCTTGACGGGGAGCTGTTCGTCAGCACGCAGCAGGCCCCTACCTGGCGCGCCAACTGTCGGCGTTTCGAGACAGGGGGGTCCCTAAGCCGACGAGTGAGTGTGCTGCGTGCCCCAGCCCAGATGGGTCGAGCGCGTGGGCGAGCGCGAAGGGGGGAGAGGCGAGGTGGCCGGAGTCGAGCGTGAGAGAGGTGTAAGTCCCGCGGCCTTCGTGTTCGTCCCGCGCCCAGGTCAGGTGCGCTTGCAGTAGGGGGGTTACAAGCGTCCACGCGGGTGAGGGAAGCGAGCGGCCCCAAGAGAGCGCCTGTCCCGTCCTCGGTCCCGCGCGGCCAACCTTCTCTGAGAAGGCCCTGGTCCTTCCTTTTATAGTCGTAAGGAGAGGATCCAGGTGTACAATGGGGATGTAGCAGAGTGCTACGTGTCTAGCGGAGGGAGAGCTAGCGCCCTAGGTACATGCCAATGTGGCAGCCGGAGAGATCTGGGCATCCTGCTGGCGTGATGTCGTGGCTGTCGGAGGTGTGGCGGAGCCTGATGGAGGGACAGCTGTTGGAGCGGTCGAGTCCCTGCTGACGTTGTCCTGCTTCCGTAAGAGAGCCGGGGGCCGCCGTCGTCACAGAGCTTGCGGAGCGCCATCATTGCCCCTCCGGCGGAGCTGGCCGGATGAGACGCCGGTCTTGTTCTCCGTGACCCGAGTCGATTCGGGGTAGGATGATGATGGCGCCTCCTGTTGACGTGGCGGTCTATGCCCTAGGCAGGGCGACGTGGGGGTTCCTCCGAAGCCGAGGTTGAGTTTGCCTTTTGTTGCCGTGGCCGAGCCCGAGCCAAGGGGTCGGGCGAGGCGAAAGTCGTTCGGCCGAGGCCAGGGCGGAGTCCGAGCCCTGGGGTCGGGCGAAGCGGAGTTTCGTCGTCTTCCGGGTGCTAGCCCGAGTCCGAGCCCTGGGGTCGGGCGGAGCGGAGTTCGCCGTCTTCCGGGTCTTAGCCCGAGTCCGAGCCCTGGGGTCGGGCGGAGCGGAGTTCGCCGTCTTCCGGGTCTTACCCCGAGTCCGAGCCCTGGGGTCGGGCGGAGCGGAGTTCGCCGTCTTCCGGGTCTTAGCCCGAGTCCGAGCCCTGGTGTCGGGCGGAGCGGAGTTCGCCGTCTTCTGGGTCTTAGCCCGAGTCCGAGCCCTGGGGTCGGGCGGAGCGGAGTTCGCCGTGGCGCCTTTGGCAAGGCCTGACTGCCTGTCAGACTCACTCTGTCGAGTGGCACTGCAGTCGGAGTGGCGCAGGCGGCGCTGTCCTTCTGTCAGACTGGCCAGTGGAGCAGTGGAGTGACGGCGGTCACTTCGGCTCTGCCGGGGGCGCGTGTCAGGATAGAGGTGTCAGGCCACCTTTGCGTTAAATACCCCTGCAATTTGGTCAGTTGGTGCGGCGATTTAGTCAAGGTTGCTTCTGAGTGAAGCCAAGGCCTCGGGCAAGCCGGTGATGTGTCCGCCATAAAAAGGGGGCCTCGGGCGAGACGGAAGTCTCTCGAGGTCGGCTGCCTTTGGCCGAGGCTAGGCTCGGGTGAAGCGTGATCGAGTCACTCGTGTGGACTGATCCCTGACTTAATCGTACCCATCAGGCCTTTGTAGCTTTATGCTGATGGGGGTTACCAGCTGAGAATTAGGCGTCTTGAGGGTACCCCTAATTATGGTCCCCGACAAAAAAATTTATATTATTTTATCGGAGTGGTTACAAAAGTATAAGTTTGAAATATATGCTAGCTCAAATGACCATCCTCAATAAGAAGTATAGAAGAATTACTTAGACTTATAAGAAGGCCGAGCCCACTGGCACTTAACACCATCAGAGGATCACAAGGTTAGAACCTGAAAAACAACAGGGAATAAAACCCTGAGTATGGAATTACTCAGCAAGACTTACCCGACTAAAGAAAAGACTCTCAAGGGTATGCTGGAATTGGGAATCAAGGAGAGGCTTTAGCAAGAATCAACTTAGATACTTTTGCAGAAATAGCTTACTAAAGTGAGTCCTTACTTTCAATATTTTAACGCCAAATTAAGTATTAATAGACTCTGTTTGCAGCTGGTCTAATTTCACCATCTCATCAATACAACATCATTTTTATTCATAATGTTCACATCCAGACTTAGGTTGCAGGTCAGTGACCAAGTCTTCATAACCGCGAAGGTACGGCGATCCGAATCGATTATACTCAGCTGATCCCACCATGCTCCCAATGAAAATATATTCTTGCAGGTAGAAGCCATCCTTCCTCAGGATAAACCCTGAGCTAGGCAGTATTGCAAAAGACAACCTCTATCCACAAGATTTAAGCAGAGCTAAGCATTTTTGTAAATCATATTTTTGATACTTCACCAGAAGTATCTATAAAGGTATGGATATCAAGGAAGGCAATGCATCAAAGGGTTTCCAAGCAACTCCTATAAACCTAATGCATATTTCACTAGACTTAAAGTGTGCAAAAATTATTTAAAATCACAAGGAAGGGGTTGCATGCACCGGGGCTTGCCTGGAATAAACACTATGTTAGTGTTTGTTAGATGACGTCCGCTTGACGAGTATCTCTCAACTGAACATTCACTTGATTTAACCATCTTCAGGTTGGTCCATCAGCTTCACCATGCGGAGTAGTCCACGCTTGGGGTCGACTTGAGTCATCTTCCGCATCGTGCGATTAATTAACGTACCTGAATGGAATGCATTATGCACATGAATGCATATAGATAGGAGTATCGCAAACCTAAATAGTACTACACCGACAAGAACTTAACACTTAGTGACGAAGCGTCGTACTATTTTATATGAAAACACTAGCTATCGACATGTGACTACGCCCAATTATCACATTTTTTTAGCGTAATCGCATCTACTTCAAACATCAAGCAACAATAAGCTAAACATAAGTCTTTTAGCAAAACACCCAATATCACTCGTGACATTTTTATTCAGTATTTTTAATCGATGCCATTCACTGTTAATTATACAGGTAATTAGCACGTCTCTCATGACATCGAACTAAATACCAAACCTAGACTAAACTAACTAATTAAACATGGCATCGACTATTTCAATTAATCAAATTGACATAACGACCCTCGAAAATTCTATTAACTAGCTGATAGGAATACTAAGCTCATTTCCTTCGTCATCAGCTTGCCCGAATATTACCTAAATTTATCTATCTTTCGCATCACTAATGCCAGCGTATTTCATATATATATCTAACCCTACCGCGACGCGACTGCTTCAAAATCATGAAAATAAGCGCATCACATTCATCGAACAACTTCAATAATTAAGCTAATAAAAATTTTGAATCGGCTTACCATTCTAAATCTGACGCGCTATCCGCGAACACGGCAAGGATTCTGATGCAGCTCCTGAATCAAATACTTGGGGAATATCACGCTGTTAGCTTCGTCTTCATCCGATCCTTGGAATTCCTTGATGACGCACGGAACGATGACGAGATCGTTTTTGGAGCGAGCTGGTGAGGTGGGGGTCGAGCTGGGGATGACGTGTTTGACGACTCGACGGCAACGACGAGGTTGAGCAGAAAAGAACGAGGTTCGGCAAGCTCGACGACGACACGGGAGGGTGACGTATATAGAGCTGTAGGTCTAGCGAGCTGATGCAAGTGACAGAGACAGCCGCGTATGGCAGCAGTATGTCGACAGTCTATGGATTTGGGTGTTTTATCGAATAGGTTGGATGCGAGTAGCCGAGCAACCACTTGAACATGGTCGACGGCGAGACCGCAATTACAGGCGAACTTTTGACGACATTTAAAAATAGGCGAGCACAGCAAACTCCATAGTAAGCTGGGAACAGCGCCCGATGACCTGGTGGGACAGGATTTTATCGCGACCAGAGAGAAACAAAGATGGTGGGGCTAATCGGCGAGATCCAAATACCGCGCGAGCAGTATCAGGGACAAGCGCGTGCGGCAGCGAACATGGTTGACTAGCCAAACGACACAGGGCCAAGCGACGAACACGTTTGGCGAGGTCAACTATGCGATGAAATTGACTTCGACGAGGAAGCTCGACACACCGTTGCGGGCATAGAACTTCGCGCGCGCAATAGAAGAGCTCGACGAGACACAAGGGCCGAGCGACGGCATCCGCGACTGCGCACGGGAATGCCGGTGAACTCCACGAATCAGGGGCAACCAGGCGCGACGATGGTTCAGCGGATAACCATGACCAGGACTGGACGCGACAAAGGAGCCCAGGGAGGCGCGAGAGCGCGGCAACCAGAGCCATGGCGCGCGCGAGTCCTGGCAGCCTGCTGGTGTGCTGAAGACAGCAACCACGACCAACACGGCCGAAGGTCACAGGTAGAGAACGACGGCGGTCGGCACTATTGGGAAACAGAGACGTGCACCAAAATCCCGGGCGTGACGGCGGCCAAGGCCAGAGCCGCCCGCGGCCAGGAGGTCTGTGCGGCCAGGCTGCGTGCAGGGAGCCGGCGCGGCCATGGCGAGCAAGGAGCGCGCGCGCAGCCAGAGACCGAGCTGGGGAAAAGAAATCTGCGCGTGTAGGAAGGAAGCCTCGGCCATGCGCGCGGCAAGCTGAAGCTCCGGCCAGCAGAGAGGCACGGCAGCAAGAGAAGGTGGAGCTCGCCATGGGAGGGAGAATCAAAGGGCGTGCCATGGGAGGGAGCCGACGAGCTTGGGGAGATGGGGAGGAGACAGGCCCACGCGCATCCATGGAGTTGAGCAGAGCCGAGACCGGCGCCATGGGAGATGAAGACGAGAAGGCGCGCTGGCGTTGAGGGCTGGTGCGAGGGCAGCCGACGGCGCTGCTCTCTCACTCGCTCTACCTGAAGGCACCTGCCACGCCCCGGAGAAGGAAGCGACGAGCGCCTGGGACGCCATAGCGCGAGCGGCCGGACCGAGGAACGCACGGTGGAGATGAGCACCGGTGCGGCCACGGAGAATCAAGAACCAGGACGCGTAAAGGAAGAAGAAGACTGGAGCTCGCGGCTGCACACGACGGCCATGGGAACGAGCAGAGGACTCCTGCTTGGAGGAGCGCGCAGCCACAGGGGAGCTTCGCGAGCTGCTCCACTGGCAGAGGAGCCATAGGGAAGAAGATAGAGCGCAGCAGAGAGAGTTGAAGACGATGGAGTCTGCACGTAAATAAAGGAGTCAGGGGCGGCGCGTGAAAAAAAATCAACAGAGGAAAGGCGGCGTGGAGATAGGCTCAGTAGGATATTTTCTTTTTTTTAGATTTTTAATTTCTTTACCCAAAAATCTCAGATATTTGTGGATCGAGATTTTTAGCTACAATAAAAGGATCAACGCACTAGACGACAACTGGCTACACATTTTAATTTCTGAATCAAGAAATAGAAAATCCGAGGTATACGATTCTGACTAAATCTCGTTCGGATAGTTTTCGTGACTGTTTTGGGCAACACGGAAACGAACTAGATATCGGATACATTATTCTGAGACAATACTGGTTTAGTCGAACTCGGATAAAAATTTACCCGATGCCTAAACATAGTTGATTTTATTATTTTACAGAGTGTGCCGAAGAATAAATTGAATTATATCCTCGCACACGATTTCACTCAGGTGACGCACGATTCGGGTTATTTTGCACCGAGTATTTTAGCCGTCGAGTTCAAATTAATCTGTCCGGAATAAAAAGGCGTAAAAGGAGGTCGAGCTTTTGAACTCGGATTCGTGCGGGGATGAATTTTAATTAATTATCGCACGCACCGATTTTTGGAACGACGATGTCCTGAACATCACGAAAATTTTGGAAGAGCCCGAACAGATGAAAATAAAAACGACGTCGCACTCGCGACAAATGGAACAGATGCGATATTAAAATCGCGATAAGCGAGGATGATCAAAATTTAAAATCCATTTTATCCACTAATATTGCGTGCTTAAATCCGTACTCGTTGTCGAGCGGAATATAAACACCTGGGGTGTTACAGGCCTCCCCCTTAAAAGAATCTCGTCCCGAGATTCGGAGCGAAAGACTTCTAAGGGTAGAGAAGCATGTACCCCATATCCATATCAGCGATAATCATAAGACAGTCTGAAGCGAAAGCGAGTGTCTCAGAATGTGGTTTCTGTAGTGGACATAACATATATCGCCTTAGGCCAATTTAGAGATGTCCACCAATAGAGACGCTATCTGCCAGATGAACACATAAGGTTCCATAAGTGCAGTTTGCTTTTTCTGATGACACTATACTATCCGAGTCTGTTGAGCAAGCGGCGGATATGCGACTTCACCCAAACAGAATCAGATGCACCATCTTGGGTAAAACACATAGAAGGAGGTTTACCAACAAGTGGTTACAGTAAGTTCATAGCACACGAGACGGGTGTGAATGTCGAATAACATCACAGTTGACCCGTGGCTAGCCAGAAAATCCAAGTCTCTGAAAGGTGATATAGATTCGAGAAAATCACCAGTGGAGGGATCTGTAGATGCGGTCTTTGTAACCAGTCCATTTTGTCGAGCGCTAATCATGGATCGACTTGATCACACATGCTGGAAAAGCACACGTGAGGCAATCGAGACACGACTAGAGCGATGATTAGATGGCTACTGACCGACTTAATCTCGATTCTTATAAATACTTCCTTAGGATGGGTTGAACCAAAGTGAGTTTAGACAATTTGATGAAACGATCTCTAAACTCGACCTTTGTTCATAATGCAGTTACAAGTTAGTAAAACCAACTTGTTGAACTACCATTGACATTGAGTAGGTCCTCTCAGTACCATCGGTAAGCCAAGGGTTGAGAGTTCACATTTGCTAGCAAAGGTCATGCATTTGGGTAGAAATCCATTTGGTCAGGTTGTTCATCCGTTTCTTCCATGCGAGAGGAACTGGCTTGTTTTGGAAATATATGGGTTAAATAAGAGAGCGAATGAACAAACTCCTGCATCTCAATAGCAAGGGAAATCCAATCTCCATTCTGAGAGCTAATTAGCTGTCTCTTGACACTAAAAAGCTCCAAGGCTTCACCTTTACACAAAGGACGTAAAGGGAACTTGTATGAGTAGTCACTATCAAGATCAAAAGAAAAGAGACCACCCATGAAAGTGGTATGCCCGTTTGATCCAACAGAGATAATAGATGTTGCTTGATTACTTGACAAACAACATAGAAATCATTTCAAGGAAGATATCCACGGAAGATAACACACCAGTGTAATTCTGTAACGGATCATGACTAGAGACTTCGATATCGGCATGCGCCAAGCAGCAGAACCTTGCGTGTACATTCACAAGGGGCTCTCAGTTTCGCCGCGGTACCATAAGTTCCTAACCATGACACCATTACAAAACCGGCACCAATAATGAATCTCACGTAGCAAAAACAAATTGTGCCAAGATAACACATTGATATAGTCTCATAATGGATTATGACTACTAACTGTGATACCAGCGCGTGCCAAGTAGCGCAACCATGTGTATGCATCCACAGGAGGCCCTCGATTTTGTCGTAGCACCATCAGTTTTAGTCACAACACCATTATTAGACATAACCAATAAGAAATCTCACACAACACAAATAGACTGGTCAAGGGTGATAATATACAAAGAGATACTCCACTTGTATGAATGGTTACAAGTAGAGAGCCAAATAGATTATGGCCCAAGGAAATGAACAAGACATGGCCATAATCTAAACTTGATGAAAGGAGTACGATGGGAGACTGTTAATTCAGCCCCAAGCATATTTCTATGCCCATCGCAGAGATTACAAGATCAAGGATTAGTATCTAAGTAGATACAAAGGAAGAATAACCATATGATTAAGTTGGTATTCCTTCAATAGATATGAGAAAACCAAAGGCACCCAATTCAAGAAAATACTCAGACATGTCTTTCCTAAATTAGGTTGGTAAAACAACATGGCGATCTTCAAGAACAGGCAAACTGGATAAGGCACATCAGTTGGTGCCAATTGAACAAGGACATGGTTTAGGATAGAGACATGACTCGAGATTCTTATTTTAAGCTTGGGTACACTTTATGTCCAACACATAAATTATCTAAGCATTTATTTTTATGTTTTTGGTCATGGAGGGATAACGGAAAAAAACAACCTTGGGTCATGGTTCACCAATTAAGAACATGGCCTAATTTTGGGTTTAGGTAAACGAGTCTCTAACCTTCTATCGGCACATCAAGTACAAGAGCAAACACCTATAACACCTAAATAGATTACCTAACGAATGGAAGACAGCTATTTCATAGGAGTTCATAATACTACCTTGCACCACATTATCCACAATCAATGGTTACTGGAATAAAGATGAGAGAAGCATTTTGGATGTATAGGTGACAAACATGATGCAACAATCAGGATGCATGCTCGTCCTATTCGTCCTCACTGATTTTGCCAACATAATGTGGCGATAGCGTTCTATATCGGTGGCATACTTGCGACTCTCACGGTATTTTGCTAGTCGTCAGCTACACATACGTTTTCGAGGTTAGTGTACCTGCAGAAAATTCATCACAACCCAATTCCCATGATGCAGTTCACACATGACAGTTTATCACAGTTTATACTCCATATATTTCTATATGGAGGCTAGCTCATCATTAAGCGCCGAGCCACGCATAGACGCCGTTGCCACACTTTAACCATAGGGCAACCCATTATGGTAACTTACCTTCTTACCTGAGCGTAGGTGCGTCGTTACAAGTACATTACACTTCTCAGTATTCTCATGTCTGTATACCCATACATCCATGGGGTACTGAATTCCCAGAAAAGTAAATACTCCACATCGTAGCCTTCATATATACATATGTAGAACATGTATATAATCAAGCGCTACAATTAAGCACTTCCCTAGACCGACGGTTGTTCGGTCATGCTCTCACATCTCACCTTACCTGAGCGTCGATCCATTCAAGACTGAATGGCCTTAAAAATAACAATACACATGTATGCAATACCCACCCGGTTATGGGTTATGGTTTTCAACTAAGCCACCTGATAGTCCTTAATTTAGGGCTTAACAGAGGATGTCGCTAGCATCATAGTTTTTCAAAGCTGTTTTTCAAAGCCAAACAATGTGTTTAGTTGAAAATAGGTTTTTCGAAACCAAAACTTTTGTTTTGAAAATACGTATGTGACCGTATATACTTAATCCAGCTCCGATACCAGCCTGTGGCAGAACCTCCAAGTTATTGGGCCCACATGCACCTGTCCTTGTCCCAAAGACATCAGACGGCTATGCATGTGCACCAGATAACTTAACAGGATCTGTCCGATTGCCCCAAGGACATCGGATAAACCACTTACAACCAGAACCACGGGATTAAGTAACACAAATCACACACACCAATATTTTTGCAGCGGAAATCTTATTACCAAATTTTACAAGTTACAGAAATTTTATATTATTTTATCGGAGTGGTTACAAAAGTATAAGTTTGAAATATATGCTAGCTCAAATGACCATCCTCAATAAGAAGTATAGAAGAATTACTTAGACTTATAAGAAGGCCGAGCCCACCGACACTTAACACCATCAGAGCATCACAAGGTTAGAACCTGAAAAACAACAGGGAATAAAACCCTGAGTATGGAATTACTCAGCAAGACTTACCCGACTAAAGAAAAGACTCTCAAGGGTATGCTGGAATTGGGAATCAAGGAGAGGATTTAGCAAGAATCAACTTATATACTTTTGCAGAAATAGCTTACTAAAGTGAGTCCTTACTTTCAATATTTTAACGCCAAATTAAGTATTAATAGACTCTGTTTGCAGCTGGTCTAATTTCACCATCTCATCAATACAACATCATTTTTATTCATAATGTTCACATCCAGACTTAGGTTGCAGGTCAGTGACCAAGTCTTCATAACCGCGAAGGTACGGCGATCCGAATCGATTATACTCAGCTGAGGATCTCCGATCACACGACATATGTAGCACTTAACCCTTGCATATGCCAACCCGCCACCGGGGTTCTTAAGACCAGATCAGGTTCATGCAAACCGAGAGCATAGATACACCACCGTCCAGCCTCTTGCTACGGAGGGTACACGCTACACTCGCCACCGCTCCATGCCCATTTCGTGTTATCTTATTCTGGCCTTAGTCTGCCCGAGGCAAGGCTTACCCATGACGAGGCATGTGACCAGTTAAAGGGTCCTCGATCAGCAGGCCTACATACGCATCCAATCCTTAATCAACCTGGGTAGAACATCACCTGTTCCTAACCCAAGTTCCGATTTAAATACTTCCATCCTTAGGATTGTTTGTGTTCCTTAGGATGAAAAGAGCATCACAGGGAACTTTGCAGTAAGATCCCACCATGCTCCCAATGAAAATATATTCTTGCAGGTAGAAGCCATCCTTCCTCAGGATAACCCCTGAGCTAGGTAGTATTGCAAAAGACAACCTCTATCCACAAGATTTAAGCAGGGCTAAGCATTTTTGTAAATCATATTTTTGATACTTCACCAGAAGTATCTATAAAGGTATGGATATCAAGGAAGGCAATGCATCAAAGGGTTTCCAAGCAACTCCTATAAACCTAATGCACATTTCACTAGACTTAAAGTGTGCAAAAATTATTTAAAATCACAAGGAAGGGGTTGCATGCACCGGGGCTTGCCTAGAATAAACACTATGTTAGTGTTTGTTAGATGACGTCCGCTTGACGAGTATCTCTCAACCGAACATTCACTTGATTTAACCATCTTCAGGTTGGTCCATCAGCTTCACTATGCGGAGTAGTCCACGCTTGGGGTCGACTTGAGTCATCTTCCGCATCGTGCGATTAATTAACGTACCTGAATGGAATGCATTATGCACATGAATGCATATAGATAGGAGTATCGCAAACCTAAATAGTACTACACCGACAAGAACTAAACACTTAGTGACGAAGCGTCGTACTATTTTATATGAAAACACTAGCTATCGACATGTGACTACGCCTAATTATCACATTTTTTTAGCGTAATCGCATCTACTTCAAACATCAAGCAACAATAAGCTAAACATAAGTCTTTTAGCAAAACACCCAATATCACTCGTGACATTTTTATTCAGTATTTTTAATCGATGCCATTCACTGTTAATTATACAGGTAATTAGCACGTCTCTCATGACATCGAACTAAATACCAAACCTAGACTAAACTAACTAATTAAACATGGCATCGACTATTTCAATTAATCAAATTGACATAACGACCCTCGAAAATTCTATTAACTAGCTGATAGGAATACTAAGCTCATTTCCTTTGTCATCAGCTTGCCCGAATATTACCTAAATTTATCTATCTTTCGCATCACTAATGCCAGCGTATTTCATATATATATCTAACCCTACCGCGACGCGACTGCTTCAAAATCATGAAAATAAGCGCATCACATTCATCGAACAACTTCAATAATTAAGCTAATAAAAATTTTGAATCGGCTTACCATTTTAAATCTGACGCGCTATCCGCGAACACGGCAAGGATTCTGATGCAGCTCCTGAATCAAATACTTGGGGAATATCACGCTGTTAGCTTCGTCTTCATCCGATCCTTGGAATTCCTTGATGACGCACGGAACGATGACGAGATCGTTTTTGGAGCGAGCTGGTGAGGTGGGGGTCGAGCTGGGGATGACGTGTTTGACGACTCGACGGCAACGACGAGGTTGAGCAGAAAAGAACGAGGTTCGGCAAGCTCGACGACGACACGGGAGGGTGACATATATAGAGCTGTAGGTCTAGCGAGCTGATGCAAGTGACAGAGACAGCCGCGTATGGCAGCAGTACGTCGACAGTCTATGGATTTGGGTGTTTTATCGAATAGGCTGGATGCGAGTAGCCGAGCAACCACTTGAACATGGTCGACGGCGAGACCGCAGTTACAGGCGAACTTTTGACGACATTTAAAAATATGGCGAGCACAGCAAACTCCATAGTGAGCTGGGAACAGCGCCCGATGACCTGGTGGGACAGGATGTTATCGCGACCAGAGGGAAACAAAGATGGTGGGGCTAATCGGCGAGATCCAAATACCGCACGAGCAGTATCAGGGACAAGCGTGTGCGGCAGCGAACATGGTTGACTAGCCAAACGACACAGGGCCAAGCGACGAACACGTTTGGCGAGGTTAACGATGCGACGAAATTAAGGCCGAGCGAGCCGAGTGGGCGCGCTGGCGAACAGAAAACAGGACCATCGGCGAGACTTCGACGAGGAAGCTCGACACACCGTTGCGGGCAGAGAACTTCGCGCGCGCAATAGAAGAGCTCGACGAGACACAAGGGCCGAGCGACGGCATCCGCGACTGCGCACGGGAAAGCCGGTGAACTCCACGAATCAGGGGCAACCCGGCGCGACGATGGTTCAGCGGATAACCATGACCAGGACTGGACGCGACAAAGGAGCCCAGGGAGGCGCGAGAGCGCGGCAACCAGAGCCATGGCGCGCGCGAGTCCTGGCAGCCTGCTGGTGTGCTGAAGACAGCAACCACGACCAACACGGCCGAAGGTCACAGGTAGAGAACGACGGCGGTCGGCACTATTGGGAAACCGAGACGTGCACCAAAATCCCGGGCGTGACGGCGGCCAAGGCCAGAGCCGCCCGCGGCCAGGAGGTCTGTGCGGCTAGGCTGCGTGCAGGGAGCCGGCGCGGCCATGGCGAGCAAGGAGCGCGCGCGCAGCCAGAGACCGAGCTGGGGAAAAGAAATCTGCGCGTGTAGGAAGGAAGCCTTGGCCTTGGGCACGGCAAGCTGAAGCTCCGGCCAGCAGAGAGGCACGGCAGCAAGAGAAGGTGGAGCTCGCCATGGGAGGGAGAATCAAAGGGCGTGCCATGGGAGGGAGCCGACGAGCTTGGGGAGATGGGGAGGAGACAGGCCCACGCGCATCCATGGAGTTGAGCAGAGCCGAGACCGGCGCCATGGGAGATGAAGACGAGAAGGCGCGCTGGCGTTGAGGGCTGGTGCGAGGGCAGCCGACGGCGCTGCTCTCTCACTCGCTCTACCTGAAGGCACCTGCCACGCCCCGGAGAAGGAAGCGACGAGCGCCTGGGACGCCATAGCGCGAGCGGCCGGACCGAGGAACGCACGGTGGAGATGAGCACCGGTGCGGCCACGGAGAATCAAGAACCAGGACGCGTAAAGGAAGAAGAAGACTGGAGCTCGCGGCTGCACACGACGGCCATGGGAACGAGCAGAGGACTCCGGCTTGGAGGAGCGCGCAGCCACAGGGGAGCTTCGCGAGCTGCTCCACTGGCAGAGGGGCCATAGGGAAGAAGATAGAGCGCAGCAGAGAGAGTTGAAGACGATGGAGTCTGCACGTAAATAAAGGAGTCAGGGGCGGCGCGTGAAAAAAATCAACAGAGGAAAGGCGGCGTGGAGACATGCTCAGTAGGATATTTTCTTTTTTTTAGATTTTTAATTTTTTACCGAAAAATCTCAGATATTTGTGGATCGAGATTTTTAGCTACAATAAAAGGATCAACGCACTAGACGACAACTGGCTACACATTTTATTTTCTGAATCAAGAAATAGAAAATCCGAGGTATACGATTCTGACTAAATCTCGTTCGGATAGTTTTCGTGACTGTTTTAGGCAACACGGAAACGAACTAGATATTGGATACATTATTCTGAGACAATACTGGTTTAGTCGAACTCGGATAAAAATTTACCTGATGCCTAAATACAATTGATTTTATTATTTTACAGAGTGTGCCGAAGAATAATTTGAATTATATCCTCGCACACGATTTCACTCAGGTGACGCACGATTCGGGTTATTTTGCACCGAGTATTTTAGCCGTCCAGTTCAAATTAATCTGTCCGGAATAAAAAGGCGTAAAAGGAGGTCGAGCTTCTGAACTCGGATTCGTGCGGCGATGAATTTTAATTAATCATCGCACGCACCGATTTTTGGAACGACGATGTCCTGAACATCACGAAAATTTTGGAAGAGCCCGAACAGATGAAAATAAAAACGACGTCGCACTCGCGACAAATGGAACAGATGCGATATTAAAATCGCGATAAGCGAGGATGATTAAAATTTAAAATCAATTTTATCCACTGATATTGCGTGCTTAAATCCGTACTCGTTGTCGAGCGGAATATAAACATCTGGGGTGTTACACGCAGGGCCTGCTATAATGGGCCGGATCACACGTGGGCCTCCATGTTAGACGAGGTTGCGGGATGGGACGACTTCACCGTAGGCCTTCGTCTTCCGACGCGTGGGACGAATGGGCCGGATCACACGTGGGCCTCCATGTTGGACGAGGTTGCGGGATGGGACGACTTCGCCGTAGGCCTTCGTCTTTCGACGCGTGGGACGAAGGGTAGAGTCTGCCAGTCGTCTTCATTGCTGCAGTGAGTCCGGCGAAGGCATCGAGCGAAGGGTGGCGTCTTCGCCTTCGCTCCAACAGTCCTATCCATAGAGCAAGTCCGAGAGGTCTAATTAGTTTCCCTTCTGTAACTAGGCAATGCATACGTGTACGCCAGCCCGGTGGGGTCCGTCCCCATAAGCCCGGCCTGTTGGTCCACACACATGCATGATAAGTTATAAAGAAAAACTACCCTCTCAGATGTGCCTCTATGAGAGTGTTTTCCTACTGCTAAATGGTTTTATCCTGCAGTTCCTGGATTGTACCTTATCTACACCGCCTGAATAGTTCCCGCCCCATCAGGCATAATGGCATCCGAATTGAACAGCCATGCTAGCAGCTTAGGACCTCTATGCGAAAGCTGGAGGGCCCGACAGCCTGGGGGCCGGTTCCAAAGAAGGGGAGCTCTTTCCATGGGGAGGTCCGGAGCCTGTGTGGCCGGTTAGCCTGGTCCCGTACCCAAACCCTACACACTCCACCACTCCGTGACGGGTGCCCTAGTACTTGGAACTATAAGTTCTGTGGGTCCGACAACCTAGGGTCCGGAACTAGAGAAAAGATACTTGTCTCTAGGGGTGGTCCGGAGCCGTGTAGCCGCTCAGCCTGGTCCCGAACTGTGGGCCTACACACTCCACCACTCTGTGACAGATGTCCTAGTACCTAGAACCACCATCCAGAGGGTCCGGACGCACAACTTAGCTCCCCCAGACTAGACCCTGCAAGTGCTGAGCATGTATCAAAGGATTGCTAATGTCAGACGACGGGTCCTACGGGTGTACTACTAACGCTCCTTAGCTAAAACTGTGTACAAGATCCAGGTCTCGGCAAGGCTGCCTCCTGAGAATTGTTGAGAACTCTTTCAGTCACGCTGGTATCCAACCTCGACAAATCAAGCCTGCATCCCAGGCGGGGGGCCAGGGAGAGTCAACAACATGATATAGCGCACAACAGGAACAACAGACACACAGATAAGTACCAAATACTGTTTATTCAATAATACTCAACAACACCTTTAAAAAAACAAGAAAAAGTCTGGGGGCTGGTTCTGAAGAACAGGTGCCTGTTCCTTGGGGAGGTCCGGAGCCTGTGTGGCCGGTTAGCCTAGTTCCGTACCCAAATCCTGCACACTCCACCACTCCGTGATGGGTGCCATAGTACTTGGAACTATAAGTCTTGTGGGTCTGACAACCTGGGGTCCGGAACTAGAGAAGAGACACTTGTCTCCAGGGGTGGTCCGGAGCCGTGTAGCTGCTCAGCCTGGTCCCGAACCGTGGGCCTGCACACTCCACCACTCTGTGACGGGTGTCCTAGTACCTAGAACCACCAGCCAGGGGGTCTGGACACACAACTTGGCTTCCTAGACTAAAATCCTGAATACATATGTTATTACATTCTGCTTTCAAGCAAACATATGTTATTACATTCCCTTACAAACGGGACCCCAGCTCCATTTCTGCAGGAATGGACTACGCTTCAACGACAAGAGTTATGCTGGAAGCTGAGCAACCTCACCAGCAATGGCGACCACCTCTGCATCGGCGGGTCGCCGGTGACGGCGACCACCTCTGCACCAGCAGCGACAACGACCTTCGCTCCGAGCGGTACGCCAACAGCAGCGACCACCTCAGGGTGAGCGCTGCTGTGGAAGGTCCTCGCCCCCGTCCTCCTATGGGGGGAAACAACGAGGCCATTAAAGCCAAACAGTCGGGGACTCAGTGGCAGGTGGCCCTGATGATCCCGGTAGCGGAGGCAACCACCTCTGCAAGGGGCAGCCTCACCAGCGGTAGCCACCACCTCAGCACCGACGATAGTGTCACCTCCGCACAAGAGGTCCTCGCTCCCGTCCTCCCACGAAGTGAGGACAAGACCATCCAAGAACGTCGCTGCCACTCCCGCAGCATACGACACCTTATACGGTCCTCCAGTGCGGCCAGAGGCGCAGGAGAAGCCGTGGATGTGGCAGACCTGCGCACGGCGCGACTGTCGCCCGTGCGGTGGACGGACAGCCATGCCCTGGCCAAACGGCAGGAGGCAGCATTGGAGGCGGCGATAGAGCCAGCTAAGCCAGCGAGCCATACATGCTGCAACTGGCGGTGCTGGCAGCCGGCCGGCCCCGCATTGCCGAGGCCCGCCTCCTTCGCAAGGCTGGTGAGCGCCCTCTCCCTCGAATGCTGGAGGAAGAAGCGGCTTGCCGACCCATGCGGAGGATAGAACCCCGGCTCGGCTCGGCCCCCGCCCCAGCAAGGATGATGAACATCCTCGAAGTTGAGGGCAAGAGGGAGGCCGCAGCCCGGCTTTCTTCTCCCCACCACGAGGCTGGTGGTCATCCTTCTGGATGAGCATTGGTGGGGGACTGCAGCCTGGCTGTATGATGAAAATCCTTGAAGCCGAACAAGTGTCGAAGAAGCGCCAACCACCACGAGGTCGTGCTCCCCCAGGGGTGGCGAAAGGAAGACAAATCTGCCGGCACTACCACCGGAAGATACGTCCCTCACGCAGACCTCTCAAGAGAGCACCGGCGTACCCCATCTGGAGGCCCAGAAGGCGGATGGACACAGCAAGTGCGAAGAAGAGCAAGGCATGCTGGCTACCCGAGGGATCGACCCATTTTTAAAGGCAGATCTCCCCACTTGAGCCCCGAAGCGTCACGAGCAAAATCTCCCCCGACGTACTCTGAGGCCCCCTTCCTTATGACACGGGGCCGGGCCCCACGTGTCATGAAGACTGACCTGAAGCATGGAGAAGGCGAACCGCCACACAGGGAGCGGGCAACTGCCCCACCATCGTGCGCCTCTTCATTCCCGGAGCAACCAGCGGTCAAGGAGGCGAACCGCCGCGCGAGGGGCATGCAGCCATCCAACGGATATGCATCCCTTCGTCTCTGCAAAAACCAGTCGGGAAGGCGAACCACCGCAGAAAGCATGCAACCGCCCCGAGAATTAGGCGCCCTCTCAACACCATAACAATCGGCGGTCCAGAGTAAGGGTCTAGGCCCACATGTCATGTAATCGGCACATCGGTTACCAGGTTCAAAGAAGTCGCACCGCCGCTCGCACTAATGCCTCGGCTCCTCGGTACTGCCACAAAGGGCTGAAGGGGCATGCCTTCAGAACCGGCGCAGCGACTCGAGGCACCGCGCGCATGGACCAACCAAGGTGTTAAATATGGAGGCCATGGACCAGTCAACCACGGGAACAAGCGTGACAGTTGACACGGCCATAGGCGGGCTGACCATAACTGCACCAGTAGATGTGAGGGAGTGGCGGCGAAACCGCCAAACAAGCTCTAGTCCTACCTGCAGGCTCGCACACTCTCCTGAGGCAGGCCCGGAGGCCATTGTCGGTACCTTAAATCAGGGGTACCCACTACTATGGTATAAAGACACCGTGCGGAGGGCTACAAAGGACCATGCCCCAGTACGCAGTCCAAGAAGTACTGCGTAGCGCGAGAAGACAATATGCCCCAGGGTGTGTTGTTGGGACCGGACCCCTACACAAGAGTACCAGACCCCCTGAGCGCACGGACGGGACCCTCGGTTACAACCTGGGACCCCAAGAAGATATGCCGGGTCCCTCGGACGGACCCCAGGCCCCTTCAGGAGAGGTCCGAACCTTTGTGGAAAGCCGGGACAACGGATGGGTCCGGTGCTGGCACGTGGCCAGACTTTGCCCAAAGATCTCGACCTGAAACAGAGGTCCGCTGCTGCCACGTGGCTTGTGGCCCATGACAAAAGTTAGCTGGAAGAGCCCGACGAAAGGCTCTTAGAACCGCTCGGTCTCTGCATTTGTTACGGAAAGGACGTGCCGTCTGCCACCATGCTAGCAGACGGATGTGCCCCCTCGGCATTTAATGTGACCTATCCTCTCCACTGGCAGACGGTGTCAGTCGGCGCACCTGTCCTATCAGTCATTGAACAGTGCGCCCGTGCCATGTGGCGCGCTGTGCCCGTTACCCCTTCCACAAGAAGCTTGCCTAGCACGCCGAGGATATGAAGATCTTGGGTGTTAGGATACGGGAAGATTGCCCAGCGGCGAACATCAGTAGCCCCAAGTATTATATTCGTTATGTCCCTGGGCCCACATGTCGGGGCTCAGTACTTTTGTGCATGCCCCCCTTCGGCTATAAAAGGGGAGGCATGCGACGTTAGAAGGGAAGAAGCCAGGACATACATACACAAGCTCATACAAGCTCTCAAGCAATACATCACACAATGGAGTAGGGTATTACGACCCGGCGGCCCGAACCACTCTAAACCCTCACGTGCTCTTGTGTGTTCATCCACCAATCTCGTAACAAGCAAGACGCTTAGGCCCCTCCTCATTCTAGGATTTAGGGCGGGTGCAATCCGCCACCCGGCCGGAGAGATTTCCTCTCCGACAGTACTGACAGTGGCCCTTGGGCCCACCTCAGGGGAGGTTGCGAGCCTGCAGGTGGGGCTAGAGCTTGAACTTTGCCTCAAGATGGCTTGTTTGGTGATTGGCGTGTCGTTTCAGTGCGTCTACTGACGCACTCACCATCAACCCGCCTTCGGTCACGCCAACTGCCATATTTGTCCCCGCGGTAGACTGTCCCACGGTCCCACGTCTGGTGGTTCCGTCGGGCCGCGCGCGGGGCGCCTCGTTGCCATCGCCTTGGTTAAAAAATATCTCCCTATAGCGGCCCTGAAGCGGCGCGCGGTCGTGCGCGGCTGTTCGCTCCCTGCATGGCGGTTCGCTTTCTCCGCACTCGGAGACCAGCACACCAGGTGTATGACTCATGGACCCGGGCTCCCGTGTCAGAGACTGGGCTGCCTGGGCGTCGGTACTACGCTGGACGGGATTTCCTATAGCGTCTCAGGGCGCGAGCGTGGGGAGTTTGCCTTAAAAAGGGATTCACAGCGTGTGCAGTAGTTACGCTTTCGCATTCTCTCCCAATCGCAGCGACCTTTTGCCTTCGAGCTTTTTGTGCCCCTTTGCATTCGCGCTCTCCTGCTCTACACCCGCGCCGCCGCCGACGCCATGACTTCGCTCGGTCACCCCGACCGCTTCTAGTCTAAGGCGGCACTCAACCTGGTGCACGGCCTGCTTGGGTGGAGGTCGCCGGCGTACACCGCCGTGGAGTTCATTTTGTTCGTCTCCTACATCTCCTGCGGGTTGGCTCTGCCGATCTCGCCTTTCTTCCTGCTGCTGTTGGAGGAGTTTGGGCTCCAGCTTCAGCACCTCACCCCCAACTCCATCCTCTAGGTGGCCATCTTCATCCACCTCTGCGAGATGTTCGTGGGGGTGGCCCCCTGCACTTCCCTCTTCCGCCATTTCTTCGTGCTGGTCAAATCTGGGAAGGTTAGGGACCATCTTGGTGCCTACTACTTTCAGACGAGGCCAGATTCGGCCGTGTCCTACATCTCCACCCTCGGTGGCGCAAGGTGGGAAAACTAGCGCGCCGAATGGGTGATCGCTAGCGCTGAAGCCAACAATCGCCTTGTCCTGCCGAGCAACGGGCCAACCCTCGACCGCAAGCTCTGGAATACCCAGCCGTCACTATCATCGGAGCTCCTGCCCGTACTGGACAGGATCGAGACCCTAGCAACCGGTGGTCTGACCTCCATGCATGTGGTTGGCGACTTCCTGAAGCGCCGGGTCATGCCGCTGTAGAGGAGGCCGCGCTTGTGCTGCTGGTTCACTGGCCCAAATGACATCGGCAGGATCCAGCGCGGGCCGGGAACCGATCTATCCTAGGAGGAACTGGAACTCCTGGTGAAGGGGATTACTGGTGAGTCCTTTATCCCTGAATCCTTGATACTCCCCCAGGACCTCCCGGCGCTCTGTGATGATCTAGGGCTATGAACGGCAGTGTTGGCCTCGCTGTCGACCCTCAATGAGAGAGGTGTGGCGGTTCGTCAGACCGGCGACCGGGACCCCCTCCGCGGGATCCAGATCCCTGGTGTACCGGCTGGGGGTCCCCAGCCTGCCAGTGGGGCTCCTAGTGCTGGTCTCGCCACGGCCCCCACCTCCATGGATAGGGGCAAGGGACCTACAAGCAGCTCCTCCGCCCTAGGTGGCACTGGGGGGTCGGAGGAAGAGAGGCGACGCCGGCTGCGTCGTGCCGACGGATCGCTTGTTTCGGACCCCCCGGTGGGGCCGAGGAGGCCGGCTCTCAGAAGCGTCAGAGGACTGCTGGTGGGGCCGAGGAGGCTGGCTCCTAGGCCTAGGGCACATAGAGGCGTGCCAGTCCTCCGCCACCACCACCATCGGGTCCACCGCCACCACCTCTGCCACCACCATCGGGCCCGCCGCCACCACATCAGGGGCAACAGCAACAACAACAGCAGCAGCAGGAGCGGCGGTCGTCCCGCTTCTAGGGTCGCTAGAAGGTCCAGGGCCCCAAGTAAGTATAGCCCCTTTTTTCACTAGTCTAGTTATCATGCCGACAGATCTTAACCCATCCTTTGGTTGTCACGGCTTCCTCCCCCTTTGCTCCCAAGGTCGCGCCCGCCGATGGGTCTGGCTCTCAGCAGCAGGCATCTGCTGGGAGTGGTGTCGACGATCTGCCCCGGCTGTTGCCGCCGAGACAGCACCACCGGGCTCCCATGCTCCAGCTGGGGGTCCGGCAGCAGCGCAGCCGCCAACGGCTACCGCAGCCTCAACGACGGCGATGCCGTCAAGTACACCGTCGGCAGCGGTGGAGGAGGTCCCAACTGCTCCGACGGCTACCGCAGCCCCAACAATGGCGATGTCATCGGGTACACTGTCGGTAGTGGCGGGGGATGCGGGGGGCGCGTCCAGCTCCATCCCGCCGCCCACTCCGGAGGAGACAGAGGTGGTTTTTGGGTGTTGGCTTCGGTCCGGCGCCGAGCCAGAAGTAGCGCCAGTTCCCCTCTCCCGGGTGCTGTCTCGTGCCCATCAGGCTCTTCATGAGACTGAGGCGGTGATCCTGCGGGAGTGGGAGGCGCTCGAGGCCGAGCACCAGCGCCTTAGCGACTAGCGCACCCAGCTGGAGGTGCGCACCAAGGCGGCATCCCGCCAGTTCTCCTCTAAGCGGTTCGAGCTCGAGAGGGACCGCAAGGATTACAAAAGGGACCTCCAGAAGGTGTACGCCCGGGAGCTGGAGGCGAGCCAGAAGGAGAAGAGGTTGGCCAAGAGGGAGGAGGCCTTGAACCAGTTGGAGGCTCTCACGACAGAGCTCCAGGCCAAGCTAAAAGCCCTGGACCAAACCTTGGAGGCCCAGCGGACCCAGCAAGTGGAGGCCATAGAGAAGGTCCAAAAATGGGAGCGAGAGCTGGAGGACAAGGCCAACAACACCGCCCTTGCCGAGGAGAAGCTCAAAGCGAGAGGAGAGTCCTTGGATAGGCGGGAGACAGACCTTGCCAGGCAAGAGGCGAACCTCGCCAGGCGGGAGAAAGACCTCGCCTTCAGGGAGGAAATGCTTGAAATGTGGGGCAAGTTGCTGGCCGAGCATGAGCTCGAGGCGGAGAAGAAGGAGCGGGAGCTGGAGGGGCGGATTCGACGGTTCGAAGCGACGCAGGTGGCGTCAGGTCCCCAGGTGACAGAGGCCACCAAGAAGGCCCTGGAAGACCTCCAGGCAGAACACCGCGCTGGGGTCTAGCGGATAGCTGAGTGGGCTGGCGAGGTGAGCACGACGCTATTGCCACTGGGGATGAGTCCCATCCTGGTGTCGGAGCTACCGACGTCCATCTCCGACGTGCTCCCGGTGCTGGACTCTGCCGCTGACCGCCTCCGACGCTTGGACCAGGTTCTTGGCGCCCACCTGGAGCCGGTGATTCCCGAGCCATGACCCAGTCATATCCCTGGAGCCGGTGATTGCTGGTCCGATGGTCGACACTGAAGACGCTGCCCGGGAGGGCGTTCAAGATGTCGTGGAGCTGGTGGCCAAGCGCTTCTAGCGGGATCCTGCTGATGACGATTAGCCGAATCTGCAGAGAGAAGGAAAGGGTCCCGCTGGGAAGCGGCTTGTAATAAATTTTGGTTCTGTAAGATGCTTTTGAGTACTATTTATCAAGCAATATTAACACTTATCTATATGCTATTTGTCCTCGCTGTGTGTGGCGTTACCAACTTCTCCCTGGTACTTGGCCCCCCTGGGATGTAGGCTCGACATGTCGAGGCTGGATACCAATATACCTAAGGGAGAATTAGTTGGTGATCCGGCCCCCAGGATGTAGTCTGGATTGGGACCTGGACCTGTACACAGCTTCGGCTAGGAAGTGTTAGTAGCACACCCATAGGAACCATCGTCTGGTATCTGCCATCCTTTGATTCATGCAACAAGACCTGCAGGATTTAGTCTAGGAAGCCAAGCGGTATGTCCGGACCCCCCAAATCATGGTTCCAAATACTAGGACACCCGTCGCAGAGTGGTGGAGTGTGTAGGCTTAGGGTACAGGACCATGCTAAGCGGCTACACAGCTCCGGACCGCCCCAGGAGACGTGTGTCCATTCTCTAGAACCAGACCCTAGGTTGCCGGACCCACAGGACTATAGTTCCAAATACTAGGGTGCCCATCCCAGAGCGGTGGAGCATGTAGGCTTAGGGTACGGAACCAATCTAAGTGGCTACACAGCTCCGGACCATCCAATGGAATGAACGCCTGTTCTCTAGAACTGCCCCCCAGGCTGCCAGACCCCCTTCCTTTGTAGAGGGGTCCTAAACTGCAAACCTGGCTACTCAATTTGGATGTCATTATACTAGCAAGGTGGGAAACTGTATGGGTGGGTTAGATAAAAAGTAACGGTTGTGAACTGAAGCAGAATAAAACCACCACAAAAAGCTCTTCTAGGGGGTAAATTCTTTCCTTATAACTTGATATACATGCAAGAAAAAACTCAACCCCCTAGTTTTGCTTCTATGGAAAGAACTTACGGAGATGCTCTATGTTCCAGGGATTGGGAAGAGGCACTCCTTCAGTTGTGGCAAGGCGGACACACCCGGGTCGGCATACTTCCGTCACCTTGAAGGGTCCTTCCCAACTGGGGGAGAGTTTGTGGAGCCCTTCTCGGTTCAGTACTCGCCTTAGGACTAGGTCCCCGACCCCAAGCTCCCTACTATGCATGAACCGTTGGTGGTAGCACCTGAGCGCTTGGTTGTACCATGCATTTCGGATCACCGCTTCGCATCTGCGCTCGTTGATGAAGTCCACGTCTTCCCGCCGTAGTTGTTCCTGCATAGACTCATCAAACGACTGGACCCGTGGGGAGCCCATAATGATTTCTGGGGGAAGGCAGGCTTCGGCCCCGTAGATCAGGAAGAATAGGGTCTCCCTGGTAGCTCGGCTGGGTGTGGTCCAGTTCCCCCATAGCACGGATGGAAGCTCATTGACCCAATTTGCACCATGCTTTTTCAAACAGTCATAGGTGCGTGTCTTAAGTCCCCTGAGGATTTCTGCATTTACCCTCTCCTCCTGGTCGTTGCTCCTGGGATGTGCCACAGACGCAAAGCAGAGCTGGGTGCTGATGCCCTCGCAATACTCCTGGAAGAGCCAACTTGTAAACTGGGTCCCGTTGTCCGTAATGATACGTCTTGGGACCCCAAATCTACAGACAATCGACTTGAGGAAAGCAACAGAAGCACCTTGGGTGATATTGACCACAGGGGTGGCCTCTGGCCACTTCATGAACTTGTCGATGGCGACGAAGAAGAAACGGTACCCGCCGACGGCCCTGGGGAATGGTCCCAGGATATCCACCCCCCATACGACGAATGGCCAGGAGGGTGGAATCATCTACAGAGCCTGAGCTGGTGTGTGTATCTGCTTTGCATGGAACTGACACGCCTTGCAGGATTTTACCATCTCAGCTGCATCCTGGAGAGCGGTTGGCCAGTAGAAGCCATGCCGGAAGGCCTTACCGACCAGCGTGCGGGATGACGAATGAATTCCGCACTCTCCTCCATGGATCTCCATGAGCAACTCACGACCCTCCTCCTGGGTAATGCACCGCATGAGAATGCCGTTGGTGCCACGGCTGTAGAGATCCCCTTCCACCACCGCGTAGCGTTTAGCCAACCGCACTATGCGCTCTGCGGACACATGATCTTCAGGAAGGATATTTTCCTTCAGGTAGTCCCGGATCTCGAAGATCCATGCATCGGTACCACTCTGAGATACTGGCTGTGGCGTTGAGGGGCTGACAGGACCCCCTGTAGCACACACAATCTTCGGTGGGTTCTGTAGATGGGACGCCACCGGGACCGCTAGCTTCGAGGTGCTAGCCTCGCCCCCTTCGCCCAGTTTGGCAGGCTGGGCGGTGGGTCTCAGCAGCCGTCTTTCGAAGACACCCTCGGGCACGGGTGCCCAAGTTGATGCCCTTACGGAGAGGTCATCTGCCACCGAGTTGTCAGCCTGAGGAACATGTTGCAGTTCTAGGGTAGTGAAGTCCTTTTCCAGCTTCCTCACATGAGAAGGTAAGCTACGAGCCTAAGCTCGTTGCAGCTACATTCCCCGCAAACTTGCTTGATGATCAGCTGGGAGTCCCCCTTCACCAGGAGCTGTCTGATCCCCAGGGATAGTGTGGCCGACAAGCCGAAGATCAGTGCTTCGTATTCTGCCATGGCGCTAGAAGGTGGGTGAGCGCACTGACACCGATGCCTCGTGCTGACGTCGGAACGACTAAGACCTGGGCCTAGCTGAGCTAGATTGCGCCATGCCAAGGAGACAATCGACATCGTCACGCCACTGCTTCATGGCCCCCGGCGAGGCTGTGGAACTTGGAGGGTGGTGTAGCAACTCCCTGGCTAGAGACAACACCCCAGGAGCAGCCCCTGATGGAGCTTGGGATGTCTGTACAGGCGTGTGCTGCTACGCAGCGCGCACAGTAGCAGCACCATGTGTAGGGCGGTTGGAGGCCCGCGGCATGGAAGATGCAGCCTCTTCCTCCATCAGGAAATCCTCAGAAGTCACGGCGTGGTGCTCGACGATCTGGACCATTGTGTCGAGCAGGAAAACAAGCGAAAACCTAAAGCCTAGTCTCCTACCTGGCGCGCCAAATGTCGGAGAGGAAATTCTCCGGTCGGGTGGTGGAACGCACCCGCCCTAAATCCTAAGATGAGGAGGGGCCTAAGCGGTTTCGCCTGTCTGCTAGATTGTGGGATGAACACGAGAGGACACGAGGATTTAGAGTGGTTTAGGCCGCCGGAGCGTAATACTGTACTCCACTATGTGTTGTATTGAGAGTATGCTTCAGCGTCTGTGTGAGCCTGTCTTGTAACGTTGTGTGCCTTCCCTTTTATAGCTCAAGGGAGGCACATACAAGGATGCTAAGCCCCGACATGTGGGCCTAGGAGCAAAATGGAAGGAATACATCATAGGAGTAATACATGCAAGCAACGCCTGGGCAATCTCCGGGCGCCGTGATGTCTGCAGTCCATGCAGTACTGATATGCAGTGGTTGCTTCCTTGGTAACGTGCGAGTCATGATAAGCATAGTGCATGTAGTAGTATGGATTTGCCGCCTGCCAGTGGAATGGACAAGTCTCAATAAATGTAGCAGCAGCACATCGCCTGCTAGTGGAATGGATAGGCACGCCGCCTACCAGCGGAATGGACAGGGCTCATTAAATGCGGAGGCGGCACATCGCCTGCCAGTGGCATTGGACAGGTGGCGCGTCTTATCCTCAATAAATGCAGAGGCCACGTAGCCCAGAGGCCTTACGTCAGGCTCCGCCCATTGGCTTACGTCACGTGTAGTAGGCCACGTGGCAGTATCGGGTCTCCGCCTGGGCGGGGAGCGGAAGCGCATATGATAAGGTCCGGACACGTGTCAGCTCCGGACCCCTGCCTGGCCTTGATTAAGGCCTGGGTATTCTTTGTCCTAGGATCTCGGGACCCTGCTGTGAGCGGCCTGGACCCTACACAGAGGGGTCCGGATCCCATCCAAGGGGTCCGGTTTGCTCACGTGGAGGTCCTGGACCATACCCGGTGGCTCGGGTTGTATATACAGGGGTCTAGCGTTCTTCGGTGGGGGTCTAGACCCACTGATGATGCCTTGGAGTATATTACCTTCTCTGGCCATGTGGCAGCCCTAGAGCCGTCCACGTGGTGGGGTGAGGAGCTGTTGTTGGCCCAGAGTAGTCACCTGAAGCTAGGGCGAGTCACGGTTTGGCCTAACGCATAGCTCCTTCACCACGCAACTAAAGATAGCCGCATCGGTACTGCGTCTTCATACAGTAGTAAGGGGTACCCTAGTTTTAGGGTACTGATAGTGGTTGAGAGATGCAAATCAAAGAATCAAGGTATAACTCTGGCCTTAGTGAATTGTTTTTGGTACTAACGTATTTCTCTAAGTGCTAGGAACCTTGTCAAATCAAATGAAATTGGATTGAAGAAGTTTGACTAAGTCCAGCCAAACTTGCACCAGCCTTCAGTGCACCGGACTGTCCGGTGTCATTGGACTGTCCGGTGTCATCGGACTGTCCAGTGAGCCAACAGCGCCCGCGCCAACGGTCGCAGCGCAATCAGCGGGCGACGTGTGGCCCGAGCCAACAGTCACTAGGCCGCATCGGACTGTCCGATGTGCACCAGACAGTGTCCTGTGTGCCAAGGGGACCGAGGGCTCAACGGTCGGCTTCGCCAGAAAAGGAAAGAGATCATGCACTATTCATGTCCGGTGGTGCACTGGACTGTTCGGTGTGCCAACCGGTAGAAGGCAAGAATTGCCTACCAAATGGAGATCCAACGGCTCCTAGCTGCCTTGGGGCTATAAAAGGGACCCCTAGGCGCATGGAGCACTACACCAAGCCTCCATTGAACATCCTAAGAAGCCTAGACTCCGCAAACACGCATTCAGATCATCGTGACTAAGATTTGAGCACTAGTTGTATTGTGAACTTGTTGCATTGTTCTTGTGTGCTCTCTTCTTGACTTGTGTGTGTGTCATTGCTGCGATTCTAGCTCATGCGTGTGTTTCTTTCCCTCCCTTACTCTTGTGGTTTTATTGTGATCAACATTGTAATGGTGAGAGGTTCCAACTTGTGGAGATTCCTCACAAAAGGGAAACATCTACTAAGGAAGAAAATCGTGGTACTCAAGTTTGATCATTGGATCACTTGAGAGGGATTGAGTGCAATCCTTGATCGAAGGAGGTCACCACAACGTGGAGTAGGCATTGGTCGAACCACGGGATAAAATCACCGTGTCTTTTGTGTCACCGTTTATTGTGATTGGTTTTTCTTCTTGAGTTCTCGCTGAATCACTTATGCTATTGTTCCTAAGTTCAATACTCATTCTAAAGGAACAATCAAGTGAAGAGTTCTCTCTATAACACCTTGGTTTGATTTCACTAACATTTAATAAACCAAATTTCTGCTATTTAGTGTTGAATTTTACAGGATCACCTATTCACCCCCTTAGGTGCTCTCAATTGGTATCAGAGCTGTACTCTTCATTAAGAGACTAACCGCCAAAAGATATGGATCCTAAAGGCAAGGGGATGGTGATCAACGACAAGGAGAAGGAGACCCTCTACGAGCCAAAAGACGACAAGCCCACTGACTCAGGCTCGAGTCACAAGAAGAGGGATGGAAATAAGAAGAGGCGCATTAAGAAGATTATCTACTACGACAGTGATGCCTCCTCTTCTTCACCAAAGGATGACGACGACGAAGACTCTTTGTGTGACGGAACCTCCCAAGTCATTAGGCCCACCTACAGTTATCCTTGTCCAACAGACATTAGACAACCCTGTAGATGTTCCTGAATCACTTGACAAGTTCGGTATCTTCTTTCTTACCTTTCCAGGAACGTTTCACCCGTCTTGCAGACATTATCAGCATCGGAGTTGCGGAAGCAATTACATAAACTCACTTTTATTCGAAAGTAAGAGGGAGTTTAATATTACAGACCAACATATAAAATATACGAGTGCGAAGTACTTATTATTACAATACCAAGGGAGGCAAAAACTCCTCCCGATAGTTTTTACATAAAAGTTTTTATGGAGGACCCGGTCCTCCCACAGCTTCACTCTTGTTTTTCTTCATTAGAGACCACCTTGGAACAAAAATAACAAAAATTTGTTGCTTCCTCACCTAAAAACAATAGGGAATAAACCCTGAGTATGGAATTACTGAGCAAGACTTACTCGACTAAAGAAAAGACTCTCAAGGGTATGCTGGATTTGGGAATCAAGGAGAGGCTTTAGCAAGAATCAACTTAGATACTTTTGCAGAAATAGCTTACTAAAGTGAGTCCTTACTTTCAATATTTTAACGCCAGATTAAATATTAATAGACTATGTTTGCATCTGGTCTAATTTCACCATCTCATCAATACAACATCATTTTTTTCATGAGGTTCACATCCTGACTTAGGTTGTAGGGAAGTGACCAAGTCTTCATAACCGCGAAGGTACGACGATCCGAATCGATTATACTCAGCTGACGATCTCCGATCACACGACATATGTAGCACTTAACCCTTGCATATGTCAACCCGCTACCGGGGTTCTTAAGACCAGATCAGGTTCACGCGAACCGAGAGCACAGATACACCACCGTCTAGCCTCTTGCCACAGAGGGTACACGCTACTCTCGCCACCGCTCCACGCCCATTCCGTGTTATCTTATTCTGGCCTTAGTCTACCCGAGGCAAAGCTTACCCATGACGAGGCATGTGACTAGTTAAGGGTCCTCGATCAGCACGCCTACATACGCATCAAATCCTTAATCAACCTGGGTAGAACATCACCTGTTCCTAGCCCAAGTCTCGATTTAAGTACTTCCATCCTTAGGATTGTTTCTGTTCCTTAGGATGAAAAGAGCATTACAGGGAACTTTGCAGTAAGATCCCACTATTGCTCCAAAAGAAAATATTCTTGCAGGTAGAAGCCATCCTTTCTCGAGCTAGGCTAAGGACAACCTCTATCTACAAGATCTAAGCAGGGCTAAGCATTTTTGTAAATCATGTTTTGATACTTCACCAGAAGTATCGATAAAGGTATGGATATCAAGGAAAGCAATGCATCAAAGGGTTCCAAGCAACTCCTATAAACCTAATGCACATTTCACTAGACTTAAAGTGTGCGAAAATTATTTAAAAACACAAGGAAAGGGGTTGCATGCACCGGGGCTTGCCTTCGTTTATAGGTGAGTCAGGCTCGGATCCACAGATATCAAAGTAGAAACAATTTCCGGCCTGAGATTCCGAAGGTGGTGGAGTCTTCTCCTTTTCTATCTCGACTTCTTCTTCGTTTTCTAGATATAACCATATATATACATATATAAGAATGAATGCCATGTAATTCTCATGAGAGTGCAAAGATAATAAGAATTTGTTATCTAAAGTTCTTGAATACAACTTTCCTTCACGGAACTCCGAGAACTTAGGGTTTCCGGAGTCAGTAAAGGAATTCAAAGGGCAGGGGTAGGGTTTTGGGGTTTAGGTGTTAAACAAGGTTCAAATCAAACCAAACTTCACCCAAGGCTTCTAAATAATGTTTTGAGTTCATATAAAAAGTTTGGGCAATTTTGGGATTACCATATATTTTCTAAAAATCCAGGACTAAGGTTTTAAGCTAGTTTAAATGCCTCAAAATTCCTTATTTAATCTAAAAATCATGGAACCATTTTTATTAAATACTATGAAAAATAATGAATCTAGGAAAATTGGTTTGACATTTTTAGGATTTTTCTGCAATTTTCTACATCTTTTCAAAGTTCTAATGAAAAAGAAAAAGAAAAAGGAAAAGCTTCAATAGTACTGGGCCGATTCTAGCCCAGCCGGCCCACCAACACAGGAAAAAGGGGCGCATCCTCACGCGCCCGCGCGCGCTCTAGCAAACTTGCAGAGAGGCCCCTGATGACCTAAGTAATACGCCAAGAATCCTCAGCCACTATTTATTGTTTCACTGACAAACGCACCGAGGCCCTCAGAACTTTGCTTCTTCTCCAAATACACCCCTGGCCACAGCGCGCTCGCCGTCGGCTATCTCGCTTCTCGGTCCAGCCAAAAACTCCGGCGGCTACCCAAACCAGTTGCTGGGTAAGCAGCACCGACCCGAGGCCACCATAGAACAGGTTCCAATTTGACTAACCCGGACAAGGATAAGCTTGACCATGGCGATGGCGGACACCGAGCATCGATCAATACGTTCCGGTTGCGTACGTAAGGTAAAGCTCCTGGGGTTGCGTGGATAACAATCCCGAGCACATGAGGGTGCTAAAACACGAACAACGAGGACGAGGACGGACCTGGAATCGGCTAGCCGCGAGCAGGCGATTCACGGCGGCGCAGTCGACCGAATTGGGGGAAGAGGGGAATTCTCCAGCTACGGTGGTTAATTGAGGGGGAGAATGGGTGCGTCGGCTTCGCGATGACCTAGCGCAGCAGGCCCGGCCAACCATTTATAGAGATAGCGAGCGGTGGCCGCGAATTTGAAGAAGGACTCGCGGCGGTCGGAGGGAGGGGAAGAGCACTGGCGCAGCGGCTTGGTGTCCAACGCCGTGGAAGTTACTCCGGTGAGCCACAAAGAGTCGCAAAGGTTTACAGTGACACGATGGAAACACTTAGGTACGTGGCACAAGGCCGGAAGACGGCGGTTCACCGGCGAGCTTATCTGCTCCAGCCGCAAAGCAGGGGGTACGGCGGTGAGTCACCAGAGTGACGTCCAGCGCACGGGGTGATGATATTTTACCCCGCGATGCTATCCATCAACCCCAGGCACGAATCCAGTCGCCGGTGACACGAATCGCGGCGAAGGATTGGTCGTCGGCAGTGAGGACTCCCTGCGCTGGCGGTCTGATCCGACCAGGCACTGTACCATGGGAACTTCGGTCAGATGAGCCTGACAGCCAACCTTGGAGCTAAATTTTCTCTCAGATTCGTATGGCAACACAACCAGTGAGCTGCAGCAATATTGTAGTGCTATAATCCAGCTACAACTTTGCTATATTGTGCTCCCACAAAAAGTCAATGGATCTTGCTTGAAATTGAGCTTGAAATTCATGCCATTCCACTGTTAGTCTGATTTCAGACTTTAAGTAGTCTAACAGTCCAACTTTGGGCTTAATTATCTCCAATTTCTTCTCAACAACTATGCTTACACTCTTAAGCAAAGTTGTTCTCCTTTGTTTGGTCTACAAGTTTGATGTGGTGACCTAGGGCAAGAACCCTAGAATTTGAAAGATACAAGGGCTCAAAGTTGAAGCAATCACACTGAATTTTCAGACTTAGAGTGAAATCACAATTGGGGTCTTTTTGCAAATTAGTCCAAAACCTAGGGTTTAGCTTGTAAATCTTCATAAATGTGAACCATGTGACTATATATGTCTTAACATTGTAGTTTTTACACTTTAGTCCAAATGTGCACAGTTTTTGCACATAGGCCCCTAGGGTTTGGATTTAGGGTTTTTCAGGGTTTCAATTAGAGTTTCTGGTATCTCAGGGGTATAAATGAAATGTAAGTTCATATTTAGTAATATTTTATGATTATTTTACTTAAGCCTTAGGGTTTTCATAATTTGGGTCATGTTTTACCCCTTTGCTCCCTATTTAGGGTTAAGTTCTCGATCCAGGGTTCTATTTGCAAAACACCAAAACAATACAACTTGTTTGAAATTTTTACCTAGTGAATGCACTCTAGGTGTGCCAAACATATGCAATGCCAATGTTTATGATGTTATGCTCAAGTTTTAGTAATAGTAACACCAGGGGTGTTATACTTCGTCGAAAAAGAAAACAGTTAATCAAAACTATTCTTTTGATTATTCTCGCATCCCTTATAACTCGAATGCTCATTTACTATCTATTCCACTTGGAAAACCCCCACACTTTGATGGATATGATTATTCATTTTGGAGTCATATAACGCGTAGTCATTTATTTTCCCTCCATCCTAGTATCTAGGAGATTGTTGAAAATGGAATGCATTTTGACGGCACTGATAATCCTGTATTTATAAATGAGCAAATACATATAAATGCTCAAGCTACTACTGTTTTGCAAGCATCGCTGTGCAGGGATGAATATAACAAACTGAGTGGCTTGGACAATGCCAAGCAAATATGGGATACCCTCAAAATCTCTCATGAGGGTAATGATGCCACCATGATCACCAAGATGGAACTGGTGGAAGGCGAGCTGGGGAGATTCACCATGATAAGGGGAGAGGAGCCAACACAAACGTACAACATGCTCAAGACCCTTGTCAACAAAATTTGAAGCTATGGAAGTATAAGATGGACGAATCATGATGTCGTCCGACTCATGCTAAGGTCATTCACCATTATTGATCCTCATCATGTAAATCTTATTCGTGAGAACCCTAGGTACACCAAGATGACGCTCGAGGAAATTCTCGGAAAATTCGTGAGCGGGCGCATGATGGTGAAAGAAGCGAGGTATGTGGACGATGCCTTAAAAGGGCCGCTTCCTCTACACGAGCCATAGCCCGTTGCTCTCAAAGCAACCAGCAGCAAGGAGGCGCTACCTAGCAAGGTAGCACAAGTGGACACTGCTGGGCTCAACGAGGATGAAATGATGCTCATCATCAAGCGCTTCAAGACCGCCTTGAAGGGACGCAAGGAGTACCCTAACAAGAACAAATCGAGGGGAAAGCGCTCCTGCTTCAAATGCGTTAAGTCTGGTCATTTCATAACATAATATCCCGTTAATAACAATGACCAGGCACAAGAAAAGTATGGGAAGAAGGAAAGGAAGAAGAACTATAGGAAGGCGAAGGGCGAGGCGCACATTGGAAAAGAGTGGGACTCCGACTGTTCTTCATCCAACTCTGATGATGAAGGACTAGCTGCCTCGGCCTTCAATAAGTCTTCTCTCTTCCCCAACGAACAACACACATGCCTCATGGCTAAGGAGAATAAGGTATGTATACGAGATACACCTAAGTACACTTCTTCTAGTGATGAGGAATTCTCTGATGATGATGAAATAGATTATAGTGATCTTTTTAAAGGATTAGATAGATCTAAGGTAGACAAAATAAATGAATTGATTGATGCTATTAATGAAAAAGATAAGCTACTAGAAAAACAAGAAGATATTCTCTATGAGAAACATGATAAGTTTATTAGTGTTGAAAAATCTCTTGCACTAGAAGTTAAGAAAAATGAACTGTTGTTTTCTGAGTTGTCTACCTGTCATGATTCTATTTCTAGTCTAAAAAATTTGAATGTCGATTTAAATACTAAACTAGAAAAAGTTAATGTGGCTAGTTCATGTGTAGAGCATGTTGTAATCTGGAATAGGTGTAAAGATTTTGATATTGATGCTTGTAATGAACACGCCTCTACTATTCTTAAATTAAACAATGATGTTGCAAGTCTTAATGCTCAACTTAAGACTTGCAAGGATAACTATGAGAAACTAAAATTTGCTAGGGATGCCTATACCATTGGTAGACACCCCTCAATTAAGGATGGACTTGGTTTCCAAAAGGAGACCAAGAACTTTACAAGCCATAGGACTTCCAATCTCAACAAGGAGAAAGAGAAGGCTCCTAAGGCTAGTAGCTCTCAAAAGAACCATGCCTATCTGTCAGGTACCGTAATTAGGGGTACCCCCAACACTACTAAACTCGGCTGGTAAACATCCTCAGTGCAATCCAAAAAGACTGATGGGCGCGGTTCAGGTCAAGGCTTCGTCCACCGAGGGACGCGATCTCGCCTCACCCAAGCCCGGTCTCGGGCGGGAGCAGTAGTCCCGGACGAATTCACGCCTCGCCCGAGGGCCTTCTTGGGTGAGGGGCGCACCCTCGGCTCAGGCCCGGCATGGGTAGGCTTCGACGTGAAGCGACCTTGGCCATATCGCCTTACCAGCCGACCATATCGCAGGCGCATTCAATGCAGGGATCGCCTGACACCTTATCCTGACACACGCGCCTCAGTCGGCAAGGTCGAAGTGACCACAGTCACTTCACCCTTTCACTGACCGATCTGACAGGAAAATAGCGCCGCTCACCTCACTCTGACTACTGTGCCAACCACCCGGCAAAGACTGACAAACCGCCGAACTCGACCTCGGCCGCAACAGGGAGCTCCGCCTCGCCCGACCCTAGGCCTCGGCCTCGGGAGGAGTCACATCCTCGACCGACCCTAGCCTCGGCCTCAAGAGAAGTCTCCGCCTCACCCGACCCTATGCTCGGACCGGCCACGCATCGAGGGATCCATCATTATCCTACTCCTAGCTAGCTCAGGCTACGAAGGAACAAGACCGGCGTCCCATCTGATCGCCCCGGTAACAGGTAATGATGGCTCCCCGTGTGCGTCCATGACGTCGGTGGTTCTCAGCCTCCTACGGAAGCAAGGAGACGTCAGCAGGGTGCCAGCCGCACAGCCAGCTGTGCCTCTACTGGGCTCAGGCACTTCTCCGTCAGCCACGTTAGCATGTTGTCACACCCGGCTTTAAGGAACAAAGCCAGGTGCATCTCATACATGCGCCAAGAAGACAACATATATAATAACAGAGTGTATAGAGATAAATGTCATAAAAATCAGAGTATTTATTACATAGCGGAAGACTTATTACAAAATAAAAGAATAAACATAAAACGAACTAAGGATCGTTGGCGCCAATGTCAACTGAGAAACGCCACCTAGATCAGATCATACTCCTCGCCTTGTGGCTCCTCCTGAACCACCTGCTCTTCTCCTGTGGGGGGGTGTGAGACAGCAAGAGTGAGCTCACATACATTCATCGCTCAACAAGTTGTGGGGAATAATGTGACATGAACTCACCAAAGGTGGGAGCTCATGGAGTGTAAGGCTTATCAAAGAGAATGGTTAAAGCTGAGCATTGCTTTTAAGTAGTTGGTCAAAATTTTATTAGCAATTACTAAGTGTAAGTAAATACCAAACCTTAAATAAAGTAATAGAACAAATTAATAATAAACCCATGCATATGCAAATGACAAAATTGAATTTAAGTTCCATAATTTAATCATCAGAGAGTCCTGAGCTGCTCATGACCGTGAGCTCGGCTAGTATACCAGTTTTTACACTCTGCAGAGGTTGTACCCTTTACCCACAAGTCATGCTACCCATCTGCCAAGGGGTCGCGAATCCCGTACACCTCTACCTAGGAAGCGCGGCAGGGCAACACTACGAGGCCTTTACAAAGTTCCACTAGCTTCCGAAAACCCGCTACAGTTTATAGGAAGCTCCAATGCAGGGTTCCTGGCTGACCGCCATCGCAGCAAAATCAACCAGGGACCTCCCTACACTGACCACTCCCCTACTGCCCTTGCCCCTTTCGGGTAAGGTAGTCTTCCACTAGCTTTCCTAATTAGTCAGCCAAGGGCGTCCCATTAAACCCTTGTGGTGGCACGTGGTTCTCAAGTTAAGCTCTATGTTCCAATTAACATTAATGATCTCAACATGAACATAAATAGAATAACAAAAAGAATTGGAACATAGATATAATAAATGATTATCCCAAAACCATGTAAAGCAATAGCAAAACTACCCAAGTGATTCAGGGATAAACAAGGTAATGAGATAAACAATCTAGGGTGACCTATTGGGTCCCATCAAAATTAACCTATGCATGAATAAGTGATATTAAAGAACATTATTGGGGTAAAAAGTGGTCAAGGGCACAACTTGCCTTCAATGAGCTCCTGCTCAGCTACTTCAATCTGCTGCTCACCAGGATCCTCGGTCACGGGCTCTTCTACTTGCCGCAATACAAACAAGCACAGTGCATATAGAGAAATTAACATTACACCAAACATATATACAAAATTCACAGTAATAATCTACTCATTAAAATAAAATCCTATGAACAGGAATCACAATTTTTGGAGTTATAGAATTTAAGTTATGCCTTTTCAAAGGTTTTATGTGTTTTAAATAAGATTAAGTGTGGGATTAATTTTCTTACTGTTGTCATGATAAAACAGTGGCTCTAAGTGATAGACAATAAAATTATAAAAATTTAGGAAGTGGAATGGATTAATTTGGAGCAAGTATGAATTTTCTATGAATTATTGAAGATTTAGCACTTATTTTTGTATTAAAAATACATTTTCTAATTCATTTACTCATTTTAAAACAGCAGTGGACTGGGCCTCAATTCCAGATAAACCCAGGGGCTATTCTACAACTAATCCTGAGACTCAGAGCACTGCTTCCGTGGATGGCGGGTTGATTTCATTAAAACCCGAGGGCTCTTTAGAAAAATACCCAGGCCGAAGGGGATGGAGCTCTGCTGGCCGCTGGATTAGACACCGAGCGCCCAGATTAAACCAGAAACAGTGCAAGCCGGTACTCATTGCAGACCCTAGGATCTGGATCCTACGGTCTAGATTAGATCCTAGCGCGACGAAGCGGTACGCCATAACAGCCGTTCGATCCGAGTGCAACGCATCGGATTTAAAATAACTAAATCGAATCGCGATCGCGAGATCCAAAACGGACGCCGCAGATCGACACGAACGAAACGGTAACCTGGATCTAATCCTGGCCACAGATTGTTCATCCAACGGCGCGCCTGCGTCTTCTTCACCAGGCAACGACACCGGCGCGCTTGGACGCACCGTAGCCCACCCCGGCGACAGGGAGCTCCACCAGTCGTTCCCCCGCCAACACACGTCCCTTCCCAGGCGCCCCATCCAAGATCCCGAAATCCGACGCCGCCCAACTCAATATGCCAAGCAACACCCAGGTTCTACCTCGGCCATGCATGAGTTGACGACGAGGGGAGAGAAAAGGAGTTCGAGGGGGGGGGGGGGGTTGGCATACCGCAAGCTTGCCCGACCGCCAAGCTCCCGCGTGAGCGCACGCACACACCCACGTGGTCTCGCCCAGTAGCCGATGGTAGGCGCGAAGAAGCTCGGGAGGTGGCGGCGTGATGAAGTCCCGTGGCAGCGGCGGAGGGTTCCCAGTTTTTCCACCGTGGCGGCTCTCCCCTTCACTTCCTCAATTCACGGAAAAAGGGGTAGCGCAGAGGAAGGGGGGTAAGCCATATATCCAGCGGGCGAGATCTGTGCGCGAGTAAATCTCGCCCAAGTCGTTGCGCCGGCTATGGTGGTGGGGTCAGTCCCCGCGACGCGCGGATCTGGCGTCATGGCGAAGACGGCCAGGAAGAGTCTGAACCGTGGGGGCCATGTGCCATTCACAGGCGGGTGATGAAAGGGCTGGCGCGGCTATGGGCCAGCGCGGGGTGTGAAGTGCCCAATTGGGCCGACCGAGGGAAGAAACGGCCCAAGTGCACAGATGAGCTTTTTTTTTATTTCCTTTCTATGTATTCAAATTCTACTATTTGAATTTCAAACTTGAGTTGTGGATCCATCATAAAGGTTGAGTGCCCAAAATAAACAATGTATCAGTAAATAATATTTTTATTTATATATTTATTTATTTTTTTACTTATTTTTTTTGTCCTCACCATATTTATTTCCTTCTCTCCTTTTTTTTAGATTCCAGAATTTCTTTTAGGTCTCAATTTCCATTCTAGATTTAACATATTCATTTTTATATTATTATTTTTTTATATATTGTCACAAGTAATGCACACACAATAAAATCGAGCATGATGCATAATTTGGTAGTATATGTTTTTATTAATTATTTTTGGGCATGATGTTCACATAGGATGATGCATAAAGATCAAACTCACATAAAGAGAAATTGTTCCTCTACTGGTATTATTCCTAGCAATTACAAAGTGGGTGTTACAAATCCTACCCCCCTTAAAAATAATCTCGTCCTCGAGATTAAGAAGATCTAGGGAAAATGTGGGGAAAATCTATACGAAGCTCTTCTTCTCTTTTCCAAGTTGCTTCATCTTCACCGTGGTGACTCCATTGGACTTTGCACATCTTTATCACCTTATTTGTTGTAACTCTAGTCAAAGTATCCAAAATCTTGATCGAGTACTCCGTGTAAGTCAAATCACCTTGAGCACTGAGCTCTTCCATGGGTAACTGTTCCTCGGGAACACGGAGACACTTCTTGAGTTGAGATACGTGAAACACATTATGCACATCTGATAGACTATCCGGTAACTCGAGTTGGTATGCCATCTCCCCAACTCGCCTAAAGATCAAGAATGGTCCAATATAGCGAGGGGACAATTTGCCCTTGACTTTGAATCTCCTCATTCCCCGAAGTGGTGACACCTTGAGATACACATAATCTCCTTCTTCAAATTCCAGTGGCCTTCTTCTATTATCAGCGTAGCTCTTTTGCCTGGTTTGAGCCACCCTCAAATTCTCTCGTATTATACGGACTTGTTCTTCTGCTTCTTGAATCAGTTCAGGCTCAAAGAACTGTCTCTCTCCAGTCTGATCCCAATATAGAGGAGTCCTGCACTTTCTTCCATATAAAGCTTCAAAAGGTGACATCTTCAGACTGGCCTGATAGCTATTGTTATACGAGAACTCAGCATAAGGCAGACTCTTATCCCAACTTCCTCCATGCTGAAGGGCACATGCTCTCAACATATCTTCCAATACTTGATTAGTCCTTTCAGTCTGTCCATCAGTCTGAGGATGATAAGCTGTACTAAAATTCAACTTTGTGCTCATATTCTCATGAAAGCTTCTCCAAAATCTTGAGGTAAACTGCGAACCTCGATCAGACACGATCTTCTTTGGTACTCCATGTAAACACACAATCCGAGCCATATATAACTCTGCTAGCTGAGATCCTTTGTAAGTAGTCTTCACAGGAATAAAGTGAGCCACTTTAGTCAATCTATCCACAATCACCCATATAGCATCATATCCTTTCTGGGTGCGAGGCAATCCAGTGATGAAATCCATACCAATCTCTTCCCATTTCCACTCGGGTATCTTCAGTGGATGCAATAGTCCAGCTGGCCTCTGATGTTCAGCCTTAACTCTCTGACATACGTCACACATAGCCACATGTGCAGCCACATCTCTTTTCAATCCATACCACCAATACTTCCGTTTCAAATCCTGATACATCTTGGTACTACCAGGATGAATAGAATAATCCGAGTCGTGGGCCTCTTTCAATATAGTCTCTCGAAGGCTTTCAATATCAGGAACACACATTCTGTCCTTGAACCATACAGTGCCTTGTTCATCCTTCGTGAATTCCGGACCTCGACCTTCAGTAATCAGATCCTTAATCTCTTGTAGTTTAGCCTCACCAATCTGTCCTTCTGCGGATTTCTTGCTCCAAGGTAGGTTCCACTTCAATAGTAACTCCTTCAGTGTGAGCAACTATCCCCAGGTTAAGTCTTCTGAAATCCTCAACAATCTCGTCAGGTAGCTGGGCAACAATAGCTGAATGAACATGCTCCTTGCGACTCAAGGCATCTGCAACCAAATTTGCCTTGCCTGGGTGATAGTGAATCTCCAACTCATAATCCTTAATAAGCTCCAACCAACAGCGTTGCCTAAGGTTGAGATCCTTCTGAGTGAATATATACTTCAGACTCTTATGATCCGTGTATACTTGGCACTTGGTCCCCATGATATAATGTCTCTAAATCTTAAGCGCATGCACAACGGCTGCCAATTCCAAGTCATGAGTGGGGTAATTCACTTCATGTTTCCGTAACTGACGAGAAGCATAAGCGATCACATGTCCTTCTTGCATGAGCACACATCCTAAGCCTTGGCCACATGCATCACAATAGATATCAAATCCTTTCTGTAGGTCTGGCATAACCAATACGGGTGGCGACATCAACCTCTTTTTCAATTGCTCAAAGCTGTCTTGGCACTTCTCGTCCCACTTAAATTCTTTTCCTTTCTCCAAAAGCGAAGTCATAGGCTTAGCAATCTTAGAAAATCCTTCAATAAATCTCCGATAATATCCTGCTAATCCCAAGAAACTCCGAATCTCGGTAACTGTAGTGGGTACTCTCCATTCCATTATCTCCTTAACCTTAGCAGGATCCACTGCTATTCCTCCATTAGAAATAATATGTCCAAGGAATGGTACCTTGTCAATCCAAAACTCGCACTTGCTGAACTTGGCATATAGCTGGTTATCTCGAAGCTTTTGTAGCACCAACCTCAGATGTTCCTCATGATCGTTATCACTCTGAGAATAAATGAGAATATCGTCGATGAACACCACGACGAATCTGTCCAGATCACGAACACCTTATTCTTTAGATCCATAAAATAGGTTGGTGCACTAGTTAGTCCAACTGATATAACGGTGAACTCATATAAACCATATTGGGTCGATAAAATCGTCTTGGGGATATCCGATGGCCTAATCTTCATTTGGTGATAACCCGATCGGAGATCAATCTTCGAGAATACCTTTGCACCTCTCATCCAATTAAATAAATCCTCAATGCAGGGTAATGGACACTTGTTCTTCACAGTGACATCGTTAAGGGACTATAATCCACACACATCGGCTGTGATCCATCTTTCTTCTATACAAACAGAACTGGCGCTCCCTAAGGTGAAGAACTCGGACGTATGTACTCAGCCTCTTGTAATTCCGTTAACTGTTTCTTCAGTCCCTTTAACTCTTCTGGGAAGACATCCGGAAAATCTCTAACCACATGGATGTTGACACCAACAAACTTCCCATCTACTAAAAATGTCGCTAGTCTGGTGGCGGTAGTTACTGCAATTCCAACTTCAAATATTTCTCCTTCGGAACTGGTGAGTTCTACGGTTCCCTTAGCGCAGTGTATAAACTGTCTTTGCCTTTTTTAACCATGACATACCAAGGATCATGTATATAGTGCTCTCTTCTAACACTATAGGGGTAGTCCATCTGCGTTAGAAACATAGGGTACGAAAGAAAGGATTGTAGACAAGGCAGGCGATTACGAATTATGTTACTTTGGGGGATTCATTAGCTAAGTGTGTTGCCTACTAAGGCTAATTCATTACCTTATAGTGGTACATGCTAAGATGCCCAACTATAATGTTTCAATCAATCAAAGAAGCAAATCAAGCATTTATCATCAGAACAATCAACCAACATTTTTTTAAAAAATAGAGAAAATAGTTTTAGTTTTTGTCGTAGGTCTCCTATCTCTTAAAAAGATCACAAATGTAGGATTCCCAGGTGTGAAATCCATCTTGTCTCAGAGTAGAAAAGATAAGATTAATCAGAGTAGAGTAGCAGATGGTGAGACAAGATCAAGATGAGATAAGTATAGAATGAGTCAGAGTAAGGTAAGTAGGTAAGGGTTTTGTCCATTTCTATCTAAGTCTCGTCCTACAGTCAACATTTCCTCTGATACCACTTCTGTCACACCCGGCTTTAAGGAACAAAGCCAGGTGCATCTCATACATGCGCCAAGAAGACAACATATATAATAACAGAGTGTATAGAGATAAATGTCATAATAATCAGAGTATTTATTACATAGCGGAAGACTTATTACAAAATAAAAGAATAAACATAAAACGAACTAAGGATCGTTGGCGCCAATGTCAACTGAGAAACGCCACCTAGATCAGATCATACTCCTCGCCTTGTGGCTCCTCCTGAACCACCTGCTCTTCTCCTGTGGGGGGGTGTGAGACAGCAAGAGTGAGCTCACATACGTTCATCGCTCAACAAGTTGTGGGGAATAATGTGACATGAACTCACCAAAGGTGGGAGCTCATGGAGTGTAAGGCTTATCAAAGAGAATGGTTAAAGCTGAGCATTGCTTTTAAGTAGTTGGTCAAAATTTTATTAGCAATTACTAAGTGTAAGTAAATACCAAACCTTAAATAAAGTAATAGAACAAATTAATAATAAACCCATGCATATGCAAATGACAAAATTGAATTTAAGTTCCATAATTTAATCATCAGAGAGTCCTGAGCTGCTCATGACCGTGAGCTCGGCTAGTATACCAGTTTTTACGCTCTGCAGAGGTTGTACCCTTTACCCACAAGTCATGCTACCCATCTGCCAAGGGGTCGCGAATCCCGTACACCTCTACCTAGGAAGCGCGGCAGGGCAACACTACGAGGCCTTTACAAAGTTCCACTAGCTTCCGAAAACCCGCTACAGTTTATAGGAAGCTCCAATGCAGGGTTCCTGGCTGACCGCCATCGCAGCAAAATCAACCAGGGACCTCCCTACACTGACCACTCCCCTACTACCCTTGCCCCTTTCGGGTAAGGTAGTCTTCCACTAGCTTTCCTAATTAGTCAGCCAAGGGCGTCCCATTAAACCCTTGTGGTGGCACGTGGTTCTCAAGTTAAGCTCTATGTTCCAATTAACATTAATGATCTCAACATGAACATAAATAGAATAACAAAAAGAATTGGAACATAGATATAATAAATGATTATCCCAAAACCATGTAAAGCAATAGCAAAACTACCCAAGTGATTCAGGGATAAACAAGGTAATGAGATAAACAATCTAGGGTGACCTATTGGGTCCCATCAAAATTAACCTATGCATGAATAAGTGATATTAAAGAACATTATTGGGGTAAAAAGTGGTCAAGGGCACAACTTGCCTTCAATGAGCTCCTGCTCAGCTACTTCAATCTGCTGCTCACCAGGATCCTCGGTCACGGGCTCTTCTACTTGCCGCAATACAAACAAGCACAGTGCATATAGAGAAATTAACATTACACCAAACATATATACAAAATTCACAGTAATAATCTACTCATTAAAATAAAATCCTATGAACAGGAATCATAATTTTTGGAGTTATAGAATTTAAGTTATGCCTTTTCAAAGGTTTTATGTGTTTTAAATAAGATTAAGTGTGGGATTAATTTTCTTACTGTTGTCATGATAAAACAGTGGCTCTAAGTGATAGACAATAAAATTATAAAAATTGAGGAAGTGGAATGGATTAATTTGGAGCAAGTATGAATTTTCTATGAATTATTGAAGATTTAGCACTTATTTTTGTATTAAAAATACATTTTCTAATTCATTTACTCATTTTAAAACAGCAGTGGACTGGGCCTCAATTCCAGATAAACCCAGGGGCTATTCTACAACTAATCCTGAGACTCAGAGCACTGCTTCCGTGGATGGCGGGTTGATTTCATTAAAACCCGAGGGCTCTTTAGAAAAATACCCAGGCCGAAGGGGATGGAGCTCTGCTGGCCGCTGGATTAGACACCGAGCGCCCAGATTAAACCAGAAACAGTGCAAGCCGGTACTCATTGCAGACCCTAGGATCTGGATCCTACGGTCTAGATTAGATCCTAGCGCGATGAAGCGGTACGCCATAACAGCCGTTCGATCCGAGTGCAATGCATCGGATTTAAAATAACTAAATCGAATCGCGATCGCGAGATCCAAAACGGACGCCGCAGATCGACACGAACGAAACGGTAACCTGGATCTAATCCTGGCCACAGATTGTTCATCCAACGGCGCGCCTGCGTCTTCTTCACCAGGCAGCGACACCGGCGCGCTTGGACGCACCGAAGCCCACCCCGGCGACAGGGAGCTCCACCAGTCGTTCCCCCGCCAACACACGTCCCTTCCCAGGCGCCCCATCCAAGATCCCGAAATCCGACGCCGCCCAACTCAATATGCCAAGCAACACCCAGGTTCTACCTCGGCCATGCATGAGTTGACGACGAGGGGAGAGAAAAGGAGTTCGAGGGGGGGGGGTTGGCATACCGCAAGCTTGCCCGACCGCCAAGCTCCCGCGTGAGCGCACGCACACACCCACGTGGTCTCGCCCAGTAGCCGATGGTAGGCGCGAAGAAGCTCGGGAGGTGGCGGCGTGATGAAGTCCCGTGGCAGCGGCGGAGGGTTCCCAGTTTTTCCACCGTGGCGGCTCTCCCCTTCACTTCCTCAATTCACGGAAAAAGGGGTAGCGCAGAGGAAGGGGGGTAAGCCATATATCCAGCGGGCGAGATCTGTGCGCGAGTAAATCTCGCCCAAGTCGTTGCGCCGGCTATGGTGGTGGGGTCAGTCCCCGCGACGCGCGGATCTGGCGTCATGGCGAAGACGGCCAGGAAGAGTCTGAACCGTGGGGGCCATGTGCCATTCACAGGCGGGTGATGAAAGGGCTGGCGCGGCTATGGGCCAGCGCGGGGTGTGAAGTGCCCAATTGGGCCGACCGAGGGAAGAAACGGCCCAAGTGCACAGATGAGCTTTTTTTTATTTCCTTTCTATGTATTCAAATTCTACTATTTGAATTTCAAACTTGAGTTGTGGATCCATCATAAAGGTTGAGTGCCCAAAATAAACAATGTATCAGTAAATAATATTTTTATTTATATATTTATTTATTTTTTTTACTTATTTTTTTTGTCCTCACCATATTTATTTCCTTCTCTCCTTTTTTTTAGATTCCAGAATTTCTTTTAGGTCTCAATTTCCATTCTAGATTTAACATATTCATTTTTATATTATTATTTTTTTATATATTGTCACAAGTAATGCACACACAATAAAATCGAGCATGATGCATAATTTGGTAGTATATGTTTTTATTAATTGTTTTTGGGCATGATGTTCACATAGGATGATGCATAAAGATCAAACTCACATAAAGAGAAATTGTTCCTCTACTGGTATTATTCCTAGCAATTACAAAGTGGGTGTTACACATGTACACAGGGCTCAGGCACCTCTCTGCCAGACACGTTAGCGCATTGCTATGCCCCCCATTGTACACCTGGACCCTCTCCTTGCATCTATAAAAGGGAGGTCTAGGGCCCTCCTAGGGGGGGTTCGCGAGGCAACGAACGAGGGGAGGAGGGTCGGCAAGGCTGCAGACAGAGGGACGAAACCTCTCGCTCTCGCCCTCGCTCTCTCTCTCTCTCTCTCTCTCTCGCGACGCTTGTAACCCCTACTACGAGCACACCCCCGGGTGCGAGATAATACAAGCCTCATTTCCCCCTTGTGTTCCATCTTGCACCAACCCATCTGGGCAGGGACACGTAGCGACAAATTCACTGGTCGGTCCAGGGACCCCCCGGTTCTGAAACGCCGATAGTTGGCGCGCCAGGTAGGGGCCTGCTGCGTGTTGACGAACACTCTCCCGTGTAGTTCCAGATGGGGAGTCTTCAGCAACCTCTTCAGCCCGGGACGGTGCTCCGCTTCGGGAGCCTCGAGTTCGTGTCCCGCGATGGCAGCTACAACATGGAGCTCCTCCCCTCGTGGCACGACAATGACAACCGTCGTTGACTCACCCAGCGACGGCGAACTCGACGACGGCATCTCCCTGCGGCAGAAGAGGAGCATCCGGGTTCGCCCCGCCACCCTCCTCGCCACAGGAGGAGGAGATGGGGCAACCGTGGCCAGGCGGAAGGCGGCACCTCGTTGGCTGTCAAACCAGAGCAAGTCGACGACACCAGCACTGCAGCCGGGGACACATTGGGTGTTGTCCTCGCACCTGGGACAACGATGGGCGTCGCTTCCCCGCAATGCGCCAACCCCAAGCGGACTGATGACGCCAACACCTCCGCGAAGGACGTGTTGGACGTCAGCCTCGTACCTGAGATGACGGTGCGCTCCATCCCCGACGCGACTTTGCCACCGCCCATCGATCAAGAGGTACCGTTCGTTTTCCACCCTGTGCCCTTTCGATTCAGCTTCGATCCACCAAGCGACCCCGCTTCGGTGAGTGCTTTCGTGAGGGCATATCCTGACCTCCTAGGTTACCACATGTGGTCAACCTGGGACTGACTGACGACCGTCTCATCCTACGGGCCTGCCGGGTCCGAGGAAGAGGACGACCCCAACTCCGGTTGGGATTTCTCAGGACTCCATGATGCCAGTGCCATGCGGGACTTCATGACCGCATGTGACTACTGCCTCTCCGGTTGCTCTGATGATGGTCACAGCCTTGACGACGAGGGTTGTGTCCCGAGTCGCGAATGTTTCCACGCCGATCTAGGGGGTCACAACGAAGGCAACCACCTCGGTATGCCGGAGGGTGACGTTCCCCCTAGGCCTGTGTCTCGCGTTGACATCCCGCGGGAGCTAGCTGTGGTACCAGTCCCTGCGAGGGGTCAGGACACACACCTCGAGCAACTCCACGAGATGCAGGCCAAGCTCGACGAGGAAGCAGGGCGACTTGGGCAGCTCCAGCAAAACATCGAGCAGGAGTGGGCAGGCCAAGCGCTCACCGAAGAAGCGCGTCACCGAGCCCGGGATGTCCAGCGCCATATCGTTGATGACGCTAGGGCAGCACTGCCCCCGACCCTCAGCGGGGCCGGCCAGAACCTGGCTGCAACAACGCTGCTACTTTGAACGATGCCGGAGCCATCCACCACTGAGGGGCGGTGAATCCAGGGAGAACTCAAGGGTCTCCTGGAAGATGCCGCGGTCCGACGCGCCGAAAGATCTGCCTCCCGAAGGCGAGGGTGCCCCTCGGAGCATCGCGCAACATCCTCCCGACGCATGCGAGAGGCCTTGGTCCACACTGAGCGCACACGGGATGGGACGCCTGCAGCCCCGGACCGCCTCGGCGACGAGCAACACCGTCGCGACCGTCGAGCCCGCCTCGACGAGAGGATGCGCCGAGGCTACCACCCCAGACACGGAGGACGCTACGACAGCGAGGAGGATCGGAGCCCCTCGCCCGAACCACCAGGTCCGCAAGCCTTCAGCCGGGCCATACGACGAGCGCCGTTCCTGGCTCGGTTCCGGGCCCCGACTACCATCACCAAGTATTCGGGGGAGACGAGGCCGGAGTTGTGGCTTGCAGACTACCGGCTGGCATGCCAGTTGGGAGGGGTGGACGATGACAACCTCATCATCCGCAACCTCCCCTTGTTCCTCTCCGACGCCACCCGGGCCGGGCTGGAGCATCTGCCCCCTGCGCAGATCTCCAACTGGGATGACCTGGTCAAGGCCTTCGCTAGAAATTTCCAAGGCACATACGTGCGCCCTAGGAACTCATGGGATCTCCAAAGCTGCCGCCAGCAACCAGGGGAGTCCATGCGGGAATACATCCGGCGATTCTCAAAGCAACGCACCGAGTTGCCCAACATCACCGACTCGGAGGTCATCGGGGCTTTCCTCGCCGGCACCACTTGCCGAGACCTGGTTAGCAAACTAGGGCGCAAGACTCCCACCAAGGCGAGCGAACTGATGGACATAGCCACCAAGTTCGCCTCTGGTCAGGAGGCGGTCGAAGCCATCTTCCGGAAGGACAAGCAGCCTCAGGGGAGACAGCAGGAAGACATCCCTGAGGCGCCCGCCCAGCGTGGCACGAAGAAGAAGGCCAAGAAGAAGTCGCAAGCGAAGCGCGACGCCGCTGACGTGGATCTTGTCGCTGCTGCCGAGCACAGGAACCCTCGGAAGCCTCCCGGGGGGCCAACCTGTTCGACAAGATGCTCAAGGAGTCGTGCCCCTATCACCAGGGACCCGTCAAGCACACCCTTGAAGAATGCGTCATGCTCCGGCGCTACTTCCATAAGGCCGGCCCCCCGGCGGAAGATGGCAGAGGCCAAAGCAACAACAAGAAGGAGGGAGACAAGGCAGAGGAGTTCCCGGAGGTCCACGACTGCTTCATGATCTATGGTGGGCGTGTGGCAAACGCCTCGGCTCAGCACCGCAAGCAGGAGCGCAGGGAGGTTTGCTCGATCAAGGTGGCGGCGCTGATCTACCTAGACTGGTCCGACAAGCCCATCACCTTCGACCAGGACGACCACCCCGACTGCATGCCGAGTCTAGGAAGGTACCCACTCGTTGTCGACCCCGTCATCGACAACACCAGGCTCACCAAAGTCCTCATGGACGGAGGCAGCAGCCTCAACATCATTTACGCCGAGACCCTGGGCTCCTAGGAATCGATCTGTCCACGATCCGGGCTGGTGCAGCACCCTTCCACGGGATCGTCCCCGAGAAGCGTGTCCTACCCCTCGGGCAACTCGATTTCCCCATCTGCTTTGGGACTCCCTCCAACTTTCGAAAGGAAACCCTCACCTTCGAGGTGGTCGGGTTCTGAGGGACCTACCACGCGGTGTTGGGAAGGCCATGCTACGCCAAGTTCATGGCCGTCCCCAACTACACGTACCTCAAGCTCAAGATGCCAGGCCCCAACGGGGTCATCACCGTCGGCTCCACGTACCGCCACACGTACGAATGTGACGTGGAATGCGTGGAGTATGCCGAGGCCATCGCCGAGTCCGAGGCCCTCATCACCGACCTAGAGTGCCTCTCCAAGGAGGCACCCGATGCGAAGCGCCATGCCGGCAACTTCGAACCAGCCGAGGGGGTCAAGACCGTCTCTCTCGACCCCAGCAACGATGCGGGCAAGAAGGTCCGGATCGGCTCTGAGCTCGACCCCAAATAGGAAGCAGTGCTCGTCGACTTTTTCCGCGTGAACGCCGAAATTTTTGCGTGGAGTCCCTCAGACATGCCCGGCATACCGAGGGATGTCGCCGAGCACTCACTGGACATTCGAGCCGGTGCCCGACCCGTGAAGCAGCATCTGCGCCGTTTCGACGAAGAAAAGCGCAGAGCCATAGGCGAGGAGATCCACAAGCTAATGGCTGCGGGGTTCATCAAAGAGGTATTCCATCCCGAATGGTTAGCTAACCCTGTGCTTGTGAGGAAAAAAGGCGGGAAATGGAGGATGTGCATCGACTACACTGGGTTGAATAAAGCATGTCCGAAGGTTCCCTACCCTCTACCTCGCATCGACCAAATTGTGGACTCCACCGCTGGGTGCAAAACCCTGTCATTCCTCGACGCCTATTCAGGTTATCACCAAATCAAGATGAAAGAGTCCGACCAGCTCGCGACTTCTTTCATCACTCCTTTCGGCATGTATTGTTATACTACTATGCCATTTGGCTTGAGGAATGCAGGGGCAACATACCAAAGGTGCATGAAGCACGTGTTCGGAGAGCACATCAGCAAAACGGTCAAGGCTTACGTCGATGACATCGTTGTCAAGACAAGAAAAGCCTCCGACCTCCTCTCGGACCTTGAAACGACATTCAAGTGTTTGAGAGCGAAAGGCGTAAAGCTCAATCCCGAGAAGTGTGTCTTCGGGGTCCCCCGAGGCATGCTCCTGGTGTTCATCGTCTCCGAGCGGGGCATCGAGGCCAACCCAGAGAAAATCGCGGCCATCACAAACATGGGACCGGTCAAAGATTTGAAAGGAGTACAGAGGGTCATGGAATGCCTTGCGGCTCTGAGCCGCTTCATTTCGCACCTTGGCGAAAAAGGATTGCCCCTGTACCGCCTCTTAAGGAAAGCCGAGCGCTTCACTTGGACTCCCGAGGCCGAAGAAGCCCTCGGCAACCTTAAGGCACTCCTTACCAATGCTCCCATCTTGGTGCCCCCTGCTGCGGGAGAAGCCCTCTTGATCTACGTAGCCGCTACCACTCAGGTGGTCAGCGCCGCGATCGTAGTCGAGAGACGAGAAGAAGGGCATGCACTGCCCGTCCAAAGGCCAGTCTACTTCATCAGCGAAGTGCTATCCGAGACCAAGACCCGCTACCCGCAAATTCAGAAGCTACTATACGCAGTGGTTCTGACACGGCGAAAGTTGCGACACTACTTCGAGTCTCATCCGGTGACTGTGGTGTCATCCTTCCCTCTATGGGAGATCATCCAGTCCCGAGAGGCCTCGGGTAGGATAGCAAAGTGGGCGGTGGAACTCATGGGCAAAACACTCTCGTTCGCCCCTCGGAAGGCCATAAAATCTCAAGTCTTGGCAGACTTCCTAGCTGAATGGGTCGACACCCAACTGCCGACGGCTCCAATCCAGGCCGAACTTTGGACCATGTACTTCGATGGGTCTCTTATGAAGACAGGAGCCAACGCTGGCTTGCTCTTCATTTCACCCCCAGAAAGCATCTTCGTTACGTGATACGCCTCCACTTTCCAGCGTCCAACAACGTGGCCGAGTACGAGGCTCTGGTTAACGGGCTGCACATCGCCGTCGAGCTAGGGGTTTGGCACCTCGACGCTCGTGGCAACTCACAGCTTGTCATTGACTAGGTCATGAAGAACTCCCACTGCCATGACCGGAAGATGGAGGCCTACTACGACGAAGTTTGGTGCCTGGAAGACAAGTTCTACGGGCTGGAACTCAACCACATCGCTCGACGGTACAACGAGACTACGGATGAGCTGGCAAAAATAGCTTCGGGGCGGACAACGGTTCCCCCGGACGTCTTCTTCAGGGATCTACATCAACCATCCGTCAAAATCAACGACACGCCCGAGCCTGAGGAAGCCTCGGCTCAGCCCAAGGTGCCCTCGGTCGTCGAGGGTGAGGCCCTGCGCGTTGAGCGAGAGCAGAACGGGGTCACGCCAAACCCGAACTGGCAGTCCCCGTACCTGGAATATCTCCTTTGAGGAGAGTTGCCCCTCGACAAGGCCGAAGCTCGGCGACTGGCTCGGTGTGTGTCACACCCGGTTTCAGAAGGCAAACCGAATGCGAACTATGTACGTGCCAGGATCAGAATTCACGTACACAGCGATTACATAAATGAACATCATCGCACAGTGCTCGAATAATAACATAAAAGAGTATTAACTTATTACATCACAGAGTTAGAGACATCCACATAGTCATCAACTTAACGGATAAATCAAAGTGCTAAGCGAAACACAGTAAAGATAGGGCATTCACAGGCAGCTGATTGGGGGTTTGCCGCCAACCCACACCTAGAACTCGTCGTAGTCTTGGAACTCCTAGAAGTCTCCTTCCACGGCTTCGTCTTCTCCTGAGCAGTGGTTGCAATGTGGACAACCTGGTGTTTTTGTGGTAAAGCAAGGATGAGTACACATCAACGTACTCAGCAAATGCCCCGTTTGGCTAAAGTGGACTAGCTTTTATGTGGGGTTAGGCTCAAGCAGTTGCTTTTAGTTGGTCAGGTATTCATTGTTAGTAGAAGCCAGATTTTATCATAAAACCAAGTTATAATCCCAAAAAGTACCTCCTTAGAGAGGAAATACTGGAATTCATAAATAAAGTCACCATCATTAACCATCATCATTAAAGTCATCATCTAAGGTGTATCTGGAGTATCTCTAATCAAAGAGGATCCCAAGGCTGCTCTTAACCGTGAGCACGGCTGATATATCAGTTTCACTACCCTCTGCAGAGGTCGCACACTTTACCCATGAGTCGTGATTCTCTTTCTGCCTGGGAAGAGCTAATCCCCATTGATCACTTCCTAGGTGGTCCGACAGGGTATCATTACGTAGCTGTTACAAAGATTCCCTAGAGGTCATAGCCGCCCATTAGGTTTCTCCAGTTTGATAAATACAGTACCTCTCCCCGCAGGAGGGTGACTAACAAAAGCAAAACGAAAGAACCTCGGCACTCAGCCTCGGTAGAGCAAGCACTGTGCCTGGACCCCATTGACGGCACGACGGCGAAGCAACTACACCTCTAGTTCTTCTAATTAATTAGCTAAGGGCATCCCATTTCACCCTCATGGTTGCACTGTTATCCCGGGTGGTCTCTCAACGAACAGGTCCTTACGGAGAGGTACTCGGGAAACAGCCCGAGTCCCCTTAAATGCCACAAGTATATCATCATATCCAGAATAAGACCATAGTATCATCATTGTATCTCATCATGTTCATTGATTAAAGTAAAGCGCTAGCATGAAGCTAACCATAGTAACCCGAAAGGTAAACAAGGATAAGGTAAATAGAAAGCTAGTCAATCCTTAGGTTTCAATTAAGTAGTGCGGGGCAGTGAATTATAAATAGATAGGACATAATGGGTCAGAGGACACTTGCCTTCACCAAAGAGATGCTCAGGGTCTTCAGCCTCGTGGAACTCGAAGAACTAGATCACTTGGTCGCCAACGCTTGATCTCTGATCCCTCGAAGCTCGGAAACGGATCGCAATCTATTCGCGACGGACAGCGAATACAAACAGGCATAAACACATACATATATATGCATAAGAACATTACACCATTCAAATAAAAACATAATAAAATATACAAAACGAAATAGAGTGCACTACTACGGTCACACGAGGAAAAAGAAACACAACAGTCTACGGTCACGCGAGGAAAAAGAAACACGACAGTCGAGAAGTAATATCTATGGTCAAAAAGTTAATGGGTTTACGCTAAACAAATATTAACTATAACATCTAATTTGATATTATCAAATATAAATAATATCTACCATTTAGTTTTGATTAAACCTGTTACACTAATATTTGTCAAATAAATAAGTAATACATTTAGCTCGAGATATTCTAAGCGAAGCGAGTTTACGATGCGCGAAACGGCATGACAGCGCGCATCCGACACGCGGATACGCGCGACATAGCACGCTGACGACACAAGAAAAAGTGTGCGCGACTAGCGCGAATGACATGAGAATCAACACACCACCACGTGTGGAACAACACGCACGGTATGCAAGAAAAACTAGATAGGTGACACGTTTACACTAAATAAATATTAAATAATTAAAAAGTAGTTAAGTTAATATTGGCCATGTTAACATTTATTATAAAAACGTAAGTGGGACACTACACAATCAATCTAATTGAAATATTAATCTAATAAATATTAGTCAAGCGGACCTTAAGTTAATTATCTAACGTATATGGCGTGACGAATTAACGTTACTAACAGGAGTGCTTATAAGCGAAAACAATTTATTATCACGCGCAGATGTCGCACGACACACGTGATCGACACGCGAGAATTACTAATAATCATTACTTTTATACTAAATAAATATTATTTCACAAAACATTTGAGGTGACATTAATCATGTTAATCGGTATTTTCAAAGCGCCAATTAAAATTGTAAGTTAGGCTTAACTAGATTTCTATTTAATGATTATCAACTAACTAAATAATTAACGAAAGCCTGTGTCGTGACAAAATATTGTTACTAACACGCGGGATAGACAAACGGGTTCAGGGGGTAGACGGATGTCGTCGGGACCCCGACGACACGCTGCGCGTACGTGAAACAACGCGCACAACAACATGCGACACGCGCGAGTCAACGCGAGTACGCGCGCGAACAGCTCGATGACGTGCAAACGATGCCGCGCGCGAACAGTGACGAAAAAATAAATAAAAGTATTTAAACTGGTATTAATCAAGTGAACGTATATTTATAAAAGTGCAACTTAAAACCATAAACTAGTTTTGACTAAATTTCTACGTTAATAACTGACGGACAAACTGATAATTAAGTAAAATAACATACGTCATGATAAGATAATATGTTTAACGTGCGCACAATATTATTAGGAAGCTAACTCGATAGAAACAGAATAATTCAGATGTCTAACGCAAAAGCTAATATATATTTACTAATCGTAGATTAATGACGACGTGGCACAATTTATTGGCCGAAACAAGCCACAACCAGGGCCACAGATCTGAGGGCACAGAGAATCCTTGAGGACTATTTCTCTAGCATGCAGCCTAGCTGGGGAGGGAAATACGACATGCAAAGGATAGGCAATTTCCTTTTGGCTCTAGAGTCTACATTTTGTACGCATGCCAGAAAATCATGGAGGAAGGCTGCATGCAACATGTTTGTGGGGCCAACGTCCGTTCTTTTCTCCTAGCCTACGTACTCGCACACGACCACACGAACGGTTTGCTCTTTCTTCACGAGCACGACGGCACGTGCAGCATGCGGTGAGGCGGCGCCACGCCGACTGGAGTTGGACGTCATGCGGGGTGGGGCAGTGGCAGCAAGGCGTTGGCATGCATGGCTGGCGGCTGCTCGCCGTTGGCCCGAGTTGGCAGCGCGTGTGGACCAGTGGAACACGGACGAGGCGCGTAGTGACGTGCGGCGAGCAGCATGGTGCCCAACGATGTGGCGATGTTCGCTGTATGCATGGGTGCACGCTGGCGCAAGGGCATGGCGGATCGGTTGCAGTGAACGGCTTGCCGACGGCCAGGGAGAAGAACGACACACAGGGGTCCAGTCTCGGCCGGGGAAGCGGCTATTGGCCGAGGCCACGCCTGGGCTAGCCACACCGGTGAGCAGCGCGCAGAGCGGGGAGAGATGCAGCCTCGGCATAGCTGAACACGCAACAGAGCACAGAGAGGGCGCCGATTGGAGCTAGGGAAAATGTCGATGCGCAACAGCGGCTGTCTCGATAAAGGGGAACGGAAACGATAAGGCATGGGATTACCTTGGCATCGGAGGGCGTAGCGACCACGAATGCGGATGAGGATCGACGGTGTCGACGGCTCGCTGGAGAAGTGTGCGGTTGCTGTGCACGGAGCAGCCATGGCGAGGAGGAGGTGAGGGTCTGGCAGTTTCGATTTTGGAGTCGATCGTCGGGGTGTTTGTACGTGTGGGAATGGAGGGGATGGTTGGATGAAGATGCTTATGACAGGTGGGACCGGAACGGCTGGGCATGGTGCTACGTGCGCACGACGCGCGCGGGGGATGTGGTGCTGCATGGTGTGCGTGGGGGCTGGGCGGCTAGCTGCTTGGCTTGGGGGAACTCGCACGCACCAGCTGGCCTGCGAACCGAGCAAGACGGGCAGGACGAGCGTAGCGGGGGCTGGGGCACGCTGGTCCACGGGCACCGCAGTGGGCCACACGGAGGGACTGGGGGCGCACTGGGCGAATGGCACCCATACGGCCAGGGAGAGCGCGCACGGGTGGCGCGTAGGCGGCTGGGCGAGGCTGCGGCGTGCGCGCGACGCGGCAGGAAGAGCGCGCGCGGGGGCAGCGTGCAGGGAGCGCGCACGCTAGGGCAACGCTGGGGAGCTGGGCCGCGGGATGGGCCGAGGGGGCGCGCTGCGTGGGCTGGTTTTATTTTCTCTTTTTTTATTTGTTTCCATTTACCTTACTCATTTTCTTTTCTTTTTGTTTAGACTCAAACTCGAGCATGACACACGAGTTAAATAAATGTACACCAAATAAGTTCACCAATCGAAATACGTGCTCCAACATGTGATGCAACATTCAAGAATCCTCTATTATTTTATTTTACTAGGCTTACACCTACATAAAAAATAAAATAATTCTCCACTTTTAGGAAAAAGATAAGGAAAGTAGAGAAATGATAGAGTAACACCTGAATTTGGTGGATATTAGAAAAGAAATTTTATACCCCCAAATTCAGGGTGATACAGTGCGCCAAGTCGTTCGTTTTGCTGGGTGATGAAAAGGAGCTCTATCACCGCAATCCCTCGTGCATCCTCCAGCGATGCATATCTGCCGCCCAAGGATAAGAGCTGTTACAAGAAATACACTCGGGGGCTTGCGGTCACCATGCAGCACCCCGAGCCCTCGTGGGAAACGCCTTCCGACAAGGCTTCTATTGGCCAACAGCGGTGGCCGACGCCACTAGGATTGTACGCTCCTGCCAAGGGTGTCAATTCTACGCAAGGCAGACACACCTGCCCGCTTAGGCCCTGCAAACAATACCCATCACCTGGCCGTTTGCGGTATGGGGTCTGGACCTCGTCGGTCCCTTGCAGAAGGCACCCGGGGGCTTCTCGCACCTGCTGGTCGCCATCGACAAATTCTCCAAGTGGATCGAGGTCCGACCCCTAAGCAGCATCAGGTCCGAGCAGGCGGTGGCGTAATTCACAAACATCATCCATCACTTCGGAGTCCCGAACTCCATCATCACCGACAATGGCACGCAGTTCACCCGGAGGAAGTTCCTAGACTTCTGCGAGGACCACCACATCCGTGTGGACTAGGCCGTCGTAGCTCACCCCATGACGAATGGGCAGGTGGAGCGTGCCAACGGTATGATTTTGCAGGGACTTAAACCGAGGATCTACAGTGACCTCAACAAGTTTGGCAAGCGATGGATGAAAGAGCTACCCTCGGTGGTCTGGAGCCTGAGGACGACGTCGAGCCGAGCCACGGGTTTCTCGCCGTTCTTTCTAGTCTATGGGGCCGAGGCCGTCCTACCCACAGACTTAGAATACGGTTCACCGAGGACAAAGGAGTACGACGACCAAAGCAACCAAACCAGCCGAGAGGATTCGCTGGACCAGCTCGAAGAGGCTCAAGACGTGGCCCTACTACACTCGGCGCGGTATCAGCAGTCTCTACGACGCTACCACGCCCGAAGTGTTCGGCCCCGAGGCTTCCAAGTGGGAGACTTGGTGCTTCAGCTGCGACAAGACGCCCGAGGACACCACAAGCTTACTCCTCCCTGGGAAGGGTCGTTCATCATCGTCGAGATTTTGAAGCCCGGAACATACAAGCTGGCCAACGATCAAGGCGAGGTCTACAGCAACGCTTGGAACATCCAACAACTACGTCGCTTCTACCCTTAAAATGTTTCAAGTCGTTCACGTACCTCGTTTTCTTTACATGCACAAATAAAGTCTAACCGTCAAGGAAGGGTCAGCCTTGCCTCGGCAAAGCCCGACCCTCCCTCGGGGGCTAGAAGGGGGGAACCCCCTCTGCGTCGAAATTTTCCTCGAAAAAATTTTCTACCAAAGTTTTCTGCCGAAACGACTTCCGTGCTTTCGGCTATATCGATGGCGGAACCCTGAAAACGAGCGAGAGTACACGTAAGCGGCAAGGCCGACTGAGCAGAGGGACTCCTATGCCTCTGGGATACGGATATCTCACTCATCACCTTCCGCGAAAAGTAACTCACGCTCGGATAAGCGGTTCTGCTATCAAACAAGCCCTAATGCTCGGGTAGAAAACGACTTCCGTATCGATAACAGGATCCTGAAAACGAACGAGAGTACACGTAAACGGAAAGGCCGACCGAGCCGAGGGACTCCTACGCCTCCGGGATACAGATACCACACTCATCACCTTCCGTGAAAAGTAACTCACGCTCGGGTCAGCGATCCTGCTACCGAACAAGTCCTAACGCTCGGGTAGAAAATGACTTTCGCGCCTTCTCGACTATATCGATAACAGAGTCCTGCAAACGAGTGAGAGTACGCTTAAGCGGCAAGGCCGACCGAGCCGAGGGACTCCTACGCCTCCGGGATACGGATACCTCACTCATCACCTTCCGCGAAAAGCAACTCTCGCTCGGACAAGCAATTCTGTTACCGACGAACAAGTCCTAATGCTCGAAACGAGAGGAAAACACAGCTTTATAACGTGACAATAATAATGTTTGGGCCTAGGCGGCCGCGAAAAACATACGCATACTTCAGACAAACTGTTCCTGCAGGTTCAGACATCGGAGGAGCGGCTCCCTCGGCGTTGTTTCCATCCTCGGTGGAATCCGGCTCCGCCCCAGACGGCGGCACGGGCGGAAGGGTCTCCACCCCAAAGGAGGACGCCAGCTCCGCACTGGGGCCCTCGTGGCCAAGTTCTCCACAAGGGTTCCGGCCCAAGCAGACGCCCCGGCTAGCCACTCCGAAGCCTCAGCCAGCAGTCCCCCGAGGACCTCGGCCCGGCTCACGGCCTCGGCAGCTCGGCTCTGGGGTTCGTCCTGCTCGCGGACGACCTGGCCGAGCTCCAGCTGTCGCTGCTGCACTTCTTTGGCCTAGGAAGCCACCTGCCCCCGAGCCAACGAAGCCTCTATCTCAGCCGACGCCGCCTCTGTCCGCGCCACCGCTACCTCCGGCTTCAGCTCATCGAAGAGCAGCCGAAGGTCCTGAAACTGAGCAAGAGAGGCCTTGAACGACAAGGCCGACCGAGCCGAGGGACTCCTACACCTCTGGGATACGGATACTTCACTCGTCACCTTCCGCGCAGGGCAACTCACGCTTGGTTAAGTGGTGTTGCTAGCCGACAGGAAAGTCCCAGTGCTCGGAATGAGGAAAAAACACAGCTTTATACTCGAATACCCAAATGTTCTGGCCTCGGCGGCCGCAAAGAACAAACATATACTTGGGGTAACTATGCTACATGGACTTAGACGTCGGCGCACCCTCAGCGGTCCCCCCGACCTATGACAAATGTCTAAGTACTTGAAGCAGTTACATTTTGCTCAGGCAAAAACCAGTATATTCCCCTACAAACGAAACTCCGGTTCCATTCCCGCAGGAATAAACTACCTCCACACCAGAGGGCCTGCGGGACAACCAGCTCCAGGTGGCTCACCGGCGACCGCTGCACCAGCAGCGCGACAGCGACCTCCGTCTCGAGTGGCAAGACAGCAGCAGCGACGACCTCAGTGCAAACGCTGCTGCGAAAGGGCCCTCGCCCCCATCCCCCACACGAGGGGCGAGGACAAGCCAAAGAGCCAGAGGTCCGGCCGTAGGTGGCGCCGACGCTTGCGGCCGACCGGACCCACGTTGTCGAAGTCCGCCCCCTCCGTAGGGCCGGTGATAGCGGCCACCCGCGCATGGCACGACCGTCGCCCGGGTGGAGGACGGACAGCTGCACCCTGACTAGGCAGCACCAGTTCGCCTTCCCCCCGCATGGCTGTAGGACGTCACCTCCGCAGGGCTGGAGGATGCCCTTCTCCCTCGAATGCTGGAGGAAGAAGCGGCTCGCCGGCCCGTACGGGAGGTAGAGCCCCAGCTCGGCCCACCCTCCTCCCCAGCACGGATGATGAACATCCTTGAAGCTGAGGGCAGGAGGAGGGCCGCAGCCCGGCCTGCGTTTCCCCACCACGAAGCTGATGGTCACCATCCTGGATGACCATTCACTACAAGAAACTGGTTAAAGAACGTGGGTGAAAAACCGTCGAACTTAATGTAATAGGCCGTCGAACTTACCATAAGAACGTGGGTTTACCGACGAATATAGCCGACGGCGATTTTTGGACGAACTTAAAGAAGTAAGTTCGACGGCCCCCACGTTCTTAAGGTTAAGAACGTGGGTACCGTCGAACTTAACATTAAGAACGTGGGTACCGTCGAACTTAAGGTTAAGAACGTGGGTTTTTAAGTTCGACGGGGGCCGTCGAATTTTTTCCCATAAGTTCGACGGCACCCACGTTCTTACGGTTAAGTTCGACGGGGCCATGTGGCCGTCGAACTTATGTGTCCTACGTGGGTCTGCGAGGACTGCACAATAAGTTCGACGGTACCCACGTTCTTAACATTAAGAACGTGGGTACCCACGTTTTTAACCCTTTTCCAGAAAAAATAAAAAATACAGAAATGAAAAATTAGACACACATAATATCATATACAACACAGAATATAACATACAATACAGATTTCAAACACATTGATATATGTTCATATCACAAATTGACAGTCCAAATACATAAGTTCACAAGAATTGGAGATTGTACCAGTAGTAATACAACACACAGGAATTGAAGATGCATGCGTCCATCAATCCCTCAAGACTCTGTTCCTAGCTAGACAGTATCCACCTATCACTAAGAGAAACATGTCAAGAATGGACACCCTAGCTCTAGGTGATGTCTGACTTCCAAAGACGATGTCCTTCATTCACTCTAGAGCAGATACAGCAGCTGAAAATGCATTTTCAGATGGCAGCATGTGTGGTAACTGAACAAGGAAAATATATATAACCAATGGATGTCAAATTTAATTGCAGATTCTTACCAAAGAGAGAAAAAGCAACTAGTTATATCAGACAGTATTAGTATCATCAACAAGCAACAAAAAGAATGCAGGTACTAAATAGATATTAGTGCCGTGAGAAACATATTCCTCATAGACATAAATGTAGCCTGGAACCACAGATAATTTGGTAAAACTGATAACTCACATATTCCCTAAGAATTTGTAGATATGTTGGAAGGTAGCTGGGTTTCAAGTGCTATGCAAATACATGCTTCCCAAATAAACCCAAAGTCAAACAAGGATAAATAAGGAATAAAGCTGTCAGCACAACCTAATATACAAAATTTGGGTTCTATTCTAGTAAGTAGTAACTTCCCTAATTTGCTTCAAATAGAGGCTATGGCATGCATTACCAGTACGTATTCAAATGTTACAGCCTTACAGAAAGAGTTCAAGATACGTTCAGAATTTCAGATTGCACCATAATAGAAACTAGCTTAAAGCCTTTTAAGGTATAACCACGGCCATGTTTTACTTCAAGAAGGCGAGCAAACCAAAACCCAATGGATCATAAAATATCAGTAATGTCTTAAATTAGAGTTTGCTTTAAATCCACATCAAACCCAATATATATGTAAAATTACACCATGAATACTAATGAAGAAAACATTTGAACAAAATGGAAAGGAAGAAACTCACTGTATTAGGATCCCAGATTCTCACTATGTGCTTATCAGCAGTGATCAGTTTAGGTTCAGTAGAATTAAGTGTCTGGTGCCATTTGATATTTAATATTGGGCTACCATACCTGAAACAGATAACAACAATTACATGCCCAGTGAAAGGTACAATATGTAACTCAATAAGCATTCAACTATTGATTGCATTTCAAAAGTAATAGAGATTTGGACCCGCTGTTTACAGCTTATTCTTCCAAGACACATTAAAAAAACATACAGATTCAAAAACTTATTGCAGCAGTTGTATCTGTTTTTTAACAAAACAGACAGAATGTGTGTGAAATGGCATGATATTAGGATGGAGAACCAAGAAAAGGTAAGGCCCTGTTTGCAGAAGGAAGTAGAGTAAGAAAAACCCATCCAATGAGAGCATTCCTTCAGAAGATTTATGTAGAAATGGTTGATTGGCTGGAACTAACTTTTGATAAAGATTAACAAGTGAAAACCCTTCACAAGAGGAAATAGAGACTTACATGTGATCCTTATCTCTCAGAGGAGAAGACATGCGTAAATCATATATTGATATCTACAGAAAATCCCAAAAATGTTGATGCATACTGAGATTAAAAAATAATGAAATAAATATAGAAAATTTTAAAGGGATAGCTGTCATGTTTATATAAAAGAAAAAGATCTATAAACACCACTAGAATAGCATACAGCACACTGCTGTTAAGTACAATAGCCAAACTGAAGAAATAGGAAGTTGTAGAGCACATAACTTCTGTTCAGAGTTTTGCTTAATGTAAAAATATTTTCCTCAAAACCCATTGGGATCTAAATCCCTTACGGTTTGTGGCTGGCCGTTGTCATCTGTTTCCTTGCATCAAGTTGGTTGCATAAGGCTGTTTAAGTCATCTTTTAGTGGTTGTTTTGGTTGTAAGGTCACGTAAGGTTGTTCTGGTCATGCATGGTAATGTAAGGTGTTTGTTCTGGTTGTCGTGATAGTGTAAGAATGTAAGGTCATTGTATTTTGCTATTTTGGCCTTACTTTCTCTTAATGCAATGACATGCAGTTTTACATGTTCAAGGAAAAAAACTAAGCTAGAAGGTGCTGACTGCTAAGTAAATATGGTCAGTTATTTGAGTGTCCAAAAAAGCTGTCTTTAAGACCAAACTTCCCATTTCTATGTTGGGTATTGAAAACAAATAGGATGGCCTGGGCAAACACAATGTAAGGTCGACCCCAAGACCCCACTGTCTGAACAACCAGTAATAGCAAGAGGTGAATAGAACAAAGGAAGAATGCATGATGCACCCCCCCCCCTTTGCTCCTTAACCAGAAGCTATAAATACAACACATGTGAAAGGGCCTCTAGAGTTGGTTATGTGGTCTGAGTAGCACTCCTCAGGTCCTAAATTCGAGTTCGAATCCTAGTGGGAGCGAATTTCAGGGCGAGGTTAAAAAAGGTCACTTTGTAGGTTGTATTGTCCAAACCGGTCGAGTTTTATAAATACAACACATGAAGTTGTATTGTCCAACTTTGTAGGTTCCAACATCAATTAGCATACTTTAGAAAGAACATAAAGGTCAAACATGCAATAGCCTGTAATGGCACAATTATCATGTCATCATTTTATTTGAAGTTGCAAAGGTCAAACAAAGTAGCTATCACAAACAGTTGCACAATAAAACAAATGTTAATCTACGTAGACTTAAAGCAGAAAACAGAGGCATAAATGGAGCAAAACGAGTTAAATTGTTGTAATAAGGATAGAAAAGGCACAAAATGTACTATGCACAATGCAAAATACTGACACATGGTACTTAGATTCTGTCATGGTAGTAGGGGAAATAAAAAATAACTAGGCAGATTAAGAGAGGGAAAGAGAGCAGTGAAAATCAAGCAGAAAAACAGCTCATGACAACATATACCTTTCCTGTACTGGTCCCCACTGCCATAAAGTATCCTTGATCTTCATCAAATTGCAAAGACGTGACCTCCTGCAGTTTTAAGCATAAGAGACCGTTACAACTTACAAACTTAAGCATCAATTTACTAACTTGCTGTCAAAGTAAAACGTGAACCTGAGAATAATCTTCAGAACTAACAGTTGGAATATTAATTCTGCCAACAGAAGTTTTTTTCCTCATATCAAAACACTCAACCGCACCATCCTCACCACCGCAAGCAACAAGCCCATGGATCTTACTGGGAGCACAGCAATTAATCTTGGAGTTAACAATACTCGATAATCTAGTCACTAGCAAGCCATGTAAGTTAATAAAAAAATATTACCTTCGTGTAACCGCATTTATTGCTGGTGATTCGGAGGAAAGAGAAGCAAGGAATCGTCCCTGCAGAAGTGATTGGGAGGAAGTAAATTCAATAAACCAACAGAAGGAATGTGTGCATATAATGCAGTCACAACCAGAACTGATACCACCAAAATCAAATAAGGCATATGTCATATAGCTAAGTGGAACACCATTCAAAATAATATGTTTATGTTGATCTTTGAATCAGTATTGGGTGGCAAATAAAAGTGTAAAATATGATGTTTTGTTGATGACTAATACAAGATAAACAAACAACTAATATTGGTATGCCTATTAAGCGCTGAAATTAGACCTGCTCTAGGTTTATCCTGTACAGATCTGGTGATGAAGCAGCACATAGCAAGTCGCAGGACCAGCAATCGTAGGCCATGTCCCTTCCCACTCTGTCAATAAATAATTGTGGGGATTAGCAATATGTCAGATAGATATTGGACAAACAGTATTTACAACCTTTACAATGATTCCCTACTAGTAGTTGTTACCATTAGAATTTTATCTTCTCTGTTTAGACTCGAAATCTGATAACAAATACAGTATGTGTTAAATTAGTACTGGATATTTTATAATGCAGAAAAACTTATATTTCCCTAAACCATAAAGAGGAAGACAACTAAATCCACAGAGGTGAGAGGTTGATGTTACTACCTCATAGGCACACCTCACGTCTTAAACTATAAATACACAAGTTTCTACTTAACATTCATGCCTGGTGGTTTTCTTATCAACAATCCATCCTGTACAAGGAAGATATCAACCATCAGAAGTACACAAGAAAATTAAACCACGTCTAGCATTTTTGTTCAGTTCTAAAATGTTCTCATCTACAGTCTACAGGCATGAGAAATTCAGATCTAAAAAAAAGTAACATACAGCCTAGTATCATTCAGATAAAACTTAGGCTCCCTTTGCCCCTTTCTATTTTGTAATCTTCTTTGTATGACAAAAGCCCTCTTTCTTTAGCAATCACAAGATGAAACAAAGCAACCCAATGATGATGAATCCAAACGAGGAAAAGCTCTAAAGAACTCCCCAGAGACCCACTTACTTGCACAGGACTCATCGCATCCGCGGCTGCTCTTGCCTTCTCGCTGTCCTCGTCCTCAAACTTGATCAGCTGGCTCTCCAGCGTCGTCCTCCTCTTTGGCGTCTTCGCCACCACTTGCAGAGCGTCGCCGTTCTCGCCGCTACCACCCCGAGGATAATAGCAATCAGTAACCAAGCCAAAGCTTAAGGCTCAAACAACAATGACTACAAAACTGGTTGAGATGACTCAATTCGTAAGGCTCAAATAACAATGCAGCAGCGGCAATGGCTAAATCTAGATGCGGGGAGATTACATCAAACAACCTATGAATCGCCTAGTGAATTTTAACTGCAAACGTCATCAAGTTCCAACAATCCAGCCTACAGATTACCACGAGCACTCCATCAAAGCTGCAGATTCCCACCACAACACCCCCAACCAAAAAAACATGTATCCAACCATCACAGGATCGCGAAACGATAGAACAGACCAACCCCCGCCCGCCCCCAACAAAGCTTTGCTTATATAACCTAGAAAATTCAAGGAATCGATTGATTGATAGGTCCGCACGGGGTACCATCTACCAGTACCAGCCAAACAACCGAAACCCTAGCACGACCAATAACCTGAGCTGAAGCCCGGATGAGGAGGGGGGAATCAGGAATCGAAGGGACGAACCGAAGGGGTGCTCCAGCTTGAACGAGCTCCTCGCCATCGCTCCTGCTCCTCTTGGTCTCTCGATCGCTGGCGGAATAGAGAGCAGCTACCTGGAACAGATAAAACAATCGGGTAGGGTCCTACGCCTCAGTCGCGGCCGCAGCCGCGGCGCGGACAGGGAGCGAAGCGCGGCGAGAAGACAGAGCACTCGGTTGTCGCGGGAGACGGGGTGGAGTTGGCTCTCCGTGCGAGAGTGGGAGGAACGAGAGGAGGGGAGTGAGATTGTCTTTGGCAATGCGGCCCGCCTTGTTCTGAGCATGGTGGAGGAGCGGTGGGTCTGGCGGCGGCGCGGCGGCCGCGGTTGGGCACGAGTCTGGCGGTGGCTCGATGGCGCAGTGGTGGCGGCGCGCGAGGTGGAGGAGCCGTGGCGGAGGCGCGGCGAGCGCAGTGGCTGGCGGCGGCGCGGTGGAGGAGTGCGCGCGGCACGTGCAGTGGACGAGAAAGAAGAGAGTCGTGTGGGCGGGTTGGGATTTAGGTTTTTAGTTAAGTTCGACGGTGTCCACGTGGCCCACGAACTTAATATAAGAACGTGGGTACACACGTTCCTAATATGATAAGTTCGACGGTTTTAGCTTGGACGCACGAATTTAAACTAAGAACGTGGGTACCCACGTTCTTCAACAAACTCATGAACTTAACTCAATTAAGAACATCGGTACCCACGTTCTTAATTTTACCCACGAACATTTATCAGTTTCTTGTAGTGATTGGTGAGGGAATGCAGCCGGGCTGCATGATGAAAATCCTTGAAGCCGAGCGATGGCTGAAGGGCGCCAGCCCCCACGAGGCCGCGCTCCTCCAACGGCAACAAGAGCAAGGCAGCACAAGTGCACCCCATCTGGGGGCTCGCAAGGAGGAAGGGCGCGGTGCATGAGAGGAGTGCGAAGGCATGGCTACTGCCCGGGGGGTCAGACCCCTTTTAAAGGCAGATCTCCTCACTTGCACCCCCAAGCGTCACGGGCGAAGTCTCCACTGACGTGCTCCAGGGTTCTCACCCCACGACGCGAAGGCTGGGTCCCACGCGCCATGCGCGCTGATCCGGAACGCGCTGATTTCTGTTAAGGGGGGGTAGGATTTGTAATGCTCAAAAATGTAAATATTGAAGATGGAGTTGAATCACTTATATGTTTGCCTCTATATAATATAGCTTGTGAATAATCTCATTTTAGGTGAGTAATTAGCTAATAACATATAAAATATATCATGCATCATGCTGGAGTTTCGTGTGTGTGCATTTACCAAAAATAGTGATCACATCAGTAGGAATCATTAAGGTTCAAAATTAGAGTTTAGACTTAATTTATAAGTGAGAAAGGGAAAATAATAAAAAGAAAAGAGAGACTATAAAAAAATAAATTTTATAAATGAAATTAATATTGGTATGTTCAAAGAACATGTTTAATTGGAAAAAAAACAAATGCACAACAACATTTGAATTGAAATTCAAAGTTTTAAATCAAAAGGGAAGGAAATAGTGGAGAAAGGAAAAATAAAAAACGAAATTGTGCACCATTGGGCCAACAGACACCAATTCGGCCCACTTTCCCTTTTGCTCCACGCATGCGCACGGCCCAGAAACCCTACCGTGTCCGACATATGGGCCCTTGTGGTCAGCGGCTCCACGCGCATGCTCTGGCTGATGCGCACTCGCGAACTTGGATTCATCCTAGCGCCTCTGCTATGTGAGCCCTCTCTGTAGCCACTACCGTCCTCGCGTGGGGATTAGCCACTGCCGGTGGGCTCCTTCTGTCAGAACCATCTCCCTCGCATGAGCCGTAACAGAATGTGCGCGCGGACGGTGAAGGGTTCCTACTCCACCGGAGCCGGCGCATGCAATGGAACCGCCTCAGACTCGCCTCCTATAAGACCTGAGCCCCGCCCCGGTCCCCAAGTCATTGCCGAGCCAATCACCAGGGGAGATTTGGGTGTCTGCGTAGGTTGGGTAGGGATTTTGTCAGCCGCCGTCGTAGGATGGAGAAAGACAGCGGGTCCGCCGCCATGATTAGCGCCATTGGGAGGGTTGAGGAAGGACCTAGGCGTAACACCGATGATGTCCGCTGCTCAATCGGGGGAAAATGGATGATCGGGTGGTTTGGGAATTGCTCACCCGCGCAGAACCTCGCCATGGTCCCACACTTCATCGAGGACAGCACTGCAGTCGCCACCATTTGAGGCAAGAACTCCTACAATTGATTCGCAATGTCCTCTGTATGCTTTTAGCTCTTTCACGTGTTACACCGTTCATCGGGGCCCAGCGCGGGATTGCCGGCCATGGCGCTGCCGCTCTGCTTGGGGGCACCGCCGCCTTGCGTTACAGTGAGGGGAGAGATGAGGGTAGGACGAGGGGAAACTTGTGCGGGCTGTTGGATGTAGAGTGTGCGGCTGTGATCAAATCCTGAGCGTACCCCTTCGTGACGAAATCTGGGTCGTCGATCCGTGCGCCAGCGGTTTGGATCGAATCCAACGTGTATTGTTTCGTTGATCGGATGCTGACCCTCGGATTCGGATCGGGTGGTCTGAGTGCTCGGGCGGCCGCGATCTAATCTAGATGGTTGGATCAGATCGGGCGGCTGTGATCGAAGCTTACCCCTTCGCTTGGAATACTTTCTAAAGAGACCCTCGTCTTTTCCTAAACTAACCCGCCGTCCAAGTCAGTGTTAAAACCATTACAGTGTGGTCCTAGTATTTGCGCAGAACCCCCTTTGCTTCTGGTAAATTGTGTCCGCAGCCCAAGTGTTGAATAAAAGGGATAAAACAATTCAGAAAATGATTTTTAGTTTAAAAATAAATCAAGAAACTTGTTTAATTCGTATCAAATCCATTTTAACTCCGATTTGACCCATTCAAATTGCGTTAGATTCATAAAAATATTGTCTACACAGTGGCAACACTAATTGTACCATAGAACATACTTTTATAGTTAGATATTTATTTAATCTATGTTTAGTATATTAACATCTCTAAATCAAAGTTAATATGTTTATAATTATAGTTTGGCTCAAATATGATCCCTAATTAAATTACAATTTAACTTAAAGTTGAATTAATTACTTATTAGATTATTTTCTCACATGATCTATTAAATCAACTAACGGTCTAGTTTTAATTGCCTAAATTGCATGGGTCCTCTGAAAACCATACCTTTTCAACCATGACCTAGATTGTAGTGACTCTCGAACCCACGATCTCGTAGCGACGCGTAGAATATTCTTATGCAGTTTGTTCTTATGTTTGGTGTGATGTTAATTTTGCCTATACCATGTTTGTTTGTATTGCTACGACTAGCGCGAGGTTACGTATCATCAAAGAGCAAGTTGGTACCTGAAATCTCAAGTGCCAGGCAAGTTGTGCCCTTGATCACTTCTTTTTACCCATTCATGTTCTGATTAATCATAATGATCTGCATAGGTTAATTTTGATGGGACCCAATAGGTTATCCTAGTTTGATTATCTTTATACCTTGTTTGCCACTGAATCTTTAGGTAGTACCTGCTATGCTTTATGTGGTTATGGGTATGGAGATACATTTTATTCATGATTATACTTTTATTATCAGTTGTTTATTACTGTTCATGATAAGATCATTATGTTAATTGGAACATGGAGAACCACCCGGGAAAACAGTGCTACCACAAGGGTTTAATGGGACGCCCTTGGCTGATTAATTAGGAAAGCTAGTGGATGACTACCTTACCCGAAAGGGGCAAGGGCAGTAGGGGAGTGGTCAGTGTAGGGAGGCCCTTGGGATGATTTTGCTGCGATGGCGGTCATGCGAAGGATTCCTGCATTGGAGCTTCCTATAAACTGTAGCGGGTTTTCTGAAGCTAGTGGAACTTTGTAAAGGCCTCGTAGTGTTACCCTGCCTCGCCTTCTTGGTAGAGGTGTATGGGATTGGCCGTCTCTTGGTAGATGGGTAACATGACTTGTGGGTAAAGATACGCAACCTCTGCAGAGTGTAAAACTGGTATACTAGCCGTGCTCACGGTCATGAGCAGCTTGGACACTCACATGATTAAATTATGGAACTAAATTCAATTTGTCATATGCATTGCATCGCAGGTGATGTTGTTACTTTTGTTCTACTACTTAATTGGGTTTGGTATTTACTTATACTTAGTAATTGCTAATAAAATTTTGACCAACTTTAAAAGCAATGCTCAGCTTCAACCATCACCTTTGGTAAGCCTTACACTTCACATGAGCTTCCACCTTTGGCGAGTTCATGCACATTATTCCCCACAACTTGTTGAGCTATGAACGTATGTGAGCTCACTCTTGCTGTCTCACACCCCCCGACAGGTCAAGAACAGGTACCACAGGATGAGGCGCATGGAGGTTGCTACGATGTGTTCGTGAGAGGTCTAGGTCGTCGTCTCCCAGTCAACTTTGGGTTGCTGGACCATTGTCTCCGTATAATGTAATTATTTATTTATTTTGTACATAACTCCTATTATATAGTAAAGATGTGACATTCAATCCTGTGTCACTATACATCATATGTGTGAGACTTGGTCCCAGCATACCTGGTGTTTATGTTCGTGCCCGGGTCTTGGTGCCCCTAAAACCCAGGTGTGACAGAAGTGGTATCAGAGGAATGTTGACTGTAGGACGAAACCAAGATAGAACTAGACAACCATTGTCTACTTACCTTTGTTACTCTGATCTTTTCTAAACTTTTCTTAATCTTTTATCATCTATTTCCGCTTTACTCTGATTACTCTTACCTTTTTCCTTCTAGAGGCAAATGTGGATTTCACACTTTGAAATCCTGTGCCTAAAGTGACCTTTAGCAATAGGAGACCTAATCTTAGGAATAAAAACAAAATTATTTTTATAGATATCTATGAACTTGAATGTTTGTTCTTATGATACTTGTCTGATTTGGATCTTTGATTGAGTGTAATGAGTTGTGGAGTAATATCCACAATTGCATCAACGTATACATATAGGCAAACAAAAAAATATCATAAGATAACTAGACAAACTAGATTATCCCTCATTAAAGTATCTAGCCTAACAATATCCATCTCATCTTAAAAGATTCTATCCTACACTCATAGATCCATCTTATCTTAAAAGATACTCCTTATCCTGAAAAGATCTTATGTCATCCTAATAGATCTAACTGACCTTAAAAGATTCTACCTTATCCTTATGGATTCATCTTGCCCTAATTAGCATATTTATCCCACTCTAGAATAACAACCATGAGCTAATCCAAAATTTATTTAGACCTTAACAAGTCTAATCTATTCACATCCAACCTAATCTAATTTTTATCTAACCTATTATGATCTAATCTAGAGTAAGTTACTTAACGCTGGTACAAAAGATAAGGCCATACCCCTCATGCACTTAAAACTAAACTAGTGCCTTAAACCAACTCAGCCACATGTATGAGATCTGATCCAACCGATAGAGTCATGATAGAGTGTATAGTCTATCTGTCCCCACTTAACATCAAACAAGATCTTGATCTACCTCATGTAGTCTATCTCATCCATGTCTGTTTTAACCATATTCCCTGGCCCCGATGATATACATTAACCTCGAATCAATAAGACCAAGACTGGAGAAGGAAAGATCAACCCCGTCAAGGAAGAAGAGAAGTCAAACACAATCTTCAGATGCATTACCACCCAACACACAGTTCTTTTTCACCATAAACTTTCTTACCCCAGGCTATGCTTGCCCTAACTTATCCATCTCTTAGATCCTACATAATAAGTAGCTAGATACCCATGCTCTCCTAATCACTAACTAATGAAAAAAAGAACTCTTGATTTTTGAACTAATTAGAAACTAAAATTCCAAAGCACTCTTCCTATATCCTCTTTCTTACAAATCTCGAGGACGAGATTTCTGTTAAGGGGGTTAGGATTTGTAATGCTCAAAAATGTAAATATTGAAGATGGAGTTGAATCACTTATATGTTTTCCTCTATATAATATAGCTTGTGAATAATCTCATTTTAGGTGAGTAATTAGCTAATAACATATAAAATATATCATGCATCATGCTGGAGTTGCGTGTGTGTGCATTTACCAAAAATAGTGATCACATCAGTAGGAATCATTAAGGTTCAAAATTAGAGTTTAGACTTAATTTATAAGTGAGAAAGGGAAAATAATAAAAAGAAAAGAGATACTATAAAAAAATAAATTTTATAAATGAAATTAATATTGGTATGTTCAAAGAACATGTTTAATTGGAAAAAAACAAATGCACAACAACATTTGAATTGAAATTCAAAGTTTTAAATCAAAAGGGAAGGAAATAGTGGAGAAAGGAAAAATAAAAAAAACGAAATTGTGCACCATTGGGCCAACAGACACCAATTCGGCCCACTTTCCCTTTTGCTCCACGCATGCGCACGGCCCAGAAACCCTACCGTGTCCGACATATGGGCCCTTGTGGTCAGTGGCTCCACGTGCATGCTCTAGCTGATGCGCACTCGTGAACTTGGATTCATCCCAGCGCCTCTGCTGTGTGGGCCCTCTCTGTAGCCACCGCCGTCCTCGCGTGGGGATTAGCCACTGCCGGTGGGCTCCTTCTGTCAGAACCATCTCCCTCGCGTGAGCCGTAACAGAATGTGCGCGCGGACGGTGAAGGGTTCCTACTCCACTGGAGCCGGCGCATGCAATGGAACCGCCTTGGACTCGCCTCCTATAAGACCTGAGCCCCGCCTCGGTCCCCAAGTCATTGCCGAGACAATCACCAGGGGAGAATTGGGTGTCTGCGCAAGTTGGGTAGGGATTTTGTCAGCCGCCGTCATAGGATGGAGGAAGACAGCGGGTCCGCCGCCGTGATTAGCGCCATTGGGAGGGTTGAGGAAGGACCTAGGCGTAACACCGATGATGTCCGCTGCTCAATCGGGGGAAAATGGATGATCGGGTGGTTTGGGAATTGCTCACCCGCGCAGAACCTCGCCACGGTCCCGCACTTCATCGAGGATAGCACTGCAGTCGCCACCGTTTGAGGCAAGAACTCCTACAATTGATTCGCATTGTTCTCTGTATGCTTTTAGCTCTTTCGCGTGTTACTCCGTTCATCGGGGCCCAGCGTGGGATTGCTGGCCATGGCGCCGCCGCTCTGCTTGGGGGCGCCGCCACCTTGCGTTCCGGTGAGGGGAGAGATGAGGGTAGGACGAGGGGAAACCTGTGCGAGCTGTTGGATGTAGAGTGTGCGGCTGTGATCAAATCCTGAGCATACCCCTTCGTGACGAAATCTGGGTCGTCGATCCGTGCGCCAGCGGTTTGGACCGAATCCAACGCGTATTGTTTCGTTGATCGGATGCTGACCCTCGGATTCGGATCGGGTGGTCTGAGTGCTCGGGCGGCCGCGATCTAATCTAGATGGTTGGATCAGATCGGGCGGCTGTGATCGAAGCTTACCCCTTCGCTTGGAATACTTTCTAAAGAGACCCTCGTCTTTTCCTAAACAAACCCGCCGTCCAAGTCAGTGTTAAAACCATTACAGTGTGGTCCTAGTATTTGCGCAGAACCCCCTTTGCTTCTGGTAAATTGTGTCCGCAACCCAAGTGTTGAATAAAAGGGATAAAATAATTCAGAAAATGATTTTTAGTTTAAAAATAAATCAAGAAACTTGTTTAATTCATATTAAATCCATTTTAACTCCGATTTGACCCATTCAAATTGCGTTAGATTCATAAAAATATTGTCTACGCAGTGGCAACACTAATTGTACCATAGAACATACTTTTATAGTTAGATATTTATTTAACCTATGTTTAGTATATTAACCTATCTAAATCAAAGTTAATATGTTTATAATTATAGTTTGGCTCAAATATGATCCCTAATTAAATTACAATTTAACTTAAAGTTGAATTAATTACTTATTAGATTATTTTCTCACATGATCTATTAAATCAACTAACGGTCTAGTTTTAATTGCCTAAATTGCATGGGTCCTCTGAAAACCATACCTTTTCAACCATGACCTAGATTGTAGTGACTCTCGAACCCACGATCTCGTAGCGACGCGTAGAATATTCTTATGCAGTTTGTTCTTATGTTTGGTGTGATGTTAATTTTGCCTATACCATGTTTGTTTGTATTGCTACGACTAGCGCGAGGTTACGTATCATCAAAGAGCAAGTTGGTACCTGAAATCTCAAGTGCCAGGCAAGTTGTGCCCTTGATCACTTCTTTTTACCCAGTCATGTTCTGATTAATCATAATGATCTGCATAGGTTAATTTTGATGGGACCCAATAGGTTATCCTAGTTTGATTATCTTTATACCTTGTTCGCCACTGAATCTTTGGGTAGTACCTGCTATTGCTTTATGTGGTTATGGGTATGGAGATACATTTTATTCATGATTATACTTTTATTATCAGTTGTTTATTACTGTTCATGATAAGATCATTATGTTAATTGGAACATGGAGAACCACCCGGGAAAACAGTGCTACCACAAGGGTTTAATGGGACGCCCTTGGCTGATTAATTAGGAAAGCTAGTGGATGACTACCTTACCCGAAAGGGGCAAGGGCAGTAGGGGAGTGGTCAGTGTAGGGAGGCCCTTGGGATGATTTTGCTGCGATGGCGGTCATGCGAGGGATTCCTGCATTGGAGCTTCCTATAAACTGTAGCAGGTTTTCTGAAGCTAGTGGAACTTTGTAAAGGCCTCGTAGTGTTACCCTGCCTCGCCACCTCGATAGAGGTGTATGGGTTTGGCCGTCTCTTGGCAGATGGGTAACATGACTTGTGGGTAAAGATGCGCAACCTCTGCAGAGTGTATAACTTGTATACTAGCCGTGCTCACGGTCATGAGCAGCTCGGACACTCACATGATTAAATTATGGAACTAAATTCAATTTGTCATATGCATTGCATCGCAGGTGATGTTGTTACTTTTGTTCTACTACTTAATTGGGTTTGGTATTTACTTATACTTAGTAATTGCTAATAAAATTTTGACCAACTTTAAAAGCAATGCTCAGCTTCAACCATCCCCTTTGGTAAGCCTTACACTTCACATGAGCATCCACCTTTGGCGAGTTCATGCACATTATTCCCCACAACTTGTTGAGCTATGAACGTATGTGAGCTCACTCTTGCTGTCTCACACCCCCCGACAGGTCAAGAACAGGTACCACAGGATGAGGCGCATGGAGGTTGCTGCGATGTGTTCGTGAGAGGTCTAGGTCGTCGTCTCCCAGTCAACTTTGGGTTGCTGGACCGTTGTCTCCGTATAATGTAATTATTTATTTATTTTGTACATAACTCCTATTATATAGTAAAGATGTGACATTCAATCCTGTGCCACTATACATCACATGTGTTAGACTTGGTCCCAGCATACCTGGTGTTTATGTTCGCGCCCGGGTCTTGGTGCCCCTAAAACCCAGGTGTGACAGAAGTGGTATAAGAGGAATGTTGACTGTAGGATGAAACCTAGATAGAACTGGACAACCATTGTCTACTTACCTTTGTTACTCTGATCTTTTCTAAACTTTTCTTAATCTTTTATCATCTATTTCCGCTTTACTCTGATTACTCTTACCTTTTTCCTTCTAGAGGCAAATGTGGATTTCACACTTTGAAATCCTGTGCCTAAAGTGACCTTTAGGAATAGGAGACCTAATCTTAGGAATAAAAACAAAATTATTTTTATAGGTATCTATGAACTTGAATGTTTGTTCTTATGATACTTGTCTGATTTGGATCTTTGATTGAGTGTAATGAGTTGTGGAGTAATATCCACAATTGCATCTATGTATACATATAGGCAAACAAAAAAAAATATCATAAGATAACTAGACAAACTAGATTATCCCTCATTAAAGTATCTAGCCTAACAATATCCATCTCATCTTAAAAGATTCTATCCTACACTCATAGATCCATCTTATCTTAAAAGATACTCCTTATCCTGAAAAGATCTTATGTCATCCTAATAGATCTAACTGACCTTAAAAGATTCTACCTTATCCTTATGGATTCATCTTGCCCTAATTAGCATATTTATCCCACTCTTGAATAACAACCATGAGCTAATCCAAAATTTATTTAGACCTTAACTAGTCTAATCTATTCAAATCCAACCTAATCTAGGTTTTATCTAACCTATTATGATCTAATCTAGAGTAAGTTACTTAACGCTAGTACAAAAGATAAGGCCATACCCCTCATGCACTTAAAACTAAACTAGTGCCTTAAACCAACTCAGCCACATGTATGAGATCTGATCCAACCAATAGAGTGTATAGTCTATCTGTCCCCACTTAACATCAAACAAGATCTTGATCTACCTCATGTAGTCTATCTCATCCATGTCTGTTTTAACCATATTCCCTGGCCCCGATGATATACATTAACCCCGAATCAATAAGACCAAGACTGGAGAAGGAAAGATCAACCTCGTCAAGGAAGAAGAGAAGTCAAACACAATCTTCAGATGTATTACCACCCAACACGTAGTTCTTTTTCACCATAAACTTTCTTACCCCAGGCTATGCTTGCCCTAACTTATCCATCTCTTAGATCCTACATAATAAGTAGCTAGATACCCATGCTCTCCTAATCACTAACAAATGAAAAAAAAGAACTCTTGATATTTGAACTAATTAGAAACTAAAATTGCAAAGCACTCTTCCTATATCCTCTTTCTTACAAAACTCGAGGATGAGATTTCTGTTAAGGGGGTAGGATTTGTAATGCTCAAAAATGTAAATATTGAAGATGGAGTTGAATCACTTATATGTTTGCCTCTATATAATATAGCTTGTGAATAATCTCATTTTAGGTGAGTAATTAGCTAATAACATATAAAATATATCATGCATCATGCTGGAGTTGCGTGTGTGTGCATTTACCAAAAATAGTGATCACATCAGTAGGAATCATTAAGGTTTAAAATTAGAGTTTAGACTTAATTTTTAAGTGAGAAAGGGAAAATAATAAAAATAAAAGAGATACTATAAAAAAATAAATTTTGTAAATGAAATTAATATTGGTATGTTCAAAGAACATGTTTAATTGGAAAAAAAAACAAATGCACAACAATATTTGAATTGAAATTCAAAGTTTTAAATCAAAAGGGAAGGAAATAGTGGAGAAAGGAAAAATAAAAAAACGAAATTATGCACCATTGGGCCAACAGACACCAATTCGGCCCACTTTCCCTTTTGCTCCACGCATGCGCACGGCCCAGAAACCCTACCGTGTCCGACATATGGGCCCTTGTGGTTAGCGGCTCCACGCGCATGCTCTGGCTGATGCGCACTCGCGAACTTGGATTCATCCTAGCGCCTCTGCTGTGTGGGTCCTCTCTGTAGCCACCGCCGTCCTCGCGTGGGGATTAGCCACTGCCGGTGGGCTCCTTCTGTCTGAACCATCTCCCTCGCGTGAGCCGTAACAGAATGTGCGCGCGGACGGTGAAGGGTTCCTACTCCACCGGAGCTGGCGCATGCAATGGAACCGCCTCGGACTCGCCTCCTATAAGACCTGAGCCTCGCCCCGGTCCCCAAGTCATTGCCGAGCCAATCACCAGGGGAGAATTGGGTGTCTGTGCAGGTTGGGTAGGGATTTTGTCAGCCGCCGTCGTAGGATGGAGGAAGACAGCGGGTCCGCCGCCGTGATTAGCGCCATTGGGAGGGTTGAGGAAGGACCTAGGCGTAACACTGATGATGTCCGCTGCTCAATCGGGGGAAAATGGATGATCAGGTGGTTTGCGAATTGCTCACCCGCGCAGAACCTCGCCATGGTCCCGCTCTTCATTGAGGACAGCATTGTAGTCGCCACCGTTTGAGGCAAGAACTCCTACAATTGATTCGCAATGTCCTCTGTATGCTTTTAGCTCTTTCGCGTGTTACTTCGTTCATCGGGGCCCAGCACGGGATTGCCGGCCATGGCGCCACCGCTTTGCTTGGGGGCGCCGCTGCCTTGCGTTCCGGTGAGGGGAGAGATGAGGGTAGGACGAGGGGAAACCTGTGCGGGCTGTTGGATGTAGAATGTGCGGCTGTGATCAAATCCTGAGCGTACCCCTCCGTGACGAAATCTGGGTCGTCGATCCGTGCGCTAGCGGTTTGGATCGAATCCAACGCGTATTGTTTCGTTGATCGGATGCTGACCCTCGGATTCGGATCGGGTGGTCTGAGTGCTCGGGCGGCCGCAATCTAATCTAGATGGTTGGATCAGATCGGGCGGCTGTGATTGAAGCTTACCCCTTCGCTTGGAATACTTTCTAAAGAGACCCTCGTCTTTTCTTAAACTAACCCGCCGTCCAAGTCAGTGTTAAAACCATTACGGCGTGGTCCTAGTATTTGCGCAGAACCCCCTTTGCTTCTGGTAAATTGTGTCCGCAGCCCAAGTGTTGAATAAAAGGGATAAAATAATTCAGAAAATGATTTTTAGTTTAAAAATAAATCAAGAAACTTGTTTAATTCGTATTAAATCCATTTTAACTCCGATTTGATCCATTCAAATTGCATTAGATTCATAAAAATATTGTCTATGCAGTGGCAACACTAATTGTACCATAGAACATACTTTTATAGTTAGATATTTATTTAACCTATGTTTAGTATATTAACCTCTCTAAATCAAAGTTAATATGTTTATAATTATAGTTTGGCTCAAATATGATCCCTAATTAAATTACAATTTAACTTAAAGTTGAATTAATTACTTATTAGATCATTTTCTCACATTGTCGGCGTTTCGAGACAGGGGGGTCCCTAAGCCGACGAGTGAGTGTGCTGCGTGCCCCAGCCCAGATGGGTCGAGCGCGTGGGCGAGTGCGAAGGGGGGAGAGGCGAGGTGGCCGGAGACGGGCGTGAGAGAGGTGGAAGTCCCGCGGCCTTCGTGTTCGTCCCGCGCCTAGGTCGGGTGCGCTTGCAGTAGGGGGGTTACAAGCGTCCACGCGGGTGAGGGAAGCGAGCGGCCCCAAGAGAGCGCCTGCCCCATCCTCGGTCCCGCGCGGCCAACCTTCTCTAAGAAGGCCCTGGTCCTCCCTTTTATAGCCGTAAGGAGAGGATCCAGGTGTACAATGGGGGGTGTAGCAGAGTGCTACGTGTCTAGCGGAGAGAGAGCTAGCGCCCTAGGTACATGCCAATGTGGCAGCCGGAGAGGTCTTGGCACCTTGCTGGCGTGATGTCGTGGCTGTCGGAGGAGCGACGGAGCCTGGCGGAGGGACAGCTGTTGGAGCGGTCGAGTCCTTGCTGACGTCGCCCTGCTTCCGTAAGAGAGCTGAGAGCCGCCGTCGTCACAGAGCTCGTGGAGCGCCATCATTGCCCATCCGGTGGAGCCGGTCGGATGGGACGCCGGTCTTGTTCTCCGTGACCCGAGTCGGCTCGGGGTAGGATGATGATGGCGCTTCCTGTTGACGTGGCGGGCCTGTGCCCTAGGCAGGGCGACGTGGGGGCTCCTCCGAAGCCGAGGTCGAGTCTGTCTTCCGTTGCCGAGGCCGAGCCCGAGCCCCCGGGTCGGGCGAGGCGGAGATCGTTTGGTCGAGGCCAGGGCGGAGTCCGAGCCCTGGGGTCGGGCGAGGCGGAGTTTCGTTGTCTTCTGGGTCTTAGCCCGAGTCCGAGCCCTGGGGTCGCGCGGAGCGGAGTTCGCCGTCTTCCGGGTCTTAGCCCGAGTCCGAGCCCTGGGGTCGGGCGGAGCGGAGTTCGCCGTCTTCCGGGTCTTACCCCGAGTCCGAGCCCTGGGGTCGGGCGGAGCGGAGTTCGCCGTCTTCCGGGTCTTAGCCCGAGTCCGAGCCCTGGGGTCGGGCGGAGCGGAGTTCGCCGTCTTCCGGGTCTTAGCCCGAGTCCGAGCCCTGGGGTCGGGCAGAGCGGAGTTCGCCGTCTTCCGGGTCTTAGCCCGAGTCCGAGCCCTGGGGTCGGGCGGAGCGGAGTTCGCCGTCTTCCGGGTCTTAGCCCGAGTCCGAGCCCTGGGGTCGGGCGGAGCGGAGTTTCCCATGGCGCCTTCGGCAGGGCCCGACTGCCTGTCAGACTCACTCTGTCGAGTGGCACTGCAGTCGGAGTGGCGCAGGCGGCGCTGTCCTTCTGTCAGACTGGTCAGTGGAGCGGTGGAGTGACGGCGGTCACTTCGGCTCTGCCGGGGGGCGCGTGTCAGGATAAAGGTGTCAGGCCACCTTTGCGTTAAATGCTCCTGCAACCTGGTCAGTCGGCGCGGCGATTTAGTCAGGGTTGCTTCTAGGCGAAGCCAAGGCCTTGGGCGAGCTGGAGGTATGTCCGCCGTTAAAAGGGGGGCCTTGGGCGAGACGGAAGTCTCTTCGAGGTCGGCTGCCCTTGGCCAAGGCTAGGCACGAGCGAAGCGTGATCAAGTCACTCGTGTGGACTGATCCCTGACTTAATCGTCCCCATCAGGCCTTTGCAGCTTTATGCTGATGGGGGTTACTAGCTGAGAATTAGGCGTCTTGAGGGTACCCCTAATTATGGTCCCCGACAGTAGCCCCCGAGCCTCGAAGGGAGTGTTAACACTCGCTTGGAGGCTTTCGTCGCACTTTTTTGCAAGGGGACCAGCCTTTCTCGGTTGCATTTCGTTCCGGTGGGTGCGCGCGAGCGCACCCGCCGGGTGTAGCCCCCGAGGCCTCGGAGGAGTGGTTACACTCCTTCGAGGTCTTAATGCCTTGCGTAATGCTTCGGCTGGTCTGGTTGTTCCCTCATGCGAACTGGCCGTAGCCCGGGTGTACGGTCGGGGCCCAAGCTCTCGGGCTGGTATGTTGACGCTGTCAACGGATTGGCCGGAGCCGGGTTTGCGAGAGCAGCCCCCGAGCCTCCGCACAGGGCGAGAGGACGATCAGGGACAGACTCGACTTTTTACATACGCCCCTACGTCGCCTTTCCTCAAGGAGGAGGGGGGGAGTGCGCCATGTTACCCTCGATGGGCACCGAACATGGTGTCTCCGGTGAGCTGCAAGCGGGTAATCCGAGTGGACGTCCGTGCCCCGTTCGTTGGGGGTCGGCTAGGGGCCCAGAGACACGCCCAAAAGTACCTGCGGGTGATTTGCCGGACCCGGTCCCCTGGCGACGGGGTCCGAGGGCTCGATGCCTCCCTCCGATGGGATTCCGTTACAAGATCGTTCCCGCTGGTCTCTGAAATGTCCTAGGGTACCTCGGGAGCGCAGCCCGAGCCTCGGTTATGTATCGAACGTACCCCTGGTCATCCCTCGCTCGGCGTCTGAGGCGACTGTGAACCCTTCGGGGGCCAGCCTTCGAACCCCTGATCAGTAATGGGCGCGGAGCCCGAGTAGCCTGAGGCGGCCATGGAACCCTTCGGGGGGCTGGCCTTCGAACCCCTGACCAGTAGTGGGTGTCGGGCCCACGCGATCTGAGGCGACTGTTGAACCCCTCGGAGGGCCAGTCTTCGAACCTCTGATCAGTAGGGGGGGCTCGGAGCCCGGTTCCTTCGCGGAGAAGGATCCTTTTCGGGGTATCCCCCTTTCCCGGTCCCTGTTGCAAGAGATAGAGAAAGAGGAAAAAGGAAAAGGATACGAAATCGAACGACGTGGCGTACCTTTTTTTTGACGCGGTCATTACGGCGAAGGCGAAGCGTCGCCCGCTTCTCCTGCCAGAGGCGCCGCGTGTCCCGCCGCGGAGTTAATGCGACGGGGCGAGTAGTTGGCGGGAAGGCCGTTGCGCGTGCGCGAGCCGTTCGAGGGGCGGCTATTTCGCTTCGCGCCTTTTGAGTCCCGCGTCCGGTCCGGGCGGAGCGCTGGAAACGGTTTCGCCCTGGTCTTTGTATACTCGGGAGAGGACCTGGTGACGACTCTTTGCTCTGCTCCCTGCCTCTTTCTTTAGGTTTTCGCAACCCGAGAGGCTTTGACCAGAGGAGAGGGAAACCGCCCTCCCTGCCCCTTGCGCCGCCATCCCTTCCGCCTTGCTGATGGCTGACCGAGTGACCATCATCTCCCCGCGCGATCCGTGGCCATTTTCCACGGTGACGGCGAGCGATCTGGAGGAGCTGGTTGGCGAAGGTTTGCTTCGCCCCCTCACCGACGGGCAGCGACCCGAGTGGGTTCCTCCCGCGGGAGGAGTCGCTCCATCCCCACCGCCGGGGTACGTCGTGAGCTTCATCTCCTTCCACGAGCGGGGATTCGGCGTGCCGACCAGCCGCTTCATGCGGGCGATCCTGTTCCACTATGGGGTGGAGTTGCACAACCTCTCCCCCAATTCCATCTCGCAGGCCGCCATCTTCGTAGCGGTGTGTGAAGGGTATTTGGGGATCGCTCCCCATTGGGATTTGTGGACCCATCTCTTCCTCGCCGAGCCTTTCGCCTTGCCGACGGGGGAGAGGAGGGTCCGTGCAGCGGTGCGGGCCGGCGGCTGCACTCTCTTGCTGAGGCAGTCGCGGGCGTTGCAGTACATCCCTGCCGTCCTTGCGTCCTCGAACAAGGGGTGGCAGCGCCGGTGGTTCTACCTCCGGAACGACGGCGAGTTGCTCCCACCGTTTTCCCGGCGAGTAGTTACCGCCGCCACCGACGCCTGGCGTCACGGGACCCCGCACGAGAGACAGAAGAATCTCGAACCTCTCCTCGAGGCTCTGGAGGCGTTGCGGGAGGGGGGACTCACCGCCGCAGGAGTGATTGCCGCTATCCACCGTCGGAGGGTGCTTCCCTTGGCGGAGCGGCGGCTGCCGCTTTGGGAGATGACCCCGGAGGCCGACTGGGAGGGCTCGCGAATGTCCCCTGATCCTCTTCCTTTCGACGCCCTTCAATGGCGGGTGTCGGCTGCGATGGGGAAGCCGGACTCCCACGCCTACTCCCAGCCTCAAATGCGCCCCGACCAGGGGTGCGTAAATCTGGTGAGTGTTCACTCCCTCCTTCTTCATAATCGGGTTGCTCTGGGTTCTTATGGTCGGGTTTCTTCCCCCCCTTTTTCAGGAGGTGGGGTGGCACAAACCCTCCCTGCCACGGGTCCCGGAGGACGCGGTGGACCGAGCAGCGCGGCGGGTTGCCGCGGAGGAGAAGAAGAAGAAGAAGGACGCGGAGAAGGCCCGGGCCCGTGAGCGGAGGCGGGCTCGGGATGCCTTGGAGAAGCGCCGTCGCCAGCAGGAGAGGGACGGACTCCCGAGGGAGCCGTCGCCGGAGACGCCCGACGACGATGATGATGATGACGATGATGAAGAGGATGACATGGCCGCACGTCTCGGCCTCAGCCCCGGCTTGGGGTGTGGCCAGGAGCCGTCGAGCCAGCCCCCGAGCGGGCCGACTCCGTCAGCCCCCGAAGTCGGGGCGTCGGGCTCCCGACCCGAGGCACGGGGGCGATCCGAGAGGTCACCTGACCCCTCAGCCGGAGGAGCTGAGGCAGCTCCGGAGGTCCAGGCCAAGGCGTCTGTTCCCCAGGGGCCGCCGCTCGTGTCGGCGGCGCATGGGGGTGACCGTCATCGCGGTCGTGCCCGGGCAATCTGCTTCCCGGGCGCCCCAAGCAAGGGTGGTGCCGAAGGTGCCGGCGAAGTGGACCTCGGCGGCTGTTTCGGGAGCCGGGATCCAGGAAGGCTCCCCCCAGGCGCGGTGGATCATGGCCCGAAGTGGGTGAGTATCTCGAAATGTCTTCGTCTTGGCTTCCCATTCATATGTCTCGGTCGTGATCTTTCTTTCCTCCTCTCTTTTTTTTTATATCCAGCAAGCGAAGTCATGGCCAGACCGACCTGGCACCCCGGAAGGCCCTCAAGACGGCGCCGGACTGTGTGGCCAGCGCCATTCAGCCGACCCTTTCGCGGGGTATTTCACCGCAGGGAGCTCGGGCGTCGCCGGTCTCTGAGGAGCGGGCTCCCGAGGCCGGCTCTTCTGCCGGGGCGGCTATCGTGGTTGAGGAGGCGGCTGACGCCCACATGGCCCTGAGCCCGCCTATCGTGCTGGTCATGCCGGCGCCTGCCACCGTCGAGGTTGCCGCCGTTTCTGTCGCAGGGCGTCCAGTTGCCGCCAGCGTCGGGATGGCTGATGCGTCGACGCCCGAGACCTCAGAAGAGGTGGGCGTGAACGCTCGATCCGTCCAGCCGGGTGACAGCCTCATCGCTGCGCGGCGGAGCCCCGAGGCCCGGCGCCTGTTGCTCCGATTCCGGACCCGCGAGGCCTCGGACCCTGTCTTCGTTCTCGACGATGAGCAGGAGGACCAGTCCTGGGGTGAGCTCCGCGAGTGTGCAGAGGCAACGGTGGGGTCGCTTCGGTCGTCGCTGGAGGTTTTCTGCAGAGACGTCCCCAAAATCCTCCAGGTAGCGGTTTCAGGCATACCTTTTTCCTTCTGTGAGCGAGACACTCGTCGTGACGCCCTGTTTCCTTTCCCCAGGATCTGACGGACCGGAGCGCCGCCAAGTCGTCGTTCATCCGCCGCGAGGTCGATGTCTAGGGCTCGCTGCGATCCCTGAGGTCCTCGCTCGCCGGGGCTACCGCGCGTCTTTCTCAGCAGGGTGCCAAGGTGGCGGACCTCCAGCTGCTCTGCGCCGACCTGAGAGCCGAGGCGGCAGCAGCGCGTGCGGAGGCGCAACGGCAGCGATCGGAGCTCGTCCAGGTCGTCGAGGAACGGGACCGATCTCAGGGCCGAACTGCCGAGGCCGAAAGCCGAGCCGAGACCCTCGCGGCTGACTTGGCCGCGGCCCAGGCCGCGGCCTCGGAGCATCGTGCCCGAGCCGGAGGTACGTCTTGGTCCTCCCTGGTTCTTGTTCTTGTCCGTTTCCTTTGCTTGTGCTTGAGGTATTTCTCCTGGCTGCTTGCAGAGCTTGAGTCCGCCCTTGACGAGTCCGCCAAGGCGCTCGCCGAGGCGCTTGCCGGAGCTGCCGAGCAGAGGGGAGCTGACCTCGCGGCCATGTCCGAGGCCGTCTCGGACTTTTATCGTGTCCTCGGCTCCGGCGACGTCCCTTCAGGAAGCTCCCCTCAGAGCCGCCTTCGAGCCTTGGGTGATCACGCGCGCGGCAGAGTCCGCGAGGCGCTACACCACGGCGTCAGGCGGGCCTTCGCCGTGCTTGCTTCCCACTACGTTGTGGACCTGGAGCGGGTTAGTGAGGGGTACTGTCTTCCTGACGAAGACGATGCTGCCCTGGCGGAGGTCCAGCGGCTTGACGCGGTCGCCGCGGGTCCGAGCGCGGTGCTGGCGACCACCTTTGAGGCGGAGATCCTTCCCCCTGTGCCGTCGCCGGAGGCCGAGATGGACCCCACCGACGGCGGGGATGGAGCTGAGGGCGCGGCTCCTTCCCAAGGCGGCGCCTAGTTCTCGTTCGAACAATTTCTTGTTGGATGTGCGTCTCACCGCGGCCGCTGAGGCCTGAACACTTTGTCTTTCTTGCATGAAGTCGTACTCTCCTTTCTTTCCATCTGCATGTTCGTCCTAGCTTGTCGATAATAGGGTGGCTTCTCGAGTTGGGTCATTCTTCGTGGCAGGTGATGAGTGAGGTATCCCTAACCCGGAGGCACGGGAGTTCCTCGGCTCAGTCGGCCTTGCCATTTACATGTACCCGCGTTCGCTCCTCGAGACCCTGCTTCTGACATAGCCGGGAGAACGCAAGAGGCCCCTTTTTTGATTGAAAATTTTTGACACGGAGAAGTATGCCCAATCTTGACGTAGAGGGGTTCCCCTTTTTAGCCCCCGAGGGAGGGTCGGGCTCTGCCGAGGCGAGGCCGACCCTTCCTTGATGACCGAGGCGCAGAGGCTGCCTGACGGATCGGGCTCCGGCCCGGATATCCAACGAGTGCTCGGCGACATCCCTCGGTATGTCGGGCATGTCCGAGGGACTCCACGCAAAGACGTCGGCTTTTGCGCGGAGAAAGTCGACGAGCACTGCTTCCTATTTGGGGTCGAGCCCGGAACCGATCCGGATCTGCTTGGTGGTGTCGCCACTGGGGTTGAGTGGGACGGCCTTAACCGTCTCCGCTGGCACGAAGTTGCTGGCATGGCGCTTCACGTCTGGCACCTCCTTGGAGAGGTTCTCCAGGTCGGCGATGAGGGCCTCGGACTCGGCGAGGGCCTCGGCGTACTCCACGCACTCCACGTCGCATTCGAACGCGTGTTTGTACGTGGGGCCGACGGTGATGACCCCGTTGGGGCCCGGCATCTTGAGCTTCAGGTAGGTGTAGTTGGGGACGGCCATGAACTTCGCGTAGCATGGCCTCCCCAGTACGGCGTGGTAGGTTCCTCGGAAACCCGACCACCTCGAACGTCAGGGTCTCCCTTCAGAAGTTGGAGGGCGTCCCGAAGCAGATGGGGAGGTCGAGTCGTCCGAGGGGCTGGACGCGCTTCCCAGGGATGATCCCGTGGAAGGGCGCAGCGCCTGCTCGGACGGAGGACAGATCGACGCGCAGGAGCTTGAGGGTCTCGGCGTAGATGATGTTGAGGCAGCTGCCCCCATCCATCAGGACCTTGGTGAGCCTGACGTTGCCGACGACGGGGTCGACGACGAGCGGGTATTTCCCCGGGCTCGGCACATGGTCGGGGTGGTCGGCCTGGTCGAAGGTGATGGGCTTGTCGGACCAGTCTAGGTAGACTGGCGCCGCCACCTTCACCGAGCAGACCTCCCGGCGCTCTTGCTTGCGATGCCGAGCCGAGGCATTCGCCGCATGCCCTCCGTAGATCATGAAGCAGTCGCGGACCTCGGGGAAATCTCCTGCTTGGTGATCTTCGTTCTTGTCGTCGTCGCGAGCCCTGCCACCCTCGGCGGGTGGCCCGGCCCTGTGGAAGTGGCGCCGAAGCATGACGCACTCCTCGAGAGTGTGCTTGACGGGCCCCTGATGGTAGGGGCACGGCTCCTTGAGCATCTTGTCGAAGAGGTTTGCACCTCCGGGGGGCTTCCGAGGGTTCTTGTGCTCGGCGGCGGCGACAAGATCCGCATCAGCGGCATCGCGTTTCGATTGCGACTTCTTCTTGCCTTTCTTCTTGGCGCCGCGCGGAGCAGACGCCTCGGGAGCCTCTTCCGATGGGCGGCCCTGGGGCTGCTTGTCCTTTCGGAAGATAGCCTCGACCGCCTCCTGGCCAGAGGCGAACTTGGTGGCGATGTCCATCAGCTCGCTCGCCCTGGTGGGGGTCTTGCGACCCAGCTTGCTCACCAGGTCGCGGCAGGTGGTGCCAGCGAGGAACGCGCCGATGACATCTGAGTCGGTGATGTTGGGCAGCTCGGTGCGCTGCTTCGAGAATCGCCGGATGTAGTCCCGGAGCGACTCCCCCGGCTGTTGCCGGCAGCTTCGAAGGTCCCAGGAATTCCCGGGGCGCACGTATGTGCCCTGGAAATTGCCGGCGAAGGCTTGGACCAAGTCGTCCCAGTTGGAGATCTGCCCCGGAGGCAGGTGCTCCAACCAGGCGCGAGCAGTGTCGGAGAGGAACAGGGGGAGGTTACGGATGATGAGGTTGTCATCGTCCGTTCCACCCAGTTGGCAGGCCAGGCGGTAGTCCGCGAGCCACAGTTCCGGTCTCGTTTCTCCCGAGTACTTCGTGATAGTAGTCGGGGGTCGGAACCGGGTCGGGAATGGCGCCCGTCGGATGGCCCGACTGAAGGCCTGCGGACCGGGTGGTTCGGGCGAGGGACTCCGATCCTCCCCGCTGTCGTAGCGCCCCCCACGCCTGGGGTGGTAGCCTCGGCGCACCCTTTCGTCGAGGTGGGCCCGACGGTCGCGTCGATGGTGCTCGTTGCCGAGGTGGCCTGGGGCCGCAGGCGCGGTGTTGCACGTGCGCCCGGTGTAGACCGAGGCTTCCCGCATGAATCAGGAAGTCGCGGCATGAGGTTCCGAGGGGTACCCCTGCCATCGGGAGGCAGTGCTCTCGGCCCGTCGGGCCGCAGCGCCTTCCAGGAGATTCTTGAGCTCTCCCTGGATTCGCCGACCCTCGGTGGTTGATGGCTCCGGCATCGCGCGGAGGAGCATCGCTGCGGCTGCCAGGTTCTGGCCAACCCCGCTGGATGCGGGCGGCGGCCTGACCCTGACATCGTTGGTGACGCGGTGCTGGAGACCTTGGGGCAGGTGACGTATTTCTCCGGCCAGGGGTTGGCCCGCCCATACCTGCCCGACGTCCCGACGGATCGGCTCAAGCGCTCCTGTTCCCTCGTTGAGCCTGGCCTGCGCCTCGCGGACTTGCTCGAGTTGTGGGTCGTAACCCCCCGCCGGAGCGGGGACCACAGCTAGCTCCCGTGGGATGTCGGCGCGAGGCACCGGCCTAGGAAGATCACCGTCCTCCGGCATGCCGAGATGGTTGCCTTCGGAGGGATCCCCTAGCTCGATGTGGAAACATTCGCGGCTTGGGCCGCAGCTCTCGTCGTCAAGGCTACGGCTTCCGTCGGAACAGTCGGAGAGGCAGTAGTCACATGCGGTCATGAAGTCCCGCATGGCACTGGGGTTGCCAAGTCCGGAGAAATCCCAACAGATGCTGGGATCGTCATCTTCCTCGGACCCAGAGGGCCCGTAGGTTGAGACGTCCGTCAACCGGTCCCAAGGCGACCGCATACGAAACCCCAGTGGGGTTGCACTCGCCTCAATGAGAGCGCCCGCCAAAGCGAGGTCGTTTGGCGGGTTGAGGCCGAGTCGAAATGACGTAAGATGGGAGTTAGTCGGTACCTTTTGGTCGACGAGGAGCGACGTAGTCACATCGGGGACTAGTTGCACCGTCATCCCAGGTACGAGGGCGACGTCCTGTAGGCTTTCCGCGAGCGCGCTGGCGTCGTCTTCTTGCTCGGGGTCAGCGTGTCGCGGGGGGATGGCGCTTGCCTTCGTCTCGAACGCGAGGTCGACGTCCGGCGTGCCTTCCGTCGGGGCGTCGGGGGCGTCGATTCGCTCGACGGCCGACAAAGCGCGGCCTCCCGCTTGGCCTTGATGGCCCCGCCTCCTCCTCCGTTGGCGGGGGAGAGGGCGGAGCGAGCTCGAATGTTGTTCTTCCACCACGCGGGGAAGATGTCGTCGATTCCGCCGCCGGCGGGCGGGTTGTCGGCCGCCATTGTCGTTGTCGCGCGGCGGTGGAAGGAGTATCATGTCGTAGCTGCCGTCGAAGGACATGAACTCAAGACTCCCGAAACGAAGTACCGTCCTGGGCCGGAGAGGTTGCTGGAGACTGCCCATCTGGAGCTTGACGGGAAGCTGTTCGTCAGCACGCAGCGTGCCCCTACCTGGCGCGCCAACTGTCGGCGTTTCGAGACAGGGGGGTCCCTAAGCCGACGAGTGAGTGTGCTGCGTGCCCCAGCCCAGATGGGTCGAGCGCGTGGGCGAGCGCGAAGGGGGGAGAGGCGAGGTGGCCGGAGACGGGCGTGAGAGAGGTGGAAGTCCCGCGACCTTCGTGTTCGTCCCGCGCCCAGGTCGGGTGCGCTTGCAGTAGGGGGGTTACAAGCGTCCACGCGGGTGAGGGAAGCGAGCGGCCCCAAGAGAGCGCCTGCCCCGTCCTCGGTCCCGCGCGGCCAACCTTCTTTAAGAAGGCCCTGGTCCTCCCTTTTATAGCCGTAAGGAGAGGATCCAGGTGTACAATGGGGGGTGTAGCAGAGTGCTACTTGTCTAGCGGAGAGAGAGCTAGCGCCCTAGGTACATGCCAATGTGGCAGCCGGAGAGGTCTTGGCACCTTGCTGGCGTGATGTCGTGGCTGTCGGAGGAGCGACGGAGCCTGGCGGAGGGACAGCTGTTGGAGCGGTCGAGTCCTTGCTGACGTCGCCCTGCTTCCGTAAGAGAGCTGAGAGCCGCCGTCGTCACAGAGCTCGTGGAGCGCCATCATTGCCCATCCGGCGGAGCCGGTCGGATGGGACGCTGGTCTTGTTCTCCGTGACCCGAGTCGGCTCGGGGTAGGATGATGATGGCGCTTCCTGTTGACGTGGCGGGCCTGTGCCCTAGGCAGGGCGACGTGGGGGCTCCTCCGAAGCCGAGGTCGAGTCTGTCTTCCGTTGCCGAGGCCGAGCCCGAGCCCCCGGGTCGGGCGAGGCGGAGATCGTTTGGCCGAGGCCAGGGCGGAGTCCGAGCCCTGGGGTCGGGCGAGGCGGAGTTTCGTCGTCTTCTGGGTCTTAGCCCGAGTCCGAGCCCTGGGGTCGGGCGGAGCGGAGTTCGTCGTCTTCCGGGTCTTAGCCCGAGTTCGAGCCCTGGGGTCGGGCGGAGCGGAGTTCGCCGTCTTCCGGGTCTTAGCCCGAGTCCGAGCCCTAGGGTCGGGCGGAGCGGAGTTCGCCGTCTTCCGGGTCTTAGCCCGAGTCCGAGCCCTGGGGTCGGGCGGAGCGGAGTTCGCCGTCTTCCGGGTCTTAGCCCGAGTCCGAGCCCTGGGGTCGGGCGGAGCGGAGTTCGCCGTCTTCCGGGTCTTAGCCCGAGTCCGAGCCCTGGGGTCGGGCGGAGCGGAGTTTCCCATGGCGCCTTCGGCAGGGCCCGACTGCCTGTCAGACTCACTCTGTCGAGTGGCACTGCAGTCGGAGTGGCGCAGGCGGCGCTGTCCTTCTGTCAGACTGGTCAGTGGAGCGGTGGAGTGACGGCGGTCACTTCGGCTCTGCCGGGGGGCGCGTGTCAGGATAAAGGTGTCAGGCGACCTTTGCGTTAAATGCTCCTGCAACCTGGTCAGTCGGCGCGGCGATTTAGTTAGGGTTGCTTCTAGGCGAAGCCAAGGCCTTGGGCGAGCCGGAGGTATGTCCGCTGTTAAAAGGGGGGCCTCGGGCGAGACGGAAGTCTCTTCGAGGTCGGCTGCCCTTGGCCGAGGCTAGGCACGGGCGAAGCGTGATCAAGTCACTCGTGTGGACTGATCCCTGACTTAATCGTCCCCATCAGGCCTTTGCAGCTTTATGCTGATGGGGGTTACTAGCTGAGAATTAGGCGTCTTGAGGGTACCCCTAATTATGGTCCCCGACACACATGATCTATTAAATCAACTAACGGTCTAGTTTTAATTGCCTAAATTGCATGGGTCCTCTGAAAACCATACCTTTTCAACCATGACCTAGATTGTAGTGACTCTCGAACCCACGATCTCGTAGCGACGCGTAGAATATTCTTATGCAGATTGTTCTTATGTTTGGTGTGATGTTAATTTTGCCTATACCATGTTTGTTTGTATTGCTACGACTAGCGCGAGGTTACGTATCATCAAAGAGCAAGTTGGTACCTGAAATCTCAAGTGCCAGGCAAGTTGTGCCCTTTATCACTTCTTTTTACCCAGTCATGTTCTGATTAATCATAATGATCTGCATAGGTTAATTTTGATGGGACCCAATAGGTTATCCTAGTTTGATTATCTTTATACCTTGTTTGCCACTGAATCTTTGGGTAGTACCTGCTATTGCTTTATGTGGTTATGGGTATGGAGATACATTTTATTCATGATTATACTTTTATTATCAGTTGTTTATTACTGTTCATGATAAGATCATTATGTTAATTGGAACATGGAGAACCACCCGGGAAAACAGTGCTACCACAAGGGTTTAATGGGACGCCCTTGGCTGATTAATTAGGAAAGCTAGTGGATGACTACCTTACCCAAAAAGGGCAAGGGCAGTAGGGGAGTGGTCAGTGTAGGGAGGCCCTTGGGATGATTTTGCTGCGATGGCGGTCATGCGAGGGATTCCTGCATTGGAGCTTCCTATAAACTGTAGCGGGTTTTCTGAAACTAGTGAAACTTTGTAAAGGCCTCGTATTGTTACCCTGCCTCGCCTCCTCGGTAGAGGTGTATGGGATTGGCCGTCTCTTGGCAGATGGGTAACATGACTTGTGGGTAAAGATGCGCAACCTCTGCAGAGTGTAAAACTGGTATACAAGTCGTGCTCACGGTCATGAGCAGCTCAGACACTCACATGATTAAATTATGGAACTAAATTCAATTTGTCATATGCATTGCATCGCAGGTGATGTTGTTACTTTTGTTCTACTACTTTATTGGTTTGGTATTTACTTATACTTAGTAATTGCTAATAAAATTTTGACCAACTTTAAAAGCAATGCTCAGCTTCAACCATCCCCTTTGGTAAGCCTTACACTTCACATGAGCTTCCACCTTTGGCGATTTCATGCACATTATTCCCACAACTTGTTGAGCTATGAACATATGTGAGCTCACTCTTGCTGTCTCACACCCCCACAGGTCAAGAACAGGTACCATAGGATGAGGCGCATGGAGGTTGCTGCGATGTGTTCGTGAGAGGTCTAGGTCGTCGTCTCCCAGTCAACTTTGGGTTGCTGGACCGTTGTCTCCGTATAATGTAATTATTTATTTATTTTGTACATAACTCCTATTATATAGTAAAGATGTGACATTCAATCCTGTGCCACTATACATCATATGTGTGAGACTTGGTCCCAACATACCTGGTGTTTTTGTTCGCGCCCGGGTCTTGGTGCCCCTAAAACCCGGGTGTGACAGCATCAACGCATCCAGCGGTCCAGCATGGAGGCACGGGCCCACACGTCATGTAACCGGCGCGCCGTTTACTACGTGCAAGAAACTGCACCGCCACTTACGCCAATACCGCGCCTTCTCGACTGCGGAACCGGTGCCACGACTCGAGGAAGCCCTGTGCGTGACCCAACAGTGCCAATTAAATGCAACGATCATAGGTCAGTCAGCCACAGGGATAGGCATGGCGTTTGGTATGGCCAAAATGGGCCGGCAGTAATTACAGCGATAGACGAGCAGAAGCAGCAGTCAAGTCGCATGCAGGCTCGCGTCCCCTCCAGAAGCGGCAGGAGAGCCCTCTCCCACGGAGTAAAGACGACGCGCCCGTGTTCCGTTCCTCGAACGACTCATGCATGCGCAACGGGCGCCCCGCGAATCGCCCGTCCCATCGCATTAACTCCCTGGCAGGACAAGCGACGTCTCTAACAAGCGGAGCAGGCGTCGTTTCACCTCCGCCATGATGACCGCGTCAAAAAAGGTTCGCCACCTTAGTTAAATTCATATCCTTTTCCTCTTCCTCTTTCTCTCTCTTGTCATAGGGACCGGGAAAGGGGATATTTCGGAAAGGATCCTTCTCGGCGAAGGAAGCGGGCCCCGAGCCCTCCTACTGATCAGGGGTTCGAAGACTGGCCCCTCGGAAGGGTTCGACAGCCGCCCCAGAGCACTCGGGCTCCGCGCCCATTACTGATCAGGGGTTCGAAGGCTGGCCCCTCAGGAGGGTATCGACAGCCGCCCCAGAGCACTCAGAGTCAGGGGTTCGAAGGTTGCGCCCGGCGGGGTCCGGCGACCGCCCCAGAGCACTCGGGCTCCGCGCCCATTACTGATCAGGGGTTCGAAGGCTGGCCCCTCGGAAGGGTTCGACAGCCGCCCCAGAGCACGCAGAGTGAGGGATGACTCTGGGTACGTCCGTTACATGGCTGAGGCTCGGGCTACTCTCCCGAGGTACCCTAGGACATTTCCGAGACCAGCGGGAACGATTCGTAATGGAATCCCACCGGAGGGGGCATCGAGCCCTCGGACCCTGTCGAAGGGGTCTGGGTCCAGCGAATCACCTGCAGGTACTTTTGGAGCGCGCCTCTAGGCCACTAGACGACCTCTAACGAACGGGGCACGGGCGTCCACTCGGATCACCCGTTAGCAACTCACCGGAAACACCATGTTCGGCACCCTTCGAGGGCAACATGGCGCTTTCCCCCCTTCCTCCTTGTGGAAAGGCGACGAAGGGGCGTATAATAAAAGTCGAGACAGTCCTTGATCGTCCTCTCGCTCCGTGCAGAGGCTCGGGGGCTGCTCTCGCATTCGGCTACGGCCAAAACCGTTGACAGCGTCAACAAGCCAGCTCAAAAGGCTCGGATGCCCAACCATGCAGCCGGGCTGCGGCCAGACCGCGTGAGGAAACAACGAGACCAGCTGAGGCATTGCAAAACGAATTAAGACCTTAGAGGAGTCAAACCACTCCTCCGAGACCTCGGGGGCTACACCCGGCGGGTGCGCTCGCGCGCACCCACCGAAACAAAGTACAACCGAGAAAGGCCGGTCCCCTCATAAAAAAGCGCGGCAAAGCCTCCAAGCGAGTACCAACACTCCCTTCGAGGCTCGGGGGCTACTGTCAGGTACCGTAATTAGGGGTACCCCCAACACTCCTAAACTTGGCTGGTAAACATCCTCAGTGCAAACCATAAAGACTGATGGGCGCGGTTCAAGGCAAGGCTTCATCCACCGAGGGACGCGATCTCGCCTCACCCGAGCCCGGCCTCGGGCGGGAGCAGTAGTCCTGGACGAATTCACGCCTCGCCCGAGGGCCTCCTTGGGCGAGGGGCGCGCCCTCGGCTCAGGCCCAGCACGGGCAGGCTTCGACGTGAAGCGACCTTGGCCATATCGCCTTACCAGCCAACCATATCGCAGGCGCATTCAATGCAGGGATCGCCTAACACCTTATCCTGACACACGCGCCTCAGTCGGCAAGGTCGAAGTGACCGCAGTCACTTTGCCCTTTCACTGACCGATCTGACAGGAAAACAGCGCCGCTCACCTCGCTCCGACTACTGTGCCAACCACCCGGCAAAGACTGACAAACCGCCGAACTCGACCTCGGGCACAACAGGGAGCTCCGCCTCTCCCAACCCCAGGCCTCGGCCTCGGGAGGAGTCACGTCCTCGACTGACCCTGGCCTCGGCCTCAAGAGAAGTCTCTGCCTCGCCCGACCCTAGGCTTGGACCGGCCACGCGTCGAGGGATCCATCATTACCCTACTCCTAGCTAGCTCAGGCTACGAAGGAACAAGACCGGCGTCCCATCTGATCGCCCCGGTAGCAGGTAATGATGGCTCCCCGCGTGCGTCCATGATGTCGGTGGTTCTCAGCCCCCTACGGAAGCAAGGAGACGTCATCAGGGTGCCAGCCGCACCGCCAGCTATGCCTCTACAGGGTCAGGCACTTCTCCGTCAGCCACGTTAGCATGTACACAGGGCTCAGGCACCTCTCTGCCAGACACGTTAGCACATTGCTACGACCCCCATTGTACACCTGGACCCTCTCCTTGCATCTATAAAAGGGAGGTTCAGGGCCCTCCTAGGGGGGGGGGTTCGCGAGGCAACGAACGAGGGGAGGAGGGTCGGCAAGGCAGCAGACAGAGGGACAAAACCTCTCGCTCTCGCCCTCGCTCTCTCTCTCTCGACGCTTGTAACCCCTACTACGAGCACACCCCCGGGTGCGAGATAATACAAGCCTCATTTTCCCCCCTTGTGTTCCATCTTGCACCAACCCATCTAGGCAGGGACACGCAGCGACAAATTCACTGGTCGGTTCAGGGACCCCCCGGTTCCGAAATGCCGACACTATCTTTATAAGAAAGTTCCTAATGTTACTCATCATGATAAGTGTCATAATCATTCTGTTTTTCCTTTATGTCATGATGATGTATTTATAGGGTGTTTGGTTTGAGGAATGAGCTAGTCCATCATCTTCTCACACCTCACTATTTTTGTTTGGTTTGTGGAATGGAATGAGTTGATCCATCACCACCTCATTCCTCATAGTTAGTTAGTTAGTACTAATATGAGGAATGGGGTCATCCCACCAAATTTGAGGAATGAACTCATAGTTCTTATGCGATGTTTGCAACTAGCTCCTCTTATGCTCATGGTAGAAATAGGCCTAGGCGTAATCATGTGCCTAGGAAAGTATCCACTGGTCCAACTGCTATTTATCATACATGTGATGCCTCATTTGTACTGTCATGTAAAAATGCTAAAGTAGTTGCTAGAAAGTTGGGATCTAAATGCAAGAGAGACAAAACTTGCATTTGGGTTCCAAAATCTGTTGTAACTAACCTTGTAGAACCCAACAAGAGTTGGGTACCTAAAACCCAAGCTTAATTACCTTGCAGGTTTATGCATCCGGGGGCTCAAGCTGGATTATTGATAGCGGATACACAAACCACATGACGAGGGAAAATAAAATGTTTACCTCCTACATTAAGAACAGGGATTTCCAAGACACTATCATGTTTGGAGATGGGAACCAAGGCAGAGTCAAAGGATTAGGCAAATTAGCCATCACAACCGAGCATTCAATCTCTAATGTTTTTCTAGTAGAATCGCTCGGGTACAATTTGTTGTCTGTAAGCCAATTATGTCATATGGGTTATAATTGTTTATTTACAAATATTGATGTATCTGTCTTTAGAAGAACTGATGGTTCATTAGCTTTTAAAGGTGTATTAGACGGCAAGCTCTACTTAGTTGATTTCTCAAAAGAGAATGCCGATCTAGATGCATGCTTAATTGCTAAGACTAATATGGGCTGGCTCTGGCACCGCCGTCTAGCACATGTTGGAATGAAGAACCTTCATAAGCTTCTAAAGGGAGAACATGTGTTAGGACTAATCGATGTCTGTTTTGAGAAAGACAGACATTGTGCAGCGTGCCAAGTAGGGAAGCAGGTGGGAATTACTCATCAAAGCAAGAATGTGATGACAACATCAAGACCACTGGAACTTCTACACATGGATCTCTTCGGGTCCATGTCTGTTTTGAGAAAGACAGACCTTGTGCAATGTGCCAAGTAGGCAAGCAGGTGGGAATTACTCATCAAAGCAAGAATGTGATGACAACATCAAGACCACTGGAACTCCTACACATGGATCTCTTCGGGTCCGTTTCCTATCTCAGCATCGGGGGAAGTAAGTATGGTCTTGTTATTGTAGATGATTTTTCCCGCTTCACTTGGGTTTTCTTTTTGCAGGATAAATCTGAGACCCAAGGAACCCTAAAGCACTTCTTAAGGAGAGCTCAAAATGAATTTGAGCTAAAGGTGAAAAAGATAAGGAGCGATAATGGATCGGAATTCAAGAACCTTCAAATCGAAGATTATCTTGAGGAGGAAGGTATCAAGCATGAGTTCTCCGCTCCCTACACACCACAACAAAATGGTGTAGTAGAGAGGAAGAACAGGACACTAATTGACATGGCGAGGACTATGCTTGGAGAATACAAGACGCTTGAGCGGTTTTGGTCGGAAGCTGTGAATACAGCCCGCCATGCCATATACCAGCTATATCTGCATCGCCTCCTCAAGAGGACCTCATACGAACTCCTAACTGGTAACAAACCCAATATTTTATATTTTCATGTATTTGGGAGCAAATGTTACATTTTGGTAAAGAAAGGTAGGCATTTGAAGTTTGCTCCCAAAGCTGTAGAAGGGTTTTTACTAGGGTATGACTCAAATACAAAAGAGTATAGGGTCTTCAACAAATCATCAGGATTAGTCGAAGTCTCTAGCGATGTTGTATTTGATGAGACTAATGGCTCTCCAAGAGAGCAAGTTGATCTTGATGATATAGATGAGGATGAGGTTCTGACGGCCGCAATGCGAACAATGGTAATAGGTGATGTGCGACCACAGGAACCACAAGAACAACATCAACCTTCTTCCTCTACATTGGTGCATCCCCCAACTCAAGATGAGGAGTAGGCACCTCAAGATGAAGGGTTGGATCTAGGGGGAGCAAATGAAGAACATGATAAGGAGGAAGAAGTATCATGAGTTCCTTCAACTCAAGTCCAAACGACGATTCAAAGAAATCATCCAGTGGATTAGATTCTGGGTGATATCAGCAAGGGAGTAACAACTCGCTCACGTTTAGCTAATTTTTGTGAGCATTTCTAGTTTGTTTCTTCTATTGAGCCTTTCAGGGTAGAAGAAGTCTTGCAGGATCCAGATTGGGTGTTGGCCATGCAGGAAGAGCTCAACAACTTCAAAAGAAATGAAGTTTGGAGCCTGGTGCCACGTGAAAGGGAAATAGGGTCAAACCTTTTCCTAAATGATTTGGGTGGTTGAAATGCCCAACACAAATAATTGGACTAACTAGTTTGCTCTAAGATTATATGTTCTACAGGTGCCAAAGGTTCAACACGAACCAATAAAAAGAACAAGTTAGGGTTCAAAAGAAAGGAGCAAAAAGGAAACCGAAGTGCTCCCTGGTTTGGCGCACCGGATAGTGTCCGGTGCACCAGGGGCCCTACACTCCAAACTCCTCAGCTTCGGGTTTCCCAGGCGCAGCTCCGCTATAATTCACCGGACTGTCCAGTGTGCCAGCGGAGCAACGGCTGTCTGCGCACAACGGTCGACTCTGAAGGATGAACAGTGCATCACAGTAACGCAGCAGAAGTCAGAGCAGAAGGTCAGAGGGGCACCGAACTGTCCGGTGTGGCACCGGACTGTCCAGTGTGGCATCGGACTGTCCGGTGCTGCATGAGGACAAAGCCTCCAACGGTCAACTAGCTCCAAGCCCTAACGACAAGGTGACGTGGCGGCACACCGGACACTGTCCGGTGGCGCACCGGACACTGTACGGTGTGCCCATCGCCAGCAGCCTTCTCCAACGGCTACAATTTGGTTGGTGGCTATAAATACCACCCCAACCGGCCACTTCAAGGGGTGGGAGTCCAAGCAACATTCCAAGTCATATAGTTGACATATCCAAGCCCTCCCAACCACCTCTATTCATTGATCCATCCTATACACAAGATTTAGACCACTACAACCAACACAAGTGCTACAAAAGAGAGAGCAAGCAAGACAAAGCTTCTCGTGTGAGTTTAGCAATAGTGCCTTGTGAGAATCATTGAGAGAAAGTGTGTGCTAGATCTTGTGATCTTTCGCGTGTAGAGCTTTGACTCCCATTGAACTTCCTCCAAAGTTTTGGAGGCTTGTAAAGCTAGCAAGAGACACCTAAGAGTGTGGTGATCCTTGCGGGGTCTTAAGTGATTCTTGAGAAGAAGAAGAGCTCGTCGGTCTTTATGATCGGTGGAGAGAGGGAAAGGGTTGAAAAAGACCCGTCCTTAGTGGACTCCTCAACGGGGACTAGGCCTTCTGTGGCGGAACTGCCCGAATTATTCCAACTTAAGTGTCTAAGTCCCGCTTTAAAGGCTAGACCACACTTAAATGGGAATAACCCGTCAATCCCTCGGATCTAGTCCGACACGGCCACTGACAGGATCAAGTACCACAATCTCACTCGATGGTGAGTCACAGAGCAAATACAATAAACCATAAAACCATGCATGAAAGAGTATTAAATTATTACATCGTCATCGGAGTTTTGCAAAAGTAGTCATCAGTGTTCGAAGTGCAGCGGAATAAAACTAACGGTAATTAAACAGAGAGATGGGGAAGCCTGTCCCATCACTCCTCATGCTCCTCCTCAGCCGAGGCAGGGTCCCACTCGACAGTCCAACCCGGTGGCAAGATGGACGGCCAAGTCACTCCAGCAACCATTTCCTCCAGAGAACCTGTAAAAAATTATGCCACAAGCAAGGCTGAGTATACTAATACTCAGCTAGACTTACCCGGTGTGAGGAATCTACTCCTCTACCTCTAGACATGCAGCTGTTTGGCTGTGGGGTTTGGTTGCCAAAAGCACTAGCTGAGTTTCTAAGTCATGTTTTAACTTTGTCAATTTAAGTGTGACTCTCTTAAGGCTAAAAGTGGACTATCTATTCATACATGGTAGCAAGCATTATTAGCAATCAACAGCTTATATCAACTCATCACATTTCCACTTGTTACTCAATGCAGTACAATGGATCAAGCAGTCTCATTAGATGCGAGAAGCAGACGATTCGAATCGAGTTTTTATCCTTGCAAGGTAAACCTAAAACACACGACATGTAGGGGCACTCCGTCCCCACACATATCAACCGTCCCCATCGATTCCCTGGCAACAGATCAGGGCTCACCGCCTTGGCGTACAATGCCTCACTGACCCCGACTGCCGTCGTGCAGTGACCGCACTTGTACCCACCATAACCGGAATGGGAGACCACGTCTCAGGTCGCGTGAGGGGTAAAGTCTGCGGGCAGGTTCACTCAGGTACTAGGCTTACCGATTTACCATATTTGTCGGTATGAGTTTAGTACGTTCAAACGCTTGACACAGGTATCCGCACGTAAATCTGATTCCATTTTCCCATCTCGTAGACAACCAATGCCCATGGATTGTTGTCTACCACTAGTATCATAATAGTATGAAGGTGGGTACAACCAAATCCTGATCTCGCGCGAGTGCTAGAAAAATCACTCGTCTTCTACCGAGATCCTAATTAAATAAAGCAACTACTCGACCTATCATACTAGTGTTCATTTCAAAAGGATTCCTGAGATCATGCAACTAGGGTTTCAAACAATTCCTACACCTAAGTGCACAATTAATCCTACAATCATTAAGTGAAGTAAAATAGCATAAATAACAGGTTATGCATAAACCGGAGCTTGCCTTCCAAAGCAGTGGCAGGCAGGTCCTCTGGTGGAGGCTCTGGTGCTGGATCCGGGGCTACCTCCTGAGCAGCTCCTTGCTCCGGCACGAGGACGTACTCTCCGTCAGCAAGGTTACAGTCTATCGAAATGCAATGAACATTATGTCATGATTATGCAGGATTTAATAACATTATGCTAAAAGAAACTAAGTCAAGAAGTAACTTAGGGTTTCTTAGTCATGCGGGGCTTCCAGTGGGTTATGCTTATTACTTTTTAGGCTTAGGTTTTCATTGAGGATAACATAGTGAATTTGTATTGTCTTTATACATTTCAGTGGACAAATTACAAGGGTTTTAGGATGACACTAATTACCATTATTCATTTTCCTTTCTTTAATTTCTACTTATGGTTTCTAGTGTAGGTTTGAACTACGAAAGTGGTTTAATATTTTCCAAAAATTCTGTAAAAATTACAGTGGGTTGCCATTTGCTATTCTAGCCTGTTTTAAGAATTTGAGGCTCAACATATAAAGGCTATGCTTAAGACAAAAAGAATAAAAGTTGGGTAAATGGGCCACTTTGTACTACAACTCTTAATTAGAGGTGGGGTCTGTCCTAAGGGTTATTTTTGTTGGCATCTAACAGTAATAATAGGCTTCTGTGCCAAAAACCACAGAAGGCTAAGGGGTGGTTATTTAGTTATGATTTTCTAAAGTTTAATGTCCAAAAGGCACTTTCTACTACATTGTTATTTGAAAAATGTCAAACAGCAGATTTCATATTTTTCCTAAGTTCTTAATAACAAAACATTAACTATCCCAAGGGTGGGGGTGTTTTCACCTTGGGGTTATTTTTGTAGGGTTTTTCTAAGTTTTCCTTGTTTTATTCAAATAAAAGGTATCCCACTTATTTTATACTAAACCAGGGTATGATAGATTTTTCCAGTAAACTACATTGAATAAGTACCCTAACAAAAATAGGGGTGCCCTCTGGTTCATTATTTAAATCTCCTTTTCTATTTTTCTTAACCTTAAGCATATTATAGAATAAGGGGTAAAAACTAACTTAATGGAGTGGCCAGAGAGGTTTAACATTTTTAAACAAGTCAGTGGGTAGATATAAACTTCTCCAAATTTTTCTAACCCTAGTCAAATAGTACAACTATTTTTCTTTCTACTATTGAGCTTTTGGCTAAAACTATAATTAAATCAGAACCTTAAAGTTTTCTATAGTACCTAGGGGGTTTTATATTTTTCTTAAGTAGGTCACATTAATTAGAGTCTGGCAAAATTGGTTTGACCAAATTTGGTTGAATTAAACAGAAGTTATGAGTTTTTTTTAAAGTTTATGTTCAAATTAAAAACAGATTTAATAAGAGTTTCCTGGAAAAACAGTTTACACCGAGGTCCCTGGGTTTAAACTAAATCAATCCTCGCAGTTCTACCCTTGCGCCACTATTCCCCTGAGTCGCTGACAATTCAAAAAGCCCCCTGACCTTTTCTTCCTCTCACCCGCAGTCCTTCCCCCAATGTAAACAGTACTCGCGGGAAAGAAAAGGGTGGCGCGGCTTACCGGCGGCGAGATAGGTCCGGGGAAGGGCAGGGTTGGCTCGGGGAGGTTCTGGCGGTCACAGCGAGGTGTGGCTTGACGGCGGGGATGGCCGGAATCGCCCGGTCCACGTGCGCAGGCGGGTGTTCTCATCGGCGGCGAGTGTACCGGCCAAACCACGGCGATCTGGTTCAATCCAAGGGCACAGTGAGCTTCACGGGGTAACGTAGTGACCGTGTGCACAAGGAATCGGAAAATGCTCGAGTGGATTACCCGGTCCACGCACTCCGGCGGGGTTGAGAGCTCCGGCGACCGTGGACTGGCTTCTCCGGCGAAGCAGGCTTCGATTCCTCGCTCGGGGAGCTTCACCGAGGTGTGCTTACTCGTCTCAGAGGGTTGGATGGGGCTGGGGAAAGCTGGACTGGCCGGTCTACGACGGCAGTGGCTCGGGTGGCCGCGGACACACCGCGCACGGGCAAACAACGGTGAACTGGACTCCGATGAGGCTTGAGCGTGCGCGGAAGAGTGTAACCGACGCCTAGGAGGGCTTTATAGGCGCGGGCGCAGGACAGGGCGCCGGCTGGCCGTTGGCGCGACGCGGGGCGCGCGTGGGCGTGCTCTGGCAAGCTCAGGGCGCGTCGAACACGTGGAGCTTTCAATCTGCCCGTGTTCCACAGCTCACCCAAGTCGCAAACGTGCGAATCTTGGCAAAAATCCGGCGCGAGTCTTTTTCTGGCACCTAGGGCTGTCTCTCATCCATGAGCTGCCATGGCAGATATGGCCTAGGTAGGGAGATCTCTGGTCGCCAAATCGGGTGTGTCACACTGCCCACCTCGCGACAAAAACCATGCCAAGGCATGTCAAACGTCCAAGTCTCGGGCTCAGCTTTTTCCAGTGGGTGCCTTGGGTGGTATGCCACATTTTTGGTATAGGACATAGGTGGATTTGATGCCAGCTTCGAGGTGAACACAACTGATCTCTAGTGTAGGTGTAGTTTTTAACTTAGAGAGAAATAGAGAGCTCTAGCTCTCTCTCCACTTGGAGATTTGATTTGGGGTTTCTCCAGGGGTCTTTTTGCAATATTTCCTTCCCTTAATTGCTGGTTATAAGGTTACTTAAGGTTTGGGTAAAAATTACTCATGCTTTGCACACTTGTTCATTCTCTTTTCCCTCTTATCAAGGGTCTTGGGAGATAGGGTTTAAGAGAGGTCTAGGGTTCTTCTCCCCTCCTATCCAAGGTAGTAAGTGTGTAAGGATTAGAGTAATGCTTTTGGTTACTCACAATCCTTGGTTAAAATCTAGCTTTCCAAGGCCCTCATGCTTTTGCTCCTTAAGTTCTTCCACGTGTGATCATAGCCTTTAGTATCAAGGTGGGCTCTAGCCATGGTAACACCTGGGGTGTTACAGCCCTCCCCCTTAAAGGAATCTCGTCCCGAGATTTTAGGTAGAGGCCCTTGGAGGGTGCTTAAAGGTGTGTTGGTGTTATTCTTCCTTTTCACTTGAGTTTCTTCTTATTAACTGCTCTTCGAATGTCATTCTCTTTGCAACTTCAGAAGGAAGCCCTTCTTAAGTTAAATCCACAACTTAGACTATCCCGTTTATCTAAGTTTTTCTTATAATTGAATTCAAAGGGTAGGTGGGGGTGGGGTTTTGGGGTTACGTACCGACTCCTTTGGGTAGAAAGTCGGGGAAACGAGAGCGTAGAAAATCCTAAGTCTCCCATGTAGCTTCTTCTACTGAATGGTGACTCCACTGAACTTTATACATTCTGACCGACCTTGCCCGAGTTGATCTCTCTGTAAGGAAAATGGACACCGGGCCAATTGGCTAATTGAGTTTTGGTGTTTGACGAACAACACAATCCGTGAACTAATAAGTTTTCTAGTGTTTGTATTTGTAGTTCACATGATGCGAAGAGAATTGGACCAAGGCAATGAGGATGCAACACCTCAAAAGAAGACATAAAAAGATGCATAGGAGTCCAATACTCAAGAACAAAGAAGTCCGAAGAAATCAGCGAAGAAATCCAAGAAAAGGGGCTGTCAGCCAGCGCCTGGTGGCGCACCGGACATTGGTGTCCGGTGTGCACCGGACTGTCCGGTGAGACATCGGACAGTCTGCGCAGAGAGGCCACAGACAGGCGCTCTCTGGCTGTAGCACCGGACTGTCCGGTGTGCCAACGGGCAGACGACAACGGTCGGATCCAACGGTAGACTGCTACAGGCGCCAATGGTCGGCTGACGTGGCGTGCACCGGACACTGCGCAGTAGATGTCTGGTGGTGCACCGGACTGTCCGGTGCACCCGACGATAGAAAGCTGCTGCTTTCTGTCCAACGGCTAGTTGGGGGTGTGGAGGCTATAAATACCACCCCAACCGGCCATTCTCAAGTGTGGGAGCCCAAGCAACATACCAAGACACATAGTGCATATTTCCAAGAGCTCAAACACCCAAGTGCTTAATAGAATCACTCGGTGATTAGCGTAGGTGCTTTGCGAAGTGCTTAGGTTAGTTAGACCGCTTTAGCGCTTGCTCTAGGAGAACCCTAGTTAGTTGAGTGAGTTTTGTAAAACCACACAACCCTTCGGCTCTTGCGTGAGTCGTTGTAATTGTACCGAGTGGGGCGAGAGTCTTGCGAGACCGTGACAACCGCGTTTGTGTCACGGCCGCCACCGTGTACCGGAGGGAACGAGGCCCGCGGCGTTTCGGCCGGAAGCTCGATAGTGGAGACGGCGGGGAGCGTCCGAGAGGAGCCGGAAGTGGAGCACCACTTGCGCGTGGAGAAGGCCCGCAGCTCTCTACGGAGTTACTCGACCGTGGTGCTTGGTCCTCGCGTGGGCTTCCCTTTGCGTAGGGGCACCAACGAGGATTAGTCGGGACCTTGCGTGGTTCTGGATACCTCGGTAAAAATACCGGCGTCATCCACGAGAGTTTACTTCTCTACTTAGCCTTTGCGGTAGAGATAGCAACACTTAGACAAAACCTAGTTTGCACATTCTAGTTTTGATTATTTGCATAGGTTTTGCTCTAGGGATTTAATTGTGGCCTAGTTTAGTAAAAGTTTTAGAAGTCCTAATTCACCCCCCCCTCTTAGGCGTCACCCGTTTCCTACAAGTGGTATCAGAGGCGGTTTGGCTCATTTGAAACGCTTTAGCTTCACCGCTAAAAGAGCCGACGCTTTTTAGAGGAAGGGATGGATACCCATAGGCCACCACACTTCGACGGCACTAACTTCCCATATTATAGTGCTAGAATGGCTTGTTACCTAGAGGCCGTTGATCTAGGTGTTTGGAGAGTCACTCGTGACGGGATGAAACCCCTCAAGAATCCCGAGAAACCCACCACGAGTGAGGAAAAAGAAATTCATTTAAATGCTAGAGCCAAAAATTGCTTGTATGAATCTCTTAGCATGGATATTTTTAATCAAGTATTTACCTTGAAAACTGCTAATGAGATTTGGCTAAAATTGCATGAGCTCCATGACGGCACATCCAATGTCCGTGAGCAAAAACATTGCCTAGTCTTAAATGAGTATAATTCTTTTGCTATGAAAGATGATGAGCTTGTTAGAGACATGTATTCTCGTTTGAATCTAATAATCAATGAGCTCAATTCTATTAGCATTAATAAGCTAGGTGATGCGGACATTGTGAGGAAGATTATCTCCCTGCTACCACAACAAAGATATGGGAGCATCATCACCATCCTTCACAACATGGAGGACTTGAGCAACATGACCCCGACCATTGTGATTGGGAAAATCGCGGCCTTTGAGATGTCGCGAAAAATGAGTCGGGGAGAGGAGCCAACTTCCTCAAGACCATATGCTTTTGCATGTGATGAAAGGAAGGGCAAAAAGAAGGCTCCCACTCCAAGTTCCTCAAGTAAAGAAGAGGAAGAAGAAGAAAGTGATGATGATGAAGATAATCAACCATGCACATCATCCTCCGAGGAAGAAGAGACAATCCGACGCGTCGGAAAGGTAATGGGGATGATCCGCAAGATTAATCTAATGGGTGTGCCCCTGCAGGTCGAGGATCTTCTCTTTAACATTGACAGGAAAAAGCAAAGGAAGAGAGGATGCTTCGCATGTGGGGAGAAGGGCCACTTCAGGGACAACTGTCCAAATATGGCCAAACCCAAAAAGGAGAGGAGCAAAGGCAAGGCGCTAATAAGTGTTAGAACTTGGGATGATTCTTCAAGTGAAGATGAACCTCCAAGGACGCGCAGCCACCGGTCCTCGTCACGATCATCACGGTCATCACGCAAATGCCTTATGGCAAGAGGTAACAAAAGCATTCCATCCTCTAGTGATGAAAGTAGTAGTGATGATGAAGGTGAGGGAAAGCCCTCTCTAGATGAGCTTGCGGAAGCCGTAGAATTTTTCGAGGATGTTTGCACTAAGCAAAAAGCTCAACTTAAAACTTTGAAAAATAAGTTGGTTAGCTCTCAAAATGATTACAAAGGTTTGCTAGAAAAATTTGAAACTTTTGCAAACTTAAATAGTGAGCTATCAACTAAAATTGAGCTATTAGAATCTAGTGCTCCATCCACTGCTACCGTTGATAGCCTTATTAAAAAGAATGAAAAACTTAAGGCTAAGTTAGCTAGCTCCCAAGAAGCTATTGAAAATTTGCTAGAAAAAATGGAAATTCTTAGTATACACAATAATGAGCTAACTACTAAGCTAGAAAACATTGGTAGCACCCCAGCAACATCTTTAATTGAAGTGCCTGAAATATTTATGAAAGATGCTTCTACTTCCTGCTTTGATTTAATTGATGATTCTAACCCCTGCAACCAAGTCGTTGTTGAGAACATTGTTGTAGAGACATGTTCGGATGAGGTTGCAAAGGAAAATGAACAATTAAAGCAAGAAGTGGCTCGCCTTGGCAAGGCTTTGTATGACAAGAAAGGCAAAGCCAAACAAATCCGACCTCCACAGGATAACACCACTGCGGGAGTGAACAAGCCTGTAGAGGGAGAAACTGTGATTTGTAGGCTATGCCACATGGAAGGCCACAAGTCTTTCCAATGCAAGGCGATGACCGGGGATAAACAAAGGCAAAAGCTCAAGCAAAAGCCATCAAGCAAAATCTCAAACACCTACATCAAAAAGGAGAACAAAAAGGATGCTACACCATATTTGATCAAGAAGAAAAAGAATGGAAAGGTGATAGCAATCAAGGTCAACAAGCAAGCCATCAAAGGAAAAGGGGTCAAACGCATCTGGGTGCCAAAGGAAATAATTTCAACCATGAAAAGCACCAAGGAGGTTTGGATCCCGAAAGGGAAGTGAGTGGACCAAAGGTCATCGGGAAATTTGGAGACTTGGCAAAATTGGGATGTATATCATGGGATACATCATATTGGATCAAGTTTATTGCCAAGTGGGTTAGTGAAAATTTTGGACCCAAATTTCCCATCCATGACTAATGTAACTAGTTTTATTATATTTCTCGTTTTTAGATATGCGTATCTATTTATCTTTTATCTAGTTTACCTTTCTTGCCTAGTATTACATTTGTTATGTACTTTTGTTTAAAATCATGCATACTAGGTAAATCATATGGTAGGGTTGCTCGTTTTTAATTCATATACTTAAGCAAACCTACATGGCTTAAAATGTTTATTTAAGCACGGCACATAGCTTCTATATCACTCCATAGTAAATGATGCATCAATTGAAAATTTTGATTTCTACAAGTGTATCATTTAACTTATATGTGCCAAAGTTTGGATTATGGATAATTTGCCCCTCTTGATATCAAATCAAAGTGCATGTCTCCTACAAGTATTCAAAACTTGTATGCACACCTTCAGGGGGAGGTTACTCTATAATCTAACACTCTGAGACTAACATCTTTTCAAGTCTATTTCATGTGATAGTCTCATTATAAGGAAAATGAAGTCCCCGGAGAAAGACAACAATCTTCCACTGCAAAATCTCCAAGAACTCTCATATCTCTCAAGCTCACCATTGACTTTCAATTGGTATCTTTTGAGACTACATTTAGTATCATTTACATGTCTTCTCCAATATTTGATTAGACTATATTTCATATCATATGCTTCCATGTTGCTAAAAATGCATAAGTAGTTAACTCATATTCTGTTACCTATGCATAAGGGAAGTTAGTCTTTTCAAATCATGTCTTGCACCTCTAATTTTTTCATGCTTTTTCCCTAAGTAGAGGATCTCTGTCAGGGGGAGTATTTCTTCATCTCTAAAGGGAGAGAAAAACTCTTTCTAAAGGAGAATACTCATTTAGGGGGAGTAATCTTTTAAGGACTCCTACAACTGGTATCATTCATGGCTTAATTTAATACCCTTCTAGTGATATCATTTGATTCAATTCTTGTTGAGGGCAAGCTTTTATTTACTTCCTGCATGCTTTTATTGTCTTCCTTTTCAGTGGTTGATGCCAAAGGGGGAGAAGTTTAGGGACCAAAGCAATGAAAACTATATCAAACACCAAAAACACCACCAATTTAAATTTTATATCTACAAATGGTTTTTCAAGTGGTTTTGGTTATTTGGTCCAAAAATAGGAAGTAAGTGAATTATGGAGTTAGGGGGAGGCTTAAGTCCATAATATCACATTGTGGGGACAATCATGCATCTTAGCAAGTAGAATGCACATTTTCATACAAAAACTTGTATTATTTGCTTGCTTTGGTTGTGTTGTCATCAATCACCAAAAAGGGGGAGATTGTAAGGAAAATGGACCCCGGTCCAATTGGCTAATTGAGTTTTGGTGTTTGATGAACAACACAATCCGTGAACTAATAAGTTTTCTAGTGTTTGTATTTGTAGTTCACAAGATGCGAAGAGAATTGGACCAAGGCAATGAGGATGCAACACCTCAAAAGAAGACATAAAAAGATGCATAGGAGTCCAATACTCAAGAACAAAGAAGTCCGAAGAAATCAGCGAAGAAATCCAAGAAAAGGGGCTGTCAGCCAGCGCCTGGTGGCGCACCGGACATTGGTGTCCGGTGTGCACCGGACTGTCCGGTGAGACATCGGACAGTCTGCGCAGAGAGGCCACAGACAGGCGCTCTCTGGCTGTAGCACCGGACTGTCCGGTGTGCACCGGACTGTCTGGTGTGCCAACGGGCAGACGGCAACGGTCGGATCCAACGGTCGACTGCTACAGGCGCCAACGGTCGGCTGACGTGGCGTGCACCGGACACTGCACAGTAGATGTCCGGTGGTGCACCGGACTGTCCGGTGCACCCGACGATAGAAAGCTGCTGCTTTCTGTCCAACGGCTAGTTGGGGGTGTGGAGGCTATAAATACCACCCCAACCGGCCATTCTCAAGTGTGGGAGCCCAAGCAACATACCAAGACACATAGTGCATATTTCCAAGAGCTCAAACACCCAAGTGCTTAATAGAATCACTCGGTGATTAGCGTAGGTGCTTTGCGAAGTGCTTAGGTTAGTTAGACCGCTTTAGCGCTTGCTCTAGGTGAACCCTAGTTAGTTGAGTGAGTTTTGTAAAACCACACAACCCCTCGGCTCTTGCGTGAGTCGTTGTAATTGTACCGAGTGGGGCGAGAGTCTTGCGAGACCGTGACAACCGCGTTTGTGTCACGGCCGCCACCGTGTACCGGAGGGAACGAGGCCCGCGGCGTTTCGGCCGGAAGCTCGATAGTGGAGACGACGGGGAGCGTCCGAGAGGAGCCGGAAGCGGAGCACCACTTGCGCGTGGAGAAGGCCCGCGGCTCTCTACGGAGTTACTCGACCATGGTGCTTGGTCCTCACGTGGGCTTCCCTTTGCGTAGGGGCACCAACGAGGATTAGTCGGGACCTTGCGTGGTTCCGGATACCTCGGTAAAAATACCGGCGTCATCCACGAGAGTTTGCTTCTCTACTTAGCCTTTGTGGTAGAGATAGCAACACTTAGACAAAACCTAGTTTGCACATTCTAGTTTTGATTATTTGCATAGGTTTTGCTCTAGGGATTTAATTGTGGCCTAGTTTAGTAAAAGTTTTAGAAGTCCTAATTCACCCCCCCTCTTAGGCGTCACCCGTTTCCTACACTCTCCTTTTGATCTAATACCTTGACGGGGTACTCTTGGTAGGACAAGTCTGGTTCTATCTCAATGTCCGGTTCTGGCAGTACTTCAGTGGGTAGGCGAACACATTTCCGCAGCTGAGATACATGGAACACATTGTGAACTGCTGACATGTGAGGTGGTAATTCCAACTGATAGGCTACAGGTCCACAACTTACTTTGATTTCATAGGGTCCAATGTAGCGAGGAGCTAACTTGCCCTTGATCCCGAATCTCTGGACACCCTTGGTGGGTGACACCTTAAGATAAACATGATCTCCCACCTCAAACTGTAGAGGCTTCCGCCTCTTATCATGATAGCTCTTTTGCCTGGCCTGAGCAGCTTCTAAGTTCTTGGTAATAACCCTGACCTTTGCCTCTGCCTCAAGTACCAAGTCTGGCCCAAAAATTTCCCTCTCTCTTGCTTGAGACCAATTCAGTGGGGTCCTACACCTTCTCCCATATAAGGCTTCAAAAGGTGCCATCTTCAGACTGGACTGATAGCTGTTATTGTAAGAAAACTCTGCCAAAGACATACACTTGTCCCAATCCTTCCCGTAGTGTAGTGCACATGCTCGCAACATGTCTTCCAAAATCTGATTCACCCTTTCGGTCTGGCCATCTGTTTGGGGATGGTATGCTGAGCTTCGGATTACTTGGGTCCCAAGTGATTCTTGCAGTTGCTCCCAAAAGCGTGCCACAAACAGTGCTCCTCTGTCAGATATAATGGTCTTTGGAATACCATGCAATCGCACTATTTGATCAACGTAAATTTCTGCGTACTTCTCTGTCTTGTGGGTGGTGTGCACTGGCAAGAAATGAGCGGTCTTGGTCAACCGGTCCACAATAACCCAAATAGAATCATGGTGCCGGGAGGTATTGGGTAATCCCACTATGAAGTCCATGCAAATGTCCTCCCATTTCCAAGATGGTATGGGAAGGGGTTGCAAAGGGCCTGCTGCCTTCAAGTGACTGGCCTTGATTATCTGGCAGGTGTCACACTCGGATATGTACTTGGCAATTTCCCTCTTCATTCTGGTCCACCAATATAAAGATCTGAGATCATGGTACATCTTGTTGCTACCAGGGTGCATGGAGAATTTGGAAAGGTGAGCTTCATCTAGTATCTTGTTTCTGAGCTCAGGGTCCTTGGGAACAACTAATCGGTCTCCAAACCATAAAATTCCCTTGCTATCCTGACGGAAGCACTTGTACTTCTCTGCCTTTTACTTGATCATTTCCTTAATCATTTGAACACCCTTATCCTCAATCTGTGCCCTGACTATTTGCTCTTGCAATGTGGGTTCCACTGAGATGTAACTTAATTCACCGGAAGGAACAACTTCCAGTTTTAGCTTGCACAACTCATCGCACAGGGTGGTAACTCTTGTATCTATGCTTATACAATTGCACTGGGCCTTTCTGCTCAAGGCATCTGCCACAACATTGGCTTTGCCAGGATGGTAATGCACTTCCAAATCATAGTCCTTGATTAACTCCAACCATCTCCTCTGCCTCATGTTCAGATCTGCCTGAGTGAAGATGTATTTGAGACTCTTGTGATCGGTGTAGATGTTGCAGTGAGCTCCCATCAAGTAGTGTCTCCATATCTTAAGAGCATGAACCACAGCTGCCAATTCCAGATCATGTGTAGGGTAGTTCTGCTCATGGGGCCTGAGTGCTCGTGAAGCATAAGCAATGACTCTGTTCTCTTGCATCAAGACACATCCCAATCCGGTACCAGAAGCATCACAATACACTTCAAATGGCTTGGTTTTGTCAGGTTGAGCCAGCACTGGGGCTGTTGTCAAATGCTGCCTCAAAGTATGAAAGGCATCTTCACACCTTTGGCTCCAATCATACTTGACTCCTTTCTTCAACAGTTCCGTCATTGGTTTGGCAATTCTGGAGAAATCCGGAATAAATCGTCGATAATACCCTGCCAATCCCAGAAAACTCAGAATTTGCTTCACTGTAGTCGGGGGTTTCCAATTCATCACCTCTTGTACCTTCTCAGGATCAACTGATATCCCATCCTGAGAAATTATGTGACCCAAGAATTTGATCTCCTTCAGCCAGAATTCGCATTTAGACAACTTAGCATACAACTGATGGTCACGCAGTCTCTGAAGTACAGTATGCAAATGTTTGGTGTGCTCAGCTTCATTCTTGGAATAAACCATAATATCATCAATGAAAACGACCACGAACTTGTCTAACTCTGGCATAAATACTGAGTTCATCAAGTACATGAAATAAGCCAGGGCATTGGTCAGCCCAAAAGACATCACCAAAAACTCATACAGCCCATATCTGGTTGAGAAGGCCGTCTTGGGAATATCGCTGGCACGGATCTTGATTTGATGGTATCCTGAGCGAAGGTCTATCTTGGAGAATACCTTGGCTCCCACCAACTGATCAAACAGAACATCAATACGGGGCAGCGGGTATTTGTTCTTGATAGTCACCGCATTGAGAGGGCGGTAGTCAACACACATCCTCAAACTCTCATCCTTTTTCTTCACAAATAAAGCTGGACATCCCCATGGTGAAGTACTTGGACGAATAAACCCCTTGTCCAACAGTTCTTGCAATTGCTTCTTCAATTCTGCCAATTCCGCGGGAGGCATCCTATAGGGTCTCTTAGAGATAGGAGCAGTCCCGGGTTGCAATTCGATGGCGAACTCAATATCTCGGTCAGGTGGCATCCCTAGCAATTCATCCGGAAAAACATTCGGGTAGCCACGGACCACTGGGATCTTTTCCACTGGGGACTCTATCATAACAAAGGCACAAGAACGGGTGCATCCCCGGTCAGGCAGATATAGTGTGGTTTCACCACAAGTTGGTGAGTGCACCTCAATGGCCCTAGCTGCAATATCAATAACTGCTTGGTGCCTGGTTAACCAATCAGTTCCCAATATAATATCCACGCTATCCAAACCTAAAATGAGGAGGGTGGTTTTAATTACAAGGCTACCAAACTTTATGGGCACATGCCTGTTGACTTGATAGGTGGCAATCCTTCCTCCTGGTGTTGAAATTGTGATACCCCCAATGGTGTGGTGAAAAGGCAACTGGCACTTGGCACTAAATTTGGCACTGATAAAGCTATGCGATGCACCAGAATCAAAAAGAATAACAGCGGGATAATTTAAAACTGTAAAGATACCAGTCATGACGGGTGCTCCCTCTGGAATATCAGCCATAGTGGTGAAGTTCAGCCTACCCTGCCTCACTTGCACCTTCTGTCTCTTGCCTTGATTCTGATTAACATTCTGCCCCTGCCTCTGCTGGTTCCTGGGGCAATTCTTGGCGTAGTGTCCGGTGTTGCCACAGGTGAAACACCTGTTATCATTTGCCTGGCGGTACTGCTGCTGCTGCTGGTTGTTCCTCTGAGCTGGAAACTGGGTACGGTTGGGTGCCTGCTGCTGTTGCTGCTGTGGTCGGATCACCCATCTCCCTTGCTGCTGTTGGGGTCCCCTGTTCTGAGTGTCGGACACAATCCTGAAGCGTTGTGGCTGAGCTGAAGGTCCTGCCACAGGGGTCTTCCTCTTCTTTTCTGCCTGTCGAGCTGTAATGCAGTCCTCCTAGGAGATAGCCATGTTGACCAACTCATTGTAACTATTGGCCCTGACGGTGTTGAGACGATCACGGAGCTTAGTGCTGAGCCCCCTCCTGAACCTGTCTCTCTTCTTCTCATCCGTATCTGTGTGATATCCCGCATACTGGCACAAGTCATTAAAAGCCTGGGCATACTGCAACACTGTCCTGTTGCCCTGAGTGAGTGCCAAAAACTCATTGAGCTTCCGGTCCATAATCCTGGCTGGTATGTGGTGTCCCCTGAAAGCTGCTTTGAACTCCCTCCACTCCACCTCTCGATCCTCTGGCTGCATGGCAAGAAAATGGTCCCACCAAGTCCTTGCGGGTCCGCGAAGCTGCTGGGTGGCGAACCTGACTTTGGTGACTTCTGAGCAAGCTCCATGGAGTAGCGGGAATTTGGATTCCACCACTCGCAACCATACATCTGCATCAAGTGGGTCCTCCGCCCTTGTGAACAATGGAGGCTGAGTACTGAGGAACTCCTGGTAGGTGGCTGCCACAGGGTGACGCTGATGGTCTCCACCACCATAATGCTGAGGTGGTGGCTGACACTGAGCTAGCTGCCTCAAAATCTCATTCTGCTGAGCCATGAGCTCCTGCAGAGTGGGAGGCGGTGGCGGCGGTGGAGGAACACGCTCATTTTGGCCACGACGCTGCCTCCCAGCCATCTGAAAAACCACATACATGCTTAACACCACATCTCCAAGTTCAAGATTTAATTGCGGCGAAAAGAGTCAAACGCAAAATGATAGACTCCAACCTCAACAAAAGGATTTAAAAAGGCATAAATTTCTCCTTCCAAATTTAAAACTGATAACAGCATCCATCAAACATGCTTCCAAAAGAGTTTATCACGGTTACATCATTTGTCCCAAGAAGACTCAACTCTATCTAGCCTAGTACCCCAAGGGTGCAAAAGCTAAGCTAGCTACGAGGAGTCCTACCATCACCAACGTCTAACTCTATCCTAGACATCTAGTGAGCGAACGAGGCAACACTCGACTCAGGGGAAGGTGGTCTCCCTGAGCCAGCAGTGTCCACACTAGAGGCAGGCTCCTCTCCTCCCTCGATGTCGACGTCCTCGTTGGCCTCCATGTCCTGGATCTCCTGATGATGCATATCCAGGTGCTCATTAGCCTCGGCAAGCTGCTGTTGGGTGTTAATGAGCTAGTCCTCGAGAACCTCAATGGTGTTCTCCCGGGTACCCACCAATTCCTCCAACTCTTGGATATCAGTGGATAGCTGCTCCACCTGCAAGTCCTTCTCCACCATCTCAGTGGACAAATCAACCACAAGCTCCTCCCTGTCGTCCAAGGTAATCTTGGTCGCCTCCAAAAGTGCCATCAGATGGGACATTGCCTCACCGCGCATCACTTGCAGACGATACAGAGCATTCATGCACCGTATGGTCAAGTGCGCAGTCTGTCCTAGGTAGATGGCCCAGATATCCTTGGCATGCTCCACCCTATCCTTCCACATTGGGTCGTCCTCCCTTTCGGCGGGGAACAAGCCAATGGGGTGGGTAGCCAGCTCCAAGGGATGGAATCCGCAGAAGGTGGTCAATCCATGCAGAGCGATCGCCTCGATCGTGTCCTCAGCTCGGTATCCAAAAGACTCGGAGTCCAAGGAGCGCCAGCCTGGCTGCAGAGGATGAGGCTCCAAGGTCATCCTCACCCTACAGCGGGGCACTCGGTGCTTCTCAAACTGCTGCACCGCGTACTGAGGGGGTGTCGTGTATCCGACCCCCTGAAGTACCTCCCACAAAATGCGAGGAAAACCCTCTCGTGCAAGCCCGTCAGTGTGGGATAGTGCATTTCCGTCCTCTGAGGATCCGTGGGAAGTCATCTGTGTATGGTTAAGCATAAGTAAAAAGAAAAAGAATTATAAAAAGAACAAAAATAAAACTCAGCCTTTCTCTAGTTAAATAAAAAGGCACTGGGGACCTAGTTGGTTGTTATTTTGTGTTTAAGTCCTTACTCAGTTATCCATTTGCTTAATCAAGAATGCATGCATGCTCGTCCTGAACGACCTCACAACAAGATAAAAGGAATAGGGAAGAACTCCCATCCTATAAATGTGGCCTGTAGGGCCTAATCACTTAGCCACCTAGCTACCCCTTTTATCATCCTAAGGCTTCACGTCCTAGGTCTATCCTGCTCGTCCTACTATCTATCCAACACTGTTTCTACCAAGTTTTATTTTGGAAAAATGATGGTGTTCACATTTTATTGATTCCTCTGTGGTGGTACAAGCTCCGATACCAGCTGTGGCGGAACTGCCCGAATTATTCCAACTTAAGTGTCTAAGTCCCGCTTTAAAGGCTAGACCACACTTAAATGGGAATAACCCGTCAATCCCTCGGATCTAGTCCGACACGGCCACTGACAGGATCAAGTACCACAATCTCACTCGATGGTGAGTCACAGAGCAAATACAATAAAACATAAAACCATGCATGAAAGAGTATTAAATTATTACATCATCATCGGAGTTTTGCAAAAGTAGCCATCAGTGTTCGAAGTGCAGCGGAATAAAACTAACGGTAATTAAACAGAGAGATGGGGAAGCCTGTCCCATCACTCCTCATGCTCCTCCTCAGCCGAGGCAGGGTCCCACTCGACAGTCCAACCCGGTGGCAAGATGGACGGCCAAGTCACTCCAGCAACCATTTCCTCCAGAGAACCTGTAAAAAATTATGCCACAAGCAAGGCTGAGTATACTAATACTCAGCTAGACTTACCCGGTGTGAGAAATCTACTCCTCTACCTCTAGACATGCAGCTGTTTGGCTGTGGGGTTTGGTTGCCAAAAGCACTAGCTGAGTTTCTAAGTCAAGTTTTAACTTTGTCAATTTAAGTGTGACTCTCTTAAGGCTAAAAGTGGACTACCTATTCATACATGGTAGCAAGCATTATTAGCAATCAACAGCTTATATCAACTCATCACATTTCCACTTGTTACTCAATGCAGTACAATGGATCAAGCAGTCTCATTAGCTGCGAGAAGCAGACGATTCGAATCGAGTTTTTATCCTTGCAAGGTAAACCTAAAACACACGACATGTAGGGGCACTCCGTCCCCACACATATCAACCGTCCCCATCGATTCCCTGGCAACAGATCAGGGCTCACCGCCTTGGCGTACAATGCCTCACTAACCCCGACTGCCGTCGTGCAGTGACCGCACTTGTACCCACCATAACCGGAATGGGAGACCACGTCTCAGGTCGCGTGAGGGGTAAAGTCTGCGAGCAGGTTCACTCAGGTACTAGGCTTACCGATTTACCATATTTCTCGGTATGTGTTTAGTACGTTCAAACGCTTGACACAGGTATCCGCACGTAAATCCTTATTCCATTTTCCCATCTCGTAGACAACCAATCCCCATGGATTGTTGTCTACCACTAGTATCATAATAGTATGAAGGTGGGTACAACCAAATCCTGATCTCGCGCGAGTGCTAGAAAAATCACTCGTCTTCTACCGAGATCCTAATTAAATAAAGCAACTACTCGACCTATCATACTAGTGTTCATTTCAAAAGGATTCCTGAGATCATGCAACTAGGGTTTCAAACAATTCCTACACCTAAGTGCACAATCAATCCTACAATCATTAAGTGAAGTAAAATAGCATAAATAACAGGTTATGCATAAACCGGGGCTTGCCTTCCAAAGCAGTGGCAGGCAGGTCCTCTGGTGCAGGCTCTGGTGCTGGATCCGGGGCTACCTCCTGAGCAGCTCCTTGCTCCGGCACGAGGACGTACTCTCCGTCAGCAAGGTTACAGTCTATCGAAATGCAATGAACATGTATGTCATGATTATGCAGGATTTAATAACATTATGCTAAAAGAAACTAAGTCAAGAAGTAACTTAGGGTTTCTTAGTCATGCGGGGCTTCCAGTGGGTTATGCTTATTACTTTTTAGGCTTAGGTTTTCATTGAGGATAACATAGTGGATTTGTATTGTCTTTATACATTTCAGTGGACAAATTACAAGGGTTTTAGGATGACACTAATTACCATTATTCATTTTCCTTTCTTTAATTTCTACTTATGGTTTCTAGTGTAGGTTTGAACTACGACAGTGGTTTAATATTTTCCAAAAATTCTGTAAAAATTACAGTGGGTTGCCATTTGCTATTCTAGCCTGTTTTAAGAATTTGAGGCTCAACATATAAAGGCTATGCTTAATACAAAAAGAATAAAAGTTGGGTAAATGGGCCACTTTGTACTACAACTCTTAATTAGAGGTGGGGTCTGTCCTAAGGGTTATTTTTGTTGGCATCTAACAGTAATAATAGGCTTCTGTGCCAAAAACCACAGAAGGCTAAGGGGTGGTTATTTAGTTATGATTTTCTAAAGTTTAATGTCAAAAAGGCACTTTCTACTACATTGTTATTTGAAAAATGTCAAACAGCAGATTTCATATTTTTCCTAAGTTCTTAATAACAAAACATTAACTATCCCAAGGGTGGGGGTGTTTTCACCTTGGGGTTATTTTTGTAGGGTTTTTCTAAGTTTTCCTTGTTTTATTCAAATAAAAGGTATCCCACTTATTTTATACTAAACCAGGGTATGATAGATTTTTCCAGTGAACTACATTGAATAAGTACCCTAACAAAAATAGGGGTGCCCTCTGGTTCATTATTTAAATCTCTTTTTCTATTTTTCTTAACCTTAAGCATATTATAGAATAAGGGGTAAAAACTAACTTAATGGAGTGGACAGAGAGGTTTAACATTTTTAAACAAGTCAGTGGGTAGATATAAACTTCTCCAAATTTTTCTAACCCTAGTCAAATAGTACAACTATTTTTCTTTCTATTATTGAGCTTTTGGCTAAAACTATAATTAAATCAGAACCTTAAAGTTTTCTATAGTACCTAGGGGGTTTTATATTTTTCTTAAGTAGGTCACATTAATTAGAGTCTGGCAAAATTGGTTTGACCAAATTTGGTTGAATTAAACAGAAGTTATGAGTTTTTTTAAAGTTTCTGTTCAAATTAAAAACAGATTTAATAAGAGTTTCCTGGAAAAACAGTTTACACTGAGGTCCCTGGGTTTAAACTAAATCAATCCTCGCAGTTCTACCCTTGCGCCACTATTCCCCTTAGTCGCTGACAGTTCAAAAAGCCCCTGACCTTTTCTTCCTCTCACCCGCAGTCCTTCCCCCAATGTAAACAGTACCCGCGGGAAAGAAAAGGGTGGCGCGGCTTACCGGCGGCGAGATAGGTCCGGCGAAGGGCAGGGTTGGCTCGGGGAGGTTCTGGCGGTCACAGCGAGGTGCGGCTTGACGGCGGGGATGGCCGGAATCGCCCGGTCCACGTGCGTAGGCGGGTGTTCTCGTCGGCGGCGAGTGTACCGGCCAAACCACGGCGATCTGGTTCAATCCAAGGGCACGGTGAGCTTCACGGGGTAACGTAGTGACCGTGTGCACAAGGAATCGGAAAATGGTCGATTGGATTACCCGGTCCACGCACTCCGGCGGGGTTGAGAGCTCCGGCGACCGTGGACTGGCTTCTCCGGCGAAGCAGGCTTCGATTCCTCGCTCGGGGAGCTTCACCGAGGTGTGCTTACTCGTCTCAGAGGGTTGGATGGGGCTGGGGAAAGCTGGACTGGCCGGTCCACGGCGGCAGTGGCTCGGGTGGCCGCGGACACACCGCGCACGGGCAAACGACGGTGAACTGGACTCCGGTGAGGCTTGAGCGTGCGCGGAAGAGTGTAACCAACGCCTGGGAGGGCTTTATAGGCGCGGGCGCGGGACAGGGCGCCGGCTGGCCGTTGGCGCGACGCGGGGCGCGCGCGGGCGTGCTCTGGCAAGCTCAGGGCGCGTCGAACACGTGGAGCTTTCAATCTGCCCGTGTTCCATAGCTCACCCAAGTCGCAAACGTGCGAATCTTGGCAAAAATCCGGCGCGAGTCTTTTCCTGGCACCTAGGGCTGTCTCTCATCCGTGAGCTGCCATGGCAGATATGGCCTAGGTAGGGAGATCTCTGGTCGCCAAATCGGGTGTGTCACACTGCCCACCTCGCGACAAAAACCATGCCAAGGCATGTCAAACGTCCAAGTCTCGGGCTCAGCTTTTTCCAGTGGGTGCCTTGGGTGGTACGCCACATTTTTGGTATAGGACATAGGTGGATTTGATGCCAGCTTCGAGGTGAACACAACTGATCTCTAGTGTAGGTGTAGTTTTTAACTTAGAGAGAAATAGAGAGCTCTAGCTCTCTCTCCACTTGGAGATTTGATTTGGGGTTTCTCCAGGGGTCTTTTTGCAATATTTCCTTCCCTTAATTGCTGGTTATAAGGTTACTTAAGGTTTGGGTAAAAATTACTCATGCTTTGCACACTTGTTCATTCTCTTTTCCCTCTTATCAAGGGTCTTGGGAGATAGGGTTTAAGAGAGGTCTAGGGTTCTTCTCCCCTCCTATCCAAGGTAGTAAGTGTGTAAGGATTAGAGTAATGCTTTTGGTTACTCACAATCCTTGGTTAAAATCTAGCTTTCCAAGGCCCTCATGCTTTTGCTCCTTAAGTTCTTCCACATGTGATCATAGCCTTTAGTATCAAGGTGGGCTCTAGCCATGGTAACACCTGGGGTGTTACACCTTCGAGGGCCGAACCTCGGTAAAACAAATCACATGTGTCTCTTGTGTTCATTGCTTGTGATTTGTTTGTTTTCTCTCTCTCTAAGTTCTCTTGCACCATTCTTTGCTAATATTATTTCGTGTTGCTTCAAGTTAAATTCTCATTTAAATAAGCAACGCCTTACATAGAAGAATTTGTGTCATCTCTCCTTCTTTGTATAAGTCCTCTCGCTCTATACTCCATAGACTTATTAGTTGTGTTGACTTGCTAATTTTGCATTCTTTGAAAGCAACACTCTTTGCAAGCAAAGGACTTAGTTTTACACTCCAATAATCGTGCATCTTGTTCTAACCACTAATCAAGAGATCTAGTTTGGATTTAGAATTATAATTTTCAGGTTTTGTCTATCCACCCCCCTCTAGGCGACTTTCAATTGGTATCAGAGCTAGGCACTTCAAATTGAGTCTAACAACCCGAAGTGATGGCTTGAAGAAGATCCCAAAAGAACAAGAAGACAACTCCAAAGGAAAACAAGGAGGTAACTCTTGAGATATTACTTTCCAATTGTTCTAATTATGTTTCATGGTCTACTAGAGTGCTAAGTGCCTTTAGAACCGTAGATTCACAATTAGAACAAATTATAGACAAGAGTATAATTCCTTCTAGTTATGATAGGAAAAATGCTTCCGAGGAAGATCAAAGATGTATACGCTTAAACTATCTAGCTTATGACATCTTAAGTAAATCTCTTAGCAAAGAAGATTATCGTGCCTTCATAATGAGATATGATGAACCTATTCATGATGCGCATGATATTTGGACTAGAATTAAAAACAAATTTGATGAGTCCAAACATGATGGTTCATTTGATGCTTCTACTTCCTTTAGTTTTTGTGAAACTAACCCTTTGAAGGAAAAAGAAGAAAATGAACGATGGAGACCAAACGATGAATCCACCTCTCCAAAAGGTTTGTCTTCCAATTTCGATTCCCACATATGTTGTGTGGCTAATGAAAATGATAGAGGAAGCACAAATGAGGATGAGGATGATGAAAGAAGCTTCATGCAACTCTATGCTCATCTAAGCCTAGAAGATAAGGCGGTCATGCTTAAACTTCTAAAAAGAGCAAGAGAGCAAAGCGAAGCTCGTCAAAAGCTAGAAGATATTCTCTCCATAAAAATGCTAAGCTTTGATGAGTTGACTAAAGAACATGAGGAGATAAAGTGCTCTCATGTTGATTTGGTCCAAAGGTATGAAACTATTTCAATTGAGCAAGATAACTCTTTATATTTTATCACTCAATTAGTAAATAGGAATGCCTTGCTTAAGGACCAAGTAGAAAAGCTAAAAGTTGAAAATCTAACTTTTCAAGAAAAACATGATATGCTTCTATGTTCTCATGAAAATCTTATGGATGATCATATCATGTTAAACATTGCTCATGAGGTTGTGATAGAAAACTTAAAATCCCAACAACCTCACTCATGCACATGTATTCAAATTGAAACTATGTTACCATGTGTTAATGCTTGTTGCTCGCCAACAAGCAAATCCTCCTTTGAGCTAAAATTTCCAGGAACAAAAGATGATACATGTCAAGAGCTCAAAGAAGAAAATGAGAGGCTAAAGATAAGCTTGACACAACTAAAAGGGAAGTGCACTGCTCAACCTTCTCAAGATAACCGTGATCACATGGTGAAGAAGCTTGAGACAGGAACAACCGTGGCATGCACAAAATCCCTTGAAGAAAATGTCAAGGACTTGAGGATTGTCAAGAGGAAGGAACAAAAGAAGAAAATCAACACCTCTGCCAAAAGCCTCAACCATGCCTCCATACAAGGTAACATCCTAAGTAATGATCAAACCACACTTCACACTAAGGGAAGTAAGAAGTGTAGTGAATGCTTTGAAAAGGGACACTCAATTAGGTCATGTCCCTATATTAAAAATGGCTTGATTATTAACAAGGATGATAAACTTTGTTTTAAATGCTCAAAGAAGGGACACTTAATTAAGTCTTGTCCCCATGTAAAACAAGAAGGTATCATTTTTGAAAAGAAAATATTTACTAACCATGTAGCAAGCAAGAAACAAGGAAAGAAGAAATCTTCAAGACTTGAAGATCGCCTATGCTACATATGCCAAAAGAAAGGACATCAATGCAAGGATTGTCCCATTGGTAGCTATCCCGCTTCTAGCTTGTCAATTAATTCACATGTAACTAGGCAACCCAAAATTGCAACTTGTGCTAGAAAGGTAATGAGTTTACCAAGTGCTAACACAAAGGATATTTGGGTTCCTAGATCTTTGTTAACCAACCTTGATGGACCCATCAAGCGATGTGGACCAAAATATGCTTGACAAGCTTTGCAGGAGAAGGAGATGATATGAAGCTTTGGGATGCTTGAGAAAGTCAATTCAATTTTTATTAACTCAAGATATCAATCTTACAATGATTTATATATCTAAGATTGACCCAAAGATATTCTGAATTGTTATGTCTATAACTCATCATCTCGGGAAAAGATATTAATGTTGTAGGAAATAAAGAATTATCCTGTGCGGAAAATCAAGGCCTACAACATGGAGGAACACCAAAGGATGGTAACACTTATGTTTTTAAGTGCAAATGTCTTACATTATCATTTCTCATGTGTCTTGTGTAGTCACATAGAAAAAGGAAGCACTTAAAATGATTTTAATTATGTCACCACTCTTTGAAGAAATTCCTCTCATATGGTAGATTGCATATTCATCATTTCTATACTATGGCAATCTACATGCTTTAAATTATTGTAAGTACTTCATGGCATGCTTTACACTAATTATTCTATTATTGCCATGTTCTAGATATAGAGAGATATTCCAAGTTTTTTTTTTTAAAAAGAATAAGGTGTCTTGTAAAGAATTCAAATCCTTAGGACACTTATAAAGGGAATCTCTCTTTATAACTAGAATAGTGAGACTAATATTTTTGCCCAATTGATCTAAATAGTCTCACATATAGAGAATAAGTTTCTCTATGGAAATGCGAATCCATCATGACAAGGAAAATCAATCCAATGATTTATGCTTATATTGGATATGATTCTTCTACATTTATCGCTCTCCATGTTATGAATTAGATTTATTCCCATAATCTTAAGGAATTCTGTGCTTGTTTTATAAGTTAAAACTGAGCATACATCATGGAATAATCTAGTTCATATTATAAAGTTTCCAAGCTTTAATAATCCACTTTTCATTCCTTGACAAAAATGATTACAAAAAGGGAAACTAGTGCTTGTGTTACTAATGATATATTTCTTGAGCTTACTTATGGAAATCTACAAGAAAGTAAGTGCATGTTTAAAGCCACAAGCCTCAAGGGTTACTCTTCACCCAAAGGAAGAAAGGTAAAAGCAAAGGTATGGGAACTCATCTTCTTAATCAAATATAGTTTCCCATAAATGGTTATTTACTCTAAGTTATCATATTCTACCTATATGAAGAATAGATTCTTTATCGGACTTAAGTCAGCTAAAAGTGCATTCAATCTCATTCTCATAAATGAACTTGTCCATTAGAATCTAATTCAAGCCTTTGCTATATCTGCTCTCATATTGATATGCGTCTAGGTTATGATAATAAATTCAATACGAAGAAGTAAATTTCCTATGATTGATCAAAATGTTTAAAAGGTGCATATTCCTCTTTTCTAATGATGTGCACTAATGTTAAGGATTTTACTTCATGTCTGTGTGACTTATGGATGATGAATTGCTTATATTTCTTATCTAAAGAAATCATCCTTCATCATTGTCGGCGTTTCGGACCCACGAGGACCCTCGACCGACCAGTGAATTTGTCGCTGCGTATCCCTGCCCAGATGGGTTGATGCAAGATGGAACACAAGCGTGGGGACGGGACTTATATTATCTTGCACCAGGGGTGCTTGTAGTAGGGGTTACAAGCGTCGCGAGAGAGAGAGAGAGAGAGAGGGAGAGAGAGAGCGAGAGAGAGGGGGTCAGGCCCCGAGGTGAGCTGTCCGAGCTAGCCTCCTCTGCGTTTCTCCTCTTCTCCTCTACCCGTCTCCTCCTCTCGACCCCCTCCGAAAGGCCCTAGACATCCCCTTTTATAGATACAAGGAGATGGCCCAGCTGTACAATGGGGGTGTAGCTATGCGCTAACATGGCCGACGGAGAGGTGCTTGAGTGCTACGTGGCCGGAGGAGAAGTGCTTGAGTCCTGTAGAAGTGCAGCTGGCGGTGCGGCACGTATCCTGCTGACATTTCCTTGCTTTCGTAGGGAGCTAAGAACCATCGACGTCATGGATGCACGCGGGGAACCATCATTACCTGTTGACCAGGGTAATCTAGAGGGGACACCGGTCTTGTTCCTTCGTAGCCTGAGGCGGCTAGCTAGGGGTAGGATAATGATGTATCCCCAGTGGCGTAGTTGGTCCGAGGCTGAGGCTGGGCGAGGCGGAGACTTCTCCCAAGGCCGAGGCCCGAGGTCGGGCAAGGCAGAGACCTTCTCCCGAGGCCGAGGCTGAGGCCTAGGGTCGGGCGAGGCGGAGACCTTCTTCCGAGGCCGAGGCTGAGGCCGAGGCCTGAGGTCGGGTGAGGCGGAGACCTTCTCCCGAGGCTGAGGCCTGAGGTCGGGTGAGGCGGAGCTCCCTGCTGCGCCCGAGGTTGAACTCGGGGGAGGTCGTGACTTACTGTTGCCAGTTTCACCCTGGTGGTTGGCATAGTAGTCGGAATGGGGTGAATAACGTCGTTTCCCCATCAAATCGGTCAGTAAAGGGGGCGAAGTGACTGTGGTCACTTCGACCTTGCCGACTGAGGCACGCATGTTAGGATGAGGTGTTAGGCGATCCCCGCATTGAATGCGCGTGCGATACGGTCAGTGGGTGAGGTGATTTGACCGAGGTCGCTGCACGATGGAGTTTGCCTGAGCGTAGCCTCGGGTGAGCCGAGGGTGTGCCTACTGCCTGAGGGGGCTCTCGGGCGAAGCGTAAATCTGTCCGGGACTACTGTTCCTGTCCGAGGCCGTGCTCGGGCAAGGTGAGATCGCGTCCCTTGGCAGTTAAGGCTTTGTCTTTTGAGCTTGCAAGTTCATGCGGTCTGTAATGAGGATGTTTTCCAGCCGCGATTAGGAGTATTGGGGGTACCCCTAATTATGGTACCCGACAGTAGCCCCTGAGCCTCAAAGGGAGTGTAGGCACTCGCTTGGAGGTTCTGCCAGATTTTTTGCAAGCCTTTCTCGGTTATATTCTGTTCCGGTGGGTGCGCGCGAGCGCACCAGCCGGGTGTAGCCCCCGAGGCCTCGGAGGAGTGGTTTGACTCCTCTTAGGTCTTAATGCTTTTTGTGATGTCTCGGTCGGCCTTGTTGTTCCCTTATGCGGCCTGGCCGCTGCCTAGGTACGTGGTTAGGTTCCAAGTTTTTAAGCTGGTCTGTCGACGTGGTCGACAATTTGGCCGTAGCCTGGTGCGAGAACAGCCCCCGAGCCTCTGCACGGAGCGAGAGGACGATCAAGGACCGTCTCGACTTTTTTATACGCCCCTTCGTCGCCTTTCCGCAAGGAGGAAGGGGGAATGCGCCATGTTACCCTCGGTGGGCACCGAACATGGTGTTTCCAGTGAGTTGCTAACGAGTGATCCGAGTGGACGCCCGAGCCCCATTCGATAAGGGTCGGCTAGTGGCCCAGAGGCACGCTCCAAAAGTACATGCAGGTGATTTGCAGGACCCGGACCCATTCGATAGGGTCCGAGGGCTCGGTGCCTCTCTCCGGTGGGATTCCATTACAAATCGTTCCCAGTGGTCTCAGAAATGTCCTAGGGTACCTCGGGAGCGTAGCCCGAGCCTCGGCCATGTAACGAACGTACCCAGGGTCATCACTGACTCTGCGTGCTCTAGGCGGCTGTCGAACCCTTCCGAGGGGCCAGCCTTCGAACCCCTGATCAGTAAAGGGCTCGGAGCCCGAGTGCTCTGGGGCGGTTGCCGGACCCCGCCGGGCGCAACCTTCGAACCCCTGATCAGTAGGAGGGCTCGAGGCCCGTTCCCTTCGCTGAGAAGGATCCTTTTTCGAAATATCCCCTTTCCCGATCCCCGTGGCAAGAGAGAGAGAGAGAGAGAGGAAAAGAAAAAGGATATGAATTGAAATAGTGTGGCACACCTTTTTTGACGCGGTCAACATGACAGAGGGGAAACGGCGCCCGCTTTGCCTGCCAGAGGTGCTGCTAGCCCTGCCAGGGAGTTAATGCGATGGGACGGGCGATTCCCGGGGCGTCCGTTGCACGTGCGTGAGCCGCTCAAGGAATGGAACACGGGTGCGTCGTCTTTATGCCGCGGGAGACACTACACCAAAAGAGTGAACTTCCTAGAGCCTAAACCCTAGGAAGTTAGCCCTAAACTCTAGGAAGTTAGCTAAACTCTCGGAAGTTAAGCCATCCCGTCGGAAGTTTGGCTCTCGGATATTTTTTGTCGGAAGTTAGCTTAACTTCCTAGAGCCCTCTAGGAAGTTAGCTAACTTCCTACAGCCAACGAAGCCTCTCGGAAGTTAGTAGTTTCTCGGAAGTTAGTAGCTTCACGCCGTCAGCGCCGTCAGCTGACTAACTTCCTACGACTAACTTCCTACGGCTGACTGTAGCCCCTAGGAAGTTAGCTGGCTAACTTCCTACGGCTGACTGTAGCCCCTAGGAAGTTAGCTGGTTAACTTTCTATAGCTGACTGTAGCACTAGGAAGTTAGCTGACTAACTTCCTATGGCTTAATAAGCCTCTAGGAAGTTAATTTGACCAGCATTGCAAATGTTGTTTATTTTTATTTTACACCACATTCTACAACATAATAAATATATCAACATCTATATAACACAACATATTTTCACATAAAACATCTGACACACAATCACATAACAATATTTAAATCCATAGTCTCATCAATTACATCACAAAAGTCTCATCCATAGTCTTATCAATTACATCACAAAAGTCTCATCCATAGTCATAATAAGACACATCTCATCATCCAGTACTAATAAGAGACAATATCTCATACATAGTCATAATAAAAGTCTCAAGTATCAGAACACAATAACATGGAAGCTCACAGTCGCCGATCACCATCGGGTTACAGTGAAGAGTGATGGTCGATACCTCCACTAGTGAAGAGGGTTTCGACAAAGTCTAACCCGTCGTCTTGTTCATGCGTCAGCAAGGTAGCTGGAGGGTCTAATATACATGCACAAATGACATTTGCTGAGTTACATCATAATATAACTAACAACAAGTAAATGATGATGATTATGCATACCTGATGTTCAGTAGATGGAGATGTAGGTATAGGTGGAGGTGAAGACCAAGGATAATGAACGGGAGGTGGTGGAGGGGCACCGGGACGTGTATCCTTTGGGCCTGTACTAGTTGCTACAAATTTATCGAACTCATTCACATCAGCGTTTTAAATTAATACATATCTTAAAGTGAAAGGTATTATCTTTTGAACTTACTTGTATGAGTGTTTGCTGTTGCTAAATCTATGTAGCATAATATTCAAGTTGTGCAGCTTGTTGCTTCAAGTAATCCTGATGTCGCCTAAGTTCTTCTCGCAGTTGCTCCACTTCTGCTGGATCTTGAGTGGAGCGATGAGAGCTACGAGAAGCAGACCTCGATGAACCTCCACGATAAACCCTCACCTGGCTCGAGTACAAGCCGAATGCTATATTCATAGTGTTAGTGATGCTATATTCATCTCTACCCCTGCACAAAACAAATATTTATATTACTATAGAGCAGAACATAAGGAAACACCATGTACAAGCTGAATGCTATGTTCATAGTGTTAGGGATGCCATTGCCAAGCATAAGAAAATGAAACACACCAGATCACATGGGAATTGAGATTTGATTGGAGATAATGCATAGCAATATGCTATACAATCACAATCATCTGATTGCATGTGCACACTTGATGTTTTACAAACTTGTTGGCATCTTGTAGAAACCCTTTAAAGCCATGAGAAGGACGGACAATATGCCCAAATAGACACACATAATGGATAGAAACTTGACAGTGTTCACCCACATGCACGCACTTCACAATCAGAATGAAGAGTTAAGACAAGAAACAATACCTTTTGCCCAAATTAAACTGGTCAAATCCACAAGCATCTCCATTGACACCCTCAATCCCAAGTCTGCTACAATTGCAAAGTAAGTACCAAACAAATGCCACAACTGGAAATACATACAGAGGAAATGCATGTGCGGAATAGCTTCTCAAATATCTAATAAACCATTGTGCTGCTTCATGCTTGCATTCTAGTCAAAAGATAAGAATCAAATGTCTATGATCATGGTAATGCAAATCACTTGAATCGATATATTATTATACTATAATGCATGATTGAGCAGCGGAAAAGGTTATACCAGCTAGCAAACAAACTCCAATTGCTTCAAGGTACAGTTTGTAGATGATCACAGCAGCAGTAAGTGTGTTGGTGAACCAGTAAAAACATTTCGTACAGGTATTAGTTCCTGAACCAACTAGTACTGCAAATCTCTCAAATATCTGAACTTCAGATGCAGATATCAAAGGTTACAGAATTGCAGACTCGATTGTCAGATGCATAAGCCTTCGTCCTTTCCTTTTGACAAAAAAACGAAATAATAGTTTTTAGACGCTATACGTCAGCCAAATCGAATAATTAGTCTACCACCGCCCATAAATTTTTTAACAAGCCCAAAAAGCAATCTGCAGCGAAAACGACCGAGGTGTGCTGCGCCATAAACAGAAACGCAGTCTACATATATACTATGGGAAAGGACTGTTCCGGTCGGCATCGCCGTACCCTCCGTCGTAGAAGATGGCTAGATCTTCGTCGCAGAAGTTTCTTTCCCCTGATGAAATGAAAGGATGCATAAATTATGAGCTCGTGCCTATAAAGAAAGGACAGACCAACTGCTGCAAGCTCCCACATGAGTGGGCTCTAATAATAAACTAAAGAATCAAGGTACTAACTAATCATTGAAATCACAAAGCAAACAATTTGGACAGACCACAGGACAAAGATGGACCCGACTATGTGTCCAAACATTAAACAATCAGTCTCTGTAAGTAGGAACTGGGTTTTCATAAGCATAAAAGAAAAAACTTCTAATACAAAGCTTGAAATTGGACCCACCACCCGACCAACCCAACAGCAGAGTCAATCTGAACCTAACATGGAACTTCCAATTTTTAATCCCCTCCTGATTAAAAAAATATAATTGATCTATTTCCTGACATTCTCGCTGAGACAAAATACAAAGTCTTTTGTAACTATTGCAGCAAAAGACCAATAACACATGACTATTGTGGTCAGCAAAAACATCACCAATAATGCACAGGTTTTGCACATTATTCTCTCAATAAACCAAATCAACGCATGCATGCTCTCTCACACCTAACAGGTAGTATCACAATTTTAACACCCCTCCCTCTTTTTGCCATCTATATTTTTCTTTAATTAGTTTCGTTCGTTATGCAGGACAAATGTCACATTCTGAGCCAGTTCAAGTGCAATTTCTCAAGCAAACTAACCAATGTGAAGAAAGTCTTCATTAGGGTTCACAATGACTCCATGATCTCAAAAAGTAAAAATCTTAAACTATAACTGAACCACCAATTCTGGATAATTTGCAACTCAATTCCCCTCAAACCCTTGAGGTTCCACATTGACTTTTCATGCATCATAGACTCATAGTCAACAAAGATAAGGATGGATGAATTCCCCTTTCTATCACTAGTAATAATTCATTACCTTAGATATCTGTTTAGTTATCACTTCTTAAAATCATTTGTACCATGTTTTTATTTCTGAACAAAACAAAGTGGAATACACCTTTTTTAATGCCAAAAATATACAAAATATTATAACAGAACCTTGCTTCTATGTGATTTTTGTGAAGACAACATGAAATCAGAAACAAAAGTTTCAGAAACCCCATGATGTGCTGTAAATTAATTAGTACAAGATAAAAATATATTTTATCTATAAATCTTAGTATTACTAGGTATCCACCTACTTCAAAATGTGTAATTGGAAGCATCATGTTCCACCATGTGTAGCACAATGCAATGATATATTCTGCAAATCAGTTGTCTACAGTATCATGAACATATAGAGGAAAGACTAATCACCCTTGAATTGGAAGAAATGAACAATTTCTAATCAGTAACAAGAGAAGGCAGCAGAACTTCACGACTGAACAATCTCTTCTTTTTTTGTAACAAAAGGCAGGGGCGTGTACACTCATTCAAATTAGAAGGAATATGTGAATAACATTGCATTGAACATCATTCCATTCAACACGAAGGTTTCTCAATGTCCTTTACTTATGGAAATGGTTGCGGAAATAATGCAGCAAAGGTGAACGCGAGGGAGAGTTGTGGACGGACTGCTAACAACCCAAAATAGACCTGTAGAAGATAGAAGGCCAATTTGGGGACGCTAAGACTAAGGATGAAGTCACAAGCCAGCAATGCATATCATTTTGCCATAAACACATGAATGGTGCATCAAAGCATCGTTACCTGGTGGTCCAGATCAGACCAGTCAATCTAGCCTTACGAGACTAGGGTATAAAGTTATTTGGATAACCGGACGAGGGATGAATGATTGTGTTACCTTGTAGCAGTTGACGAGGTTCTTCCAGTTGCACTTGCACTGCTCGGCGGTTCGTCGGTAGCCTCGCTCCTGGAGGCGCGCGGCGATGGCCTCCCACATCGTCTTGGCGCTGCGGCACGCCGCGACGGTCTCCCGCCCCATCTCCCCGCGCGCCATGATTAGCTCCCGCGTCTCCTGCGCGCCCCACTGCGGTACCCTCTCGTCCCTTCCACCCGCTCCCGCGCCGCCCACCTCCATCATCCCATAGCCCACCGCGGCCGGGGGCGGCCAGGCGTGGGAGGGGCGGCCTGCAGCGTGGAGTTGGCGGCGGTGCGGCTGGCGGCTAAAGAGACAGAGAGAGATGGGTTGAGAAAGGTGAGAGAAGAGATAAGGTTGAGGGGAGGTTTAAAATAAAAACATAACTTCCTAGAGTAAAGCCGTAGGAAGTGACGTAACTTCCTAGAGTTTGTACATTTACTCTAGGAAGTTAAGTAACTTCCTAGAGTTGGCTGTAGGAAGTTAGATTTTTGCTTGACTGGTCAACGACTGAAACCTAACTTCCTAGAGGAGGTCGTAGGAAGTTAGCTATTCGTTTGGCTGGTCAACAGCTGAAACCTAACTTCCTAGAGGTGGCCGTAGGAAGTTATCCAACTTCCTACGGTTTTTAACTTTCGACAGCTTTTATAAAATACCGTAGGAAGTTATGTTTATTTCCTAGAGCTACCAGTTGCCTCTCGGAAGTTATTTATTTCCTACGGTTTGTTATAAAAGCTGTAGGAAGTTAAAAAACCGTAGGAAGTGTATGATTTTGGTGTAGTGAGAGGGCTCTCCTGCCGCTTCAGGAAAGGATGCGAGCATGTAGGTGATTGGACCGCCACTTCCGCACGTCTGTTGCTGCAATTACTACCGCTCCGCCTTTGGCCATACCAACCGTCGTGCCTATCCCGTGGCTGAGTGACCCATGACCGTCGCACTTAATTGGTACTGTTGGGTCATGCGCGGGGCTGCCTCGAGTCGCTGCACTGGTTCTGCAGTCGGGAAGACGCGACATTGGCGCAAGTGGCGGTGCGGTTTCTTTGCATGTAGTAACCGGTGCGCCGGTTACATGACGTGTGGGCCCGGGCCTCCATGTTGGGCCGCCAGATGTGACGAGGCTGAACGGGTGCACAACCGTGGTGCGGTTGTATGCTTCTTGCATGGTGGTCCGCCCTTTCGACCGCTGGTTTCGGCGAGGATGAGAGGGCGTATAACCGCGGGGCGGTTACATGTTTCATGCGCGGCGGTTTGCCTTCTTCGCGTTCCGGGTCAGCTCGTATGACATGTGGGACCTAGCCCCCGTGTTGTTGGGTGAGAACCCTAGAGCACGTCGGTGGAGACTTGGCCCGTGACGCTTGGGGGTGCGAGTGAGGGGATCTACCTTTAAAAAGGGATCGATCCCCTGGGCAGTAGCCATGCCTTCGCACTCCTTGCATTCATCGCGTCTTTCCATCTTCCGAGCCCCCAGATGGGGTGCTCCTGTGTTGCCTTCTTCTTGCCGCCGTTGGAGGAGCACGACTTTGTGGGGGTTGGTGCTCTTCGGTCATCGCTCGGCTTCAAGGATTTTCATCATGCAGCCCGGCCGCAGTCCCTCACCAATGGTCATCCAAAAGGATGACCACCAGCTTCGTGGTGGGGAGAAGCGAGCCGGGCTGTGGCCTCCCTCTTACCCTCAGCTTCAAGGATGTTCATCATCCTCGCTGGGCTGGAAGGCGAGCCGAGCCGGGTCCGGCCTTTGCGTGGGCAGCGGCCCGCTTCTTCCCTCAGTGTTTGGGGGAGAAGGGCGTTTGCCGTCCATGGCGCTGTCAGCTGCCGCGTGTCCGGCTCCCTAGCCTGGGCAGCTCTAGCGCTGCTCCCAGTGCCGCCTCCCGGTGCCGCCTCCTGCCACTGGGGCAGAGCGTGGCTGCCCGTCCTCCGCACGGGTGTTGGTCGCACAACACGTCATACGCCACGAGGGTGGTGTTCGTGTTCTGGGATCGCCGTGAGGACGGGAGCGAGGACCTGCCGATGCGCACTGGGGCGGCCGCCGGTGTGGTGTTGGCGGGCAGGTGGCCGCTGTCGTCGGTGCCGAGGTGGTGGTCGCCATAGGTGAGGCTTCCCCTTGCGGAAGCGGTTGCCTCCGCCGACGATACCGTCAGCGCCACCTGTGGTCAGACCTCCGGCTCTTTGGCTTTAACGGCTTGTCCTCGCCCCTCGTGTGGGGGATGGGGATGAGGGCCCTTTCGCAGTGGCTTTTGCCCTGAGGCAATCACTGTTGCTGTCTAGCCACCCGAGGCGGAGGTCACCGTTGCTGCTGGTGCAGTGGTCACCCGTGGGCCGCTTGGAGTTTGTTATCTCGTAGCCCCTCTGGTGTGGAGGTAGTTCATTCCTGCGGGAATGGAACTAGGGTCCCATTTGTAAGGGAGCGTAATGGTATTTGCCTGAGGGCAAAATGTAATTGCTTTGAGTACTAAGACATCTGCCGCAGGTCGAGAAAAACCGCCGAGGGTGCAGCCGACGCCTTAGTCTAGGTAGCAAAGTTACCCTAAGCATATGTGCTTGTTCTTTGTGGCTGCTGAGGCCTGAACATTTGGGTATATAAAGTCATGCTTCTCTCTTCTTACTTCGAGCATTAGGACTTGTTTGTCGGTAGCAGAATCACATATCCGAGCATGAGCTACCTTTCGCGGAAGGTGATGAGTGAGGTATCCATATCCCGGAGGCGTAGGAGTCCCTCGTCTCGGTCGGCCTTGCCGCTCAAGGTCTCTCTAGCTCGCTTTTAGGATTCCGTTACTGATATAGTTGAAAGGCATGAAATTTGTTTGGAGATGCAGCAGCGGCGGCTGGAGTTTGGCCAGGTTATTGGCGAGCGGGACCGGTCTCAGAGCCAAGCTACCGAGGCCGTGAGCCGGGCTGAGGCCCTTAGGGGTTAGCTGGCTGAGGCTACGGAATGGCTAGCCGAGGCGTCCGCTCGGGCTGGGACCCTTGCAGAGGGCCTGGCTGTGGCCGTCGGATCTGCCCAGTTCGCCCAAGCCATGATCTCACAGCAGCGCGCCCGGGCCGAAGGTCTTCTTCGTCCGTTTTGCGACTTTGTTTTTGTCTCCATTCTTCACCTCATGTCTGAAGAATATTGTGCGACTGTCTACAGGGTTCGAGACGACTCTTAACGAGTCCGTCAAGAACTGCAAGGCGCTTGCCCAGGCGGCCGAGCAGAAGGAGGCCGACCGTGCGGCTATGTCCGAGGCTGTCTCGGTTTTTTGCCGGGCCTTTGGCCTCGACGACGTCCCCTCAGGTAGCTCCCCCCAGAGTCACCTGCGGGCCTTGGGCGGCCATGTGCGCAGTAGACTCCGCGGGGCGCTGCACCACGGCGTTAGGCGGGCCTTCGCCGTGCTTGCTTCCCACTACGACATGGATCTAGAGCGGGTCAGCGAGGGGTACTGCTTACCCGACGAAGAGGAGGCTGCCTTAGCCGAGGTCCAGAGGCTTGACGCGGCTGTCGAGGGCCCAAGCGCGGTGCTGGCTTCCTCCTTTGAGGTGGAGGTCCTTCCGCCCGTGTCGCCGCCTAAGGCCAGGCCAGGTTCTGCCGAGGGTGGAAACGACGCCGAGGGTGCTGTTCCTCCCCCTGCCGATGTGTGAGCCTGCAGGAACAGTTTGTTTAAGTACGCGTATGTTTTTTTGCGGCCGCTGAGGCCTAAACATTTTTAGTGTCAGAGTATAAGGCTACGTTGCTCTTGGGTCGTGTCTTCGGCTTGCTTTTTTCGCGGCATCACCGTTAGAACCCGAGGCGTCCTTTAGATGAAAAGGTGGTGAGTGGGGTATCCGTATCTCGGAGGCGTAGGAGTTCCCACGGCTCGGCCGGCCTCATCGTTTTAGGGTTGTCCCTGGTTCATTCAGTGTTTTCGCGTGTAGCAGATCCGAAGTCACGAGTGCCCCTTTCCTCTTGTTTCGAGCATTAGGACTTGTTCGACAGCGGAATCACTTATCCGAGCGTGAGTCACTTTTCGTGGAAGGTGATGAGTGAGGTATCCGTATCCCGGAGGCGTAGGAGTCCCTCGGCTCTGTCGGCCTTGCCGTTTACGTGTTCCTCTCGTTCGTTTTAGGGTTCCGTTATCGATATAGCCGAAAAGCACGAAAGTCATTTTGGTGAAAACTTTTCCGAGGAAAATTTTGACGCAATTTTGACGCAGAGGGGGTTCCCCCCTTCTAGCCCCCGAGGGAGGTTCGGTTTTTGCTAAGGCAATGCCGATCCTCCCTTGACGGTTAGACCTTTTATTTGTGCATGTAAAGAAAGCGAGATACATGAACGACTTGAAACATTCTTAGGGATAGAAGCGACGTAGTTGTTCAATGTTCCAAGCGTTGCTGTAGACCTCGCCTTGATCGTTGGCCAGCTTGTATGTCCCAGGCTTCAAGACTTTGGCGATGATGAACGGCCCTTCCCAGGGAGGAGTAAGCTTGTGGCGCCCTCGGGCATCTTGTCGTAGCCGAAGCACCAAATCTCCCACTTGGAAGCCTCGGGGCCGAATCCTTCGGGCGTGGTAGCGTCGTAGAGACTGCTGATACCGCGCCGAGTGTAGTAAAGCTACGTCTCGAGCCTCTTCCAGCTGGTCCAGTGAATCTTCTCGGCTGGCCTGGTTGCTTTGGTCGTCGTAAGCCTTTGTCCTCGGGGAACCGTATTCCAAGTCCGTGGGTAAGATGGCCTCGGTCCCATAGACTAGGAAAAATGGCGAGAAGCCCGTGGCCCAGCTCGGCGTCGTCCTCAGACTCCAAACCACCGAAGGTAATTCTTTCATCCACCACTTGCCAAACTTGTTGAGGTCGTTGTAGATCCTCGACTTTAGTCCCTGCAAAATCATGCCATTGGCGCGCTCCACCTGCCCGTTTGTCATCGGGTGAGCAACGGCGGCCCAGTCCACTCAGATGTGGTGGCCTTCGCAGAAGTCTAGGAACTTTTTCCTAGTGAACTGTGTGCCATTGTCGGTGATGATGGAGTTTGGGACCCCAAAGCGGTGGATGATATTTGTGAAGAACGTCACTGCCTGCTTGGACCCAATGCCGGTTAAGGGTCGGACCTCGATCCACTTGGAGAATTTGTCGATGGCGACCAGCAGGTGCTTGAAGCCCGCGGGTGCCTTCTGCAAGGGACCGACGAGGTCCAGACCCCACACGGCGAACGGCCAGGTGATAGGTACCGTCTGGAGGGCCTGAGCAGGTAGGTGCGTCTGTTTTGCGTAGAATTGACACCCTCGGCAAGAGCGTACAATCCTAGTGGCGTCGGCCACTACGGTCGGCCAGTAGAAACCTTGTCGGAAAGCGTTTCCTACGAGGGCCCGAGGCGCTGCATGGTGACCGCAAGCCCCCGAGTGTATTTCTTGTAACAGCTCTTGTCCTTGGGCGATGGATATGCATCATTGGAGAATGCCCGAGGGGCTGCGGTGATACAGCTCCTTTTCATCACCCAGTAAAACGAACGTCTTGGCGCGCCGAGCCAGTCGCCGAGCCTCGGCCTTGTCGAGGGGCAGCTCTCCTCGGAGGAGATATTCCAGGTACGGAGTCTGCTAGTCCAGGTTTGGCGTAACCCCACCAGGCTCTCCCTCGATGCGCAGGGCCTCACCCTCGGCGACCGAGGGTACGTCGGGCTTGGCCAAGGTCTCCTCGGGTTTGGGCGCGTCGTCGACTTTGATGGATGGTTGATATATGTCCCTGGAGAAGACGTCCGGGGGAACCGTCATCTGTCCCGAGGCTATTTTAGCTAGCTCATCCGCTGTCTTGTTGTACCGTCGAGCGACGTGGTTGAGCTCCAGCCCATAGAACTTATCTTCCAAGCACCGAACTTCATCGCAGTAGGCCTCCATTTTCCGATCACGGTAGTGAGAGTTCTTCATGACTTGGTCGATAACAAGCTGTGAGTCGCTACGAGCGTCGAGGCGCCGAACCCCTAGCTCGACGGTGATGTGTAGTCCATTAACCAAGGCCTCGTACTCGTCCACGTTGTTTGACGCTAGAAAATGGAGGCGCAGTACGTAGCGCACATGTTTCCCGAGGGGTGAGATGAAGAGCAAGCCAGCACCTGCTCTTGTCTTCATAAGCGACCCATCGAAGTACATGGTCCAAAGTTCAGGCTGGATGGGAGCTATCGGCAATTGGGTGTCGACCCATTCAGCCAGGAAGTCTGCCAAGACTTGGGATTTTATGGCCTTTCGTGGAGCGAATGAAAGTGTTTCACCCATGAGTTCCACTGCCCATTTTGCTATCCTACCCGAGGCCCCTCAGCACTGGATGATCTCTCCCAGGGGGAAGGATGACACCACAGTCACCGGATGAGACTCGAAGTAGTGTCGCAACTCTCGCCATGTTAGAACTACTGCGTACAGTAGCTTCTGGACTTGCGGGTAGCTGATCTTGGTCTCGGAAAGCACCTCGCTGATGAAGTAGACTGGCCTCTGGACGAGCATTGCATGCCCTTCTTCTTGTCTCTCGACTACGATCGCAGTGCTGACCACCTGAGTGGTTGCGGCTACGTAAATCAAGAGAGCTTCTCCCGCGGCGGGGGGCACCAAGATGGGCGCATTAGTAAGGAGTGCCTTTAAGTTCCCGAGGGCTTCTTCGGCCTCGGGGGTCCAAGTGAAGCACTCGGCCTTCCTTAAGAGGCGGTACAAGGGCAATCCTTTCTCGCCGAGGAGCGAGATGAAGCGGCTCAGAGCCGCAAGGCATCCCATGACCCTTTGTACTCCTTTTAAATCTTTGATGGGTCCCATGTTGGTGATGGCCACAATTTTCTCCGGGTTGGCTTCGATGCCTCGTTCGGAGACGATGAACCCTAGGAGCATGCCTCGGGGGACTCCGAAGACACACTTCTCAGGGTTGAGTTTCACGCTCTTTGCCTTTAGACACCTGAATGTCAGCTCAAGGTCAGAGAGGAGGTCGGAGGCTTTCCTCGTCTTGACAACGATGTCATCAATGTAAGCCTCGACCGTTCTGCCGATGTGTTCTTTGAACACATGGTTCATGCACCTTTGGTATGTTGCACCTGCATTCCTCAAACCAAATGGCATAGTAGTGTAACAATACATGACAAAAGGTGTGATAAAAGAAGTCGCGAGCTGGTCGGACTCTCTCATCTTGATTTGGTGATAGCCTGAATAGGCGTCGAGGAATGACAGGGCTTCGCACCCAGCAATGGAGCCCACAATTTGATCGATGCGGGGCAGAGGGTAGGGAACCTTCGGACATGCCTTGTTTAACCTACTATAGTCAATGCACATCCTCCATTTCCCACCTTTTTCTTTACAAGCACAGGGTTAGCTAACCATTCTGGATGGAATACCTCTTTGATGAACCCTGCAGCCATTAGCTTGTGGACCTCCTCGCCTATGGCCCTGCGCTTTTCTTCATCAAAGCGGCGCAGGGGCTGCTTCACGGGTCGGGCACCGGCTCGGATATCCAGTGAGTGCTCGGCGACATCCCTCGGTATGTCGGGCATGTCCGAGGGACTCCACGCAAAAACTTCGGCGTTTGCACGGAGGAAGTCGACGAGCACTGCTTCCTATTTGGGGTCGAGCTCGGAGCTGATCCGGACTTTCTTGCTGGCGTCGTTGCTGAGGTCGAGAGAGACGGTCTTAACCGCCTCGGCCGGTTCGAAGTTGCCGGCGAGCAGCTTCGCGTCGGGCGCCTCCTTGGAGAGGCGATCCAGGTCGGCGATGAGGGCTTCGGACTCGGCGAGGGCTTCGACGTACTCCACGCATTCCACGTCGCACTCGTAAGCGTGGTGGTACGAGAATCCGATGGTGATGGTTCTGTTGGGGCCTGACATCTTGAGCTTGAGGTACGTGTAGTTGGGGACGGCCATGAACTTGGCGTAGCACGGCCTTCCCAGCACAGCGTGATAGGTTCCTCGGAACCCGACTACCTCGAAAGTGAGGGTCTCCTTTCGGAAATTGGAGGGAGTTTCGAAGCAGAAGGGCAAGTCGAGTTGCCCAAGGGGCAGGACACGATTGCCCGGGACTATCCCGTGGAAAGGTGCTACACCGGGCCTTATCGTGGACAGATCGACCCCCAAGAGCCCTAGGGTCTCAGCGTAGATAATGTTGAGGCTACTGCCTTCGTCCATAAGGACCTTGGAGAGCCTAACATTACCGATGATAGGGTCGACAATGAGCGGGTACCTTCCTGGGTTCGGTACATAGTCGGGGTGGTCGCCTTGGTCGAAGGTGATGGGCTTGTCAGACCAGTCAAGGTAGATTGGTGCTGCCACCTTCACCGTGCAGACCTCCCGACGCTCTTGCTTGCGGTGTCGAGCCGAAGCATTCGCCACCTGTCCATCGTAGATCATGAAGCAGTTGTGGACCTTCGGGAACTCTTCTTCCTTGTCGCCCCCTTCTTGTTGTTGCCTTGGTCCTTGCCACCCTCTGCCGAGGGTCTTGTCTTATTGAAGTAGCGCCGGAGCATGTCACATTCTTCAAGGGTGTGCTTGACGGGACCCCTGTGATAGGGGCACGACTCCTTGAGCATCTTGTTGAACATGTTGGCTCCTCCGGGAGGCTTCCGAGGATTCCTGTGCTCGGCAGCGGCGACGAGATCCGCGTCAATGGCGTCGCATTTTGCCTGCGCCTTCTGAAAGGGAAATGTGCCCTTGGGCCATTTCTAAAGTATTTTGGTGATTGAGTGCCAACACAAGTGCTTAAATGTGAATCTATGCCCATGGATGAACAAAGTGCAAATCACAAGTAAAGGTATGTTTCTAAGCCTTAGTACATTGTTTTTATGTACTAATATACTTGTCTAAGTGTTAGAAACAGAAAGAAGAAGAAAAGAAAAGAGGTGAGAAAGGTTTGGCTGTGTACAGCCAAGACTCAGTTCGGTCTGGGGCACCGGACTGTCCGGTGGTGCACCGGACAGTGTCCGGTGCGCCAGACTGCCTCGACCTGAAGACGCCGCTCTCGGGAATTTGCCGATGGTGTACGGCTAAAATTCACCGGACTGTCCGGTGTGCACCGGACTGTCCGGTGAGCCAACGGTCGGCCGAGCCAACGGTCGGCCGCGGAATCTGCGCGCGACACGTGGTCTGGCCAACGGTCGGAAGGAGGCACCGGACTGTCCGGTGTGCACCGGACTGTCCGGTGCGCCAGATCTGCAACGGTCGGCAACGGTCGGCTGCGCCTGTTAAGGAAAGGAATCGGGCACCGGACAGTGTCCGGTGTGCACCGGACTGTCCGGTGCGCCCGACGACAGAAGGCAAGGATGGCCTTCCAGATTTGTTCTCAACGGCTCCTAGCTGCCTTGGGGCTATAAAAGGGACCCCTAGGCGCATGGAGGAAAAAACTAAGCATTCCTTGAGCACACTTGATCACTCACACCTCAATCTTGCGCACTTGTTCGACATTCTAGTGATTTGAGCTCTGTTCTAGTGTGCTAGTCTTTCGAGCTCAAGTCTGGGTCTTGTGTGTGCGTATTCGCTGTGATCTTTGTGTCGTGTGTGTGAGTTGCTAATCCCTCCCTTGCTCCGTGATTCTTTGTGAACATCTTTTGTAAGGGCGAGAGGCTCCAAGCTGTGGAGATTCCTCGCAAACGGGATTGAGAAAAGAAAAACAAGAACACCGTGGTATTCAAGTTGATCATTGGATCACTTGAGAGGAGTTGAGTGCAACTCTCGTCCGTTGGGACGCCACAACGTGGAGTAGGCAAGTTTTGTACTTGGCCGAACCACGGGATAACCACCGTGTCATCTCTGTGATTGAATTCTTGTGGTTATTGTGTTTTTGACTCCTCTCTAGCCACTTGGCATAAACTGTGCTAACACTTAACCAAAGTTTTGTGGCTGTAAGTTTAAGTTTTACAGGATCACCTATTCACCCCCCCCCCCTCTAGGTGCTCTCAATTGGTATCGGAGCCGTTCTCTTCAAGAAAGGGACTAACCGCCCGAAGAGATGGATCCTAAGGGGAAGGGAATCGTGATCAACGATAAGGAGAAGGAGTCCTTCGTCAACAAGCCAAAGGATGACAAGTCCAACGACTCGGGCTTGGGTCATAGACGAAAAGATGGGAAGAAGAAGAAGACAAGGCGCATCAAGGAGATTGTCTACTACGACAGCGACGAATCTTCCTCTTCCCAAAAGGACGACGACAACGACTACAGGAAGACGGTCAATTCAAACTTTTCATTTGATTATTCTCGTATTCCACATAATTCAAATTCACATTTGCTTTCCATTCCTCTTGGCAAACCTCCACACTTCGATGGGGAGGACTACGGATTTTGGAGTCACAAAATGCGTAGTCACTTATTCTCTCTTCATCCAAGCATATGGGAGATTGTAGAGAATGGAATGAAATTTGATAGCTCGGATAGTCCTATGCTTATAAATGAACAAATCCATAGAAATGCACAAGCTACTACTGTTCTTTTAGCATCTTTGTGCAGGGAAGAATACAATAAGGTGAGCGGCTTGGACAATGCCAAGCAGATATGGGACACCCTCAAGATCTCTCACGAGGGCAACGACGTCACCATGCTCACCAAGATGGAGTTGGTGGAGGGCGAACTTGGAAGATTCGCTATGATAAGGGGGGAGGAGCCAACCCAAACATACAACCGGCTCAAAACCCTTGTCAACAAGATAAGGAGCTATGGAAGCACGCGATGGACGGACCACGACGTCGTCCGCCTAATGCTAAGGTCCTTTACCGTTCTTGATCCTCATTTGGTGAATAATATTCGTGAGAATCCCAGGTACACCAAAATGTCGCCCGAAGAAGTTCTTGGGAAGTTCGTAAGCGGGCGAATGATGATTAAGGAGGCAAGATACGTGGACGACGCGTTGAACGGTCCTATTCATGAGCCTCAACCCATTGCTCTCAAGGCAACAAGGAGCAAGGAGGCGCTACCAAGCAAGGTGGCGCAAGTTGAGGCGGCCGGGCTAAATAATGAGGAGATGGCCCTCATCATTAAGCGCTTCAAGACGGCGCTTAAAGGACGCAAGGGACAGCCAAGCAAGACCAAGACAAAGGAGAAGCGCTCATGCTTCAAATGTGGTAAGATTGGTCATTTCATTGCTAACTGTCCCGATAATGAAAGTGACCAGGAAAAAGGGGACAAGAGGGAAAAGAAGAAGCATTACAAGAAGGCCAAGGGCGAGGCACATATCGGAAAGGAGTGGGATTCGGATTGCTCCTCCTCCGACTCCGACAATGAAGGACTCGCCGCCACTGCCTTCAACAAGTCATCCCTCTTCCCCAACGAGCGTCACACATGCCTTATGGCAAGGGAGAAGAAGGTATGTACTCGCAACTCTACCTATGCTTCGTCAAGTGAGGACGAATCTAGTGATGAGGATGAAGTAGATTATTCATGTTTGTTCAAGGGCTTAGATAGATCTAAGATAGACAAAATTAATGAATTAATTGATGCCTTGAATGAAAAGAATATACTTTTAGAAAAGCAAGAGGATTTGTTGTATGAAGAACATGATAAGTTTGTAGAGGCTCAAAAATCCCTTGCATTAGAAGCTAAAAGAAATGAAATGCTTTCTTTTGAACTATCTACTTGTCATGAAACCATTTCTACTTTGAAAGGTGTCAACAATGATTTAAATGCTAAATTAGAAGTAGCAAATAAATCCAATTCTTGTGTAGAACATGTTGTAATTTGTACTAGGTGTAAAGATTTTGACATTGATGCTTGTAGTGAACACCTTGTTTCAATTTCCAAGCTTAATGATGAATTGGCTAGCCTTAGCGCTCAACTTAAGACTAGCAAGCATGATTTTGATAAACTAAAATTTGCAAGGGATGCCTACACAATTGGTAGACACCCCTCAATTAAGGATGGACTTGGCTTCAAGAGAGAAGCTAAGAACCTAACAAGCCATAAGGCTCCCATTCCCGCCAAGGAGAAAGGGAAGGCCCCTATGGCTAGTAGTGTGCAAAAGAACCATGCTTTTATGTATCATGATAGGAGACAAACTAGAAATGCTTATAGGAGTTATAATGCTTACGATGATTTTGACTCTCATGCCATGTTTGCTTCTAGTTCTTCCTATATGCATGGTAAAAATATGTCTAGGAGAAATGCTATTCATCATGCGCCTAGAAAGAATGTTATTCATGCTCTTAGGAAAGTAGTGAATGAACCTTCTACAATTTATTGTGCGTTAAATGCTTCCTTTGCTATTTGTAGAAAGGATAAGAAAATAGTTGCTAGAAAGTTAGGGGCAAAATGCAAGGGAGACAAAACTTGCATTTGGGTCCCTAAGGATATTTGCACTAACCTTGTAGGACCCAACATGAGTTGGGTACCTAAGACCCAAGCCTAAATTTGCCTTGCAGGTTTATGCATCCGGGGGTTCAAGCTGGATTATCGACAGCGGATGCACAAACCATATGACGGGGGAGAAGAAGATGTTCACCTCCTACGTCAAGAATAAGGATTCCCAAGATTCAATCATATTCGGTGATGGAAATCAAGGCAGGGTAAAAGGGTTAGGTAAAATTGCAATTTCTAATGAACACTCAATTTCTAATGTGTTTTTAGTTGAGTCTTTGGGATATAATTTATTATCTGTAAGTCAATTATGCAATATGGGATATAATTGTCTTTTTACAAATGTAGATGTGTCTGTCTTTAGAAGAAGTGATGGTTCACTAGCTTTTAAGGGTGTATTAGACGGCAAACTTTATTTAGTTGATTTTGCAAAAGAAGAGGCCAGTCTAGATGCATGCTTAATAGCTAAGACTAGCATGGGCTGGCTGTGGCATCGCCGCTTAGCACATGTAGGGATGAAGAACCTTCACAAGCTTCTAAAGGGAGAACATGTGATAGGTTTGACTAACGTGCAATTCGAAAAAGATAGACCTTGTGCAGCTTGTCAAGCAGGTAAACAGGTGGGAGGAGCGCATCACAGCAAGAATGTGATGACCACCTCAAGACCTCTGGAGCTGCTGCATATGGACCTCTTCGGACCCGTCGCCTATCTGAGCATAGGAGGGAGTAAGTATGGTCTAGTTATTGTTGATGACTTTTCCCGCTTCACTTGGGTGTTCTTTTTGCAGGATAAGTCTGAAACCCAAGGGACCCTCAAGCGCTTCCTCAGGAGAGCTCAAAATGAGTTTGAGCTCAAGGTGAAGAAGATAAGGAGCGACAACGGGTCCGAGTTCAAGAACCTTCAAGTGGAGGAGTTTCTTGAAGAGGAAGGAATCAAGCACGAGTTCTCCGCTCCCTACACACCACAGCAAAATGGTGTGGTAGAGAGGAAGAACAGGACGCTCATCGACATGGCGAGGACGATGCTAGGAGAGTTCAAGACCCCCGAGTACTTTTGGACGGAAGCCGTAAACACGGCTTGCCACGCCATCAACAGGGTCTACCTTCATCGCCTCCTCAAGAAGACGTCGTATGAGCTACTAACCGGTAACAAACCCAATGTATCCTACTTTCGTGTATTTGGGAGCAAGTGCTACATTCTAGTGAAGAAGGGTAGAAATTCTAAATTTGCTCCCAAAGCTGTAGAGGGGTTTTTGTTAGGTTATGACTCAAATACAAAGGCGTATAGAGTCTTCAACAAATCATCGGGTTTGGTTGAAGTCTCTAGCGACGTTGTATTTGATGAGACTAATGGCTCTCCAAGAGAGCAAGTTGTTGATTGTGATGATGTAGATGAAGAAGATGTTCTGACGGCTGCTATACGAACCATGGCAATTGGAGACGTTCGGCCTCAGGAACAAGATGAACGAGATCAACCTTCTTCCTCAACTATGGTGCATTCCCCAACTCAAGACGATGAACAGGTTCATCAACAGGAGGCGTGTGATCAAGGGGGAGCACAAGATGATCATGTGATGGAGGAAGAAGCGCAACCGGCACCTCCAACCCAAGTTCGAGCGGTGGTTCAAAGGGATCATCCCATCGACCAAATTCTGGGTGACATTAGCAAGGGAGTAACTACTCGGTCTCGATTAGTTAATTTTTGTGAACATTACTCCTTTGTCTCTTCTATTGAGCCTTTCAGGGTAGAGGAGGCCTTGCTAGATCCGGACTGGGTGTTGGCCATGCAGGAGGAGCTCAACAACTTCAAAAGAAATGAAGTTTGGACACTGGTGCCTCGTCCGAAGCAAAATGTTGTGGGAACCAAGTGGGTGTTCCGCAACAAACAGGACGAGCACGGGGTGGTGACGAGAAACAAGGCTCGACTTGTGGCAAAAGGTTATGCCCAAGTCGCAGGTTTGGATTTCGAGGAGACCTTTGCTCCTGTGGCTAGGCTAGAATCAATTCGTATCTTGCTAGCATATGCCGCTCATCATTCTTTCAGGTTGTACCAAATGGATGTGAAGAGCGCTTTCCTCAACGGGCCAATCAAGGAGGAGGTGTACGTGGAGCAACCCCCTGGCTTCGAGGATGAACAGTACCCCGACCATGTGTGTAAGCTCTCAAAGGCGCTCTATGGACTTAAGCAAGCCCCAAGAGCATGGTATGAATGCCTTAGAGATTTCTTAATTGCTAATGCTTTCAAGGTTGGGAAAGCCGATCCAACTCTTTTTACAAAGACATGTGACGGTGATTTGTTTGTGTGCCAAATTTATGTCGATGACATAATATTTGGTTCTACTAACCAAAAGTCTTGTGAAGAGTTTAGCAGGGTGATGACGCAGAAATTCGAGATGTCGATGATGGGCGAGTTGAACTACTTCCTTGGGTTCCAAGTGAAGCAACTCAAGGAAGGCACCTTCATCTCCCAAACGAAGTACACGCAAGATCTGCTAAAGCGGTTTGGGATGAAGGACGCCAAGCCCGCAAAGACTCCGATGGGAACCGACGGACACACCGACCTCAACAAAGGAGGTAAGTCCGTTGATCAAAAAGCATACCGGTCAATGATAGGGTCATTACTTTACTTATGTGCTAGTAGACCGGATATTATGCTTAGCGTATGCATGTGTGCTAGATTTCAATCCGATCCTAAGGAGTGTCACTTAGTGGCAGTGAAGCGAATCCTTAGATATTTAGTTGCTACGCCTTGCTTCGGGCTCTGGTATCCAAAGGGGTCTACCTTTGACTTGATTGGATATTCAGACTCCGATTATGCTGGATGTAAGGTCGATAGGAAGAGCACATCGGGGACGTGCCAATTCTTAGGAAGGTCCCTGGTGTCATGGAATTCTAAGAAACAAACCTCCGTTGCCCTATCCACCGCTGAGGCTGAGTATGTTGCCGCAGGACAGTGTTGCGCGCAACTACTTTGGATGAGGCAAACCCTCAGGGACTTTGGCTACAATCTGAGCAAAGTCCCACTCCTATGTGATAATGAGAGTGCTATCCGCATGGCGGAAAATCCTGTTGAGCACAGCCGCACAAAGCACATAGACATCCGGCATCACTTTTTGAGAGACCACCAGCAAAAGGGGGATATCGAAGTGTTTCATGTTAGCACCGAGAACCAGCTAGCCGATATCTTTACCAAACCTCTAGATGAGAAGACCTTTTGCAGGCTGCGTAGTGAGCTAAATGTCTTAGATTCGCGGAACTTGGATTGAATTGTAGCATACGTGTGTTTATGCCTTTGATCATGTTCATTCTGCATTTTGTTGCTTATTGTGGTGCTCAAGTTGTACAAACACTCCCTGGACCTCACAAGTCTGTTGCAAAGTGATGCACATGTTTAGGGGGAGATGTGTTACAACTTGACCCTTTGAGACTAACTATGTAGTTGAGTTTGCTTAATTTAGTCTCGAAGGAGAATTGAAAGGGAAAAGGTGGACTTGGACTATGAAAGACTTCCACTGCACTCCGATGAGAGGGTAACTTATTTCAAGTCCATCTCATGAACTCTTATTGCCATTTGCTCTTAATTGGAGATTTTTGGTGAGGCAATGGGGTTAAAGGGCCAAGGTTGATCCCGTTTTGGTGCTTGATGCCAAAGGGGGAGAAAATAAAGGCCAAAGCAATAAATGGATCAGCTACCACTTGAGAAATTTTGAAAATAGTGAAATAGAGCTTTTTGTTTTGTCATGTTTTGTCAAAACTCTCTTATTGTCTCGTTTGTCAAAAGTTGGTTTCTTGTGGGGAGAAGTAATGATTATGGGAAATAGGGGGAGTTTTTGAAATCCTTGATCAATCTCTTTTGGAATGACTCTCTTTATGTTTCAACATGTGTGTTTGACTTAGAGATAGGGATTTGAGTTTGATTTGCAAAAACAAACCAAGTGGTGGCAAAGGATGATCCATATATGTCAAAATTGAATCAAAATAAAACTGAGTTTTTATTTGAAGTGATATTGCACTTGTTTTAGTTGCTTTATGTTGTGTTGGCATAAATCACCAAAAAGGGGGAGATTGAAAGGGAAATGTGCCCTTGGGCCATTTCTAAAGTATTTTGGTGATTGAGTGCCAACACAAGTGCTTAAATGTGAATCTATGCCCATGGATGAACAAAGTGCAAATCACAAGTAAAGGTATGTTTCTAAGCCTTAGTACATTGTTTTTATGTACTAATATACTTGTCTAAGTGTTAGAAACAGAAAGAAGAAGAAAAGAAAAGAGGTGAGAAAGGTTTGGCTGTGTACAGCCAAGACTCAGTTCGGTCTGGGGCACCGGACTGTCCGGTGGTGCACCGGACAGTGTCCGGTGCGCCAGACTGCCTCGACCTGAAGACGCCGCTCTCGGGAATTTGCCGATGGTGTACGGCTAAAATTCACCGGACTGTCCGGTGTGCACCGGACTGTCCGGTGAGCCAACGGTCGGCCGAGCCAACGGTCGGCCGTGGAATCTGCGCGCGACACGTGGTCTGGCCAACGGTCGGAAGGAGGCACCGGACTGTCCGGTGTGCACCGGACTGTCCGGTGCGCCAGATCTGCAACGGTCGGCAATGGTCGGCTGCGCCTGTTAAGGAAAGGAATCGGGCACCGGACAGTGTCCGGTGTGCACCGGACTGTCCGGTGCGCCCGACGACAGAAGGCAAGGATGGCCTTCCAGATTTATTCTCAACGGCTCCTAGCTGCCTTGGGGCTATAAAAGGGACCCCTAGGCGCATGGAGGAAAAAACTAAGCATTCCTTGAGCACACTTGATCACTCACACCTCAATCTTGCGCACTTGTTCGACATTCTAGTGATTTGAGCTCCGTTCTAGTGTGCTAGTCTTTCGAGCTCAAGTCTGGGTCTTGTGTGTGCGTATTCGCTGTGATCTTTGTGTCGTGTGTGTGAGTTGCTAATCCCTCCCTTGCTCCGTGATTCTTTGTGAACATCTTTTGTAAGGGCGAGAGGCTCCAAGCTGTGGAGATTCCTCGCAAACGGGATTGAGAAAAGAAAAACAAGAACACCGTGGTATTCAAGTTGATCATTGGATCACTTGAGAGGAGTTGAGTGCAACTCTCGTCCGTTGGGACGCCACAACGTGGAGTAGGCAAGTTTTGTACTTGGCCGAACCACGGGATAACCACCGTGTCATCTCTGTGATTGAATTCTTGTGGTTATTGTGTTTTTGACTCCTCTCTAGCCACTTGGCATAAACTGTGCTAACACTTAACCAAAGTTTTGTGGCTGTAAGTTTAAGTTTTACAGGATCACCTATTCACCCCCCCCCCCTCTAGGTGCTCTCACCTTCTTCCTGGTCTTCTTCCTCGCACCACGCTGGGCGGGTGCCTCGGGGGCGTCTTCCTTCTGTCTTCCCTGAGGCTGCTTGTCCTTCCGGAAGATGGCTTCGACCGCCTCCTGACCAGAGGCGAACTTGGTGGCTATGTCCATCAGCTCGCTCGCCTTGGTGGGAGTCTTGCGTCCCAGTTTGCTCACCAGGTCCCGGCAAGTGGTGCCGGCGAGGAAAGCCTCGATGACGTCTGAGTCGGTGATGTTGGGCAACTTGGTGCGCTGCTTTCAAAACCACCGGATGTACTCTCGCAGGGATTCCCCTGGCTGCTGGCGGCAGCTTCGGAGATCCCATAAGTTCCCAGGGTGTACGTACGTTCCTTGGAAATTTCCCGCGAAGGCCTTGACCAAGTCGTCCCAGCCGAAGATTTGCGCAGGAGGTAGATGCTCCAGTCAGGCCCGGGCAGCATCGGAGAGGAAGAGGGGAAGGTTGCAGATGATGAGGTTGTCATCATCCGTCCCTCCCAACTGGCATGCCAGCCGGTACTCCGCGAGCCACAACTCCGGCTTCATCTCCCCTGAGTACTTGGTAATGGTAGTCGGGGCACGGAACCAGGCCGGGAACGGCGCTTGTCGTATGGCTCGGCTAAAGACTCGTGGACCTGGTGGCTCGGGCGAGGGACTCCGATCCTCCTCACTGTCGTAGCGTCCTCCGCGCCTAGGGTGGTAGCCTCGGTGCACCCTTTCCTCGAGGCGAGCCTGACGGTCGCGACGGTGTTGTTCGCTGCCGAGGCGGTCCGAAGCTGCAGGCGTCCCGTCCCGTGTGCACTCGGTGTGGACCGAGGCCTCTTGCATGCGCCGGGAGGACATTGCACGGTGCTTTAAGGGGCATCCTAGCCTTCGGGAGGCAGAGCTCTCGGCCCGTCGGACGGCGGCGTCTTCCAGAAGGCCCTTGAGCTCGCCCTGGATACGCCGTCCCTCGGTGGTGGACGGCTCCGGCATGGTTTGAAGTAGCATCGCCACTGCAGCTAGGTCCTGGCCGGCCCTGCTGGCGGCCGGGGGCAGCCCTGCCCTGGCATCGTCGATGATACGACGCTGGATGTCTCGGGCCCGAGGACACGTTCCTCTGGCGAGTGCTCGGCCTGCCCGCTCCTGCTTGATGTCCTGTCGGAACTGCACAAGTTGCCCTGTTTCTTTGTCGAGCTTGGCTTGCATCTCGCGGAGTTGCTCAAGCTGTGTGTCCTGATCCCCCGCAGGGACTCGGACCACAGCTAGCTCCCGCGGGATCTCAACGCGAAATGCAGGCGATGGGGGGTCGTCGTTTCCCGGCATGCCGAGGTGGTTGCCTTCGTCATGATCCCCCTGATCGATGTGGAAACACTCGCGACTTGGGCCATAACCTTCGCCGTCTAGGCTGTGGTCATCGTCGGAGCAGCCGGAGAGGCAGTGATCGCATGCAAGCGTGAAGTCTTGCATGGCACTGGGATCACTGAGTCCGGAGAAACCCCAAGCGAAGTCGGGGTCATCCTCCTCCTCGGAACCCGCGGGTCCAGAGGTTGAGACGGCCGTTAGCCGGTCCCAAGTTGACCACATATGGTACCCTGAAAGGTCAGGATATGCCTTTGTGAATGCGCTCACCGAAGCGGGGTCGCTTGGTGGGTCGAAGCTGAATTTAAAGGGAACCGGGTGGAAAACGGATGGTACCTCTTGGTCGATGGACGGTGGTGAAGTCATATCGGGGACGGAATGCACCGTTATCTCAGGTACGAGGCTAACGTCCAACAAGCCCTTCGCGAGGGTGCTGGCGTCATCAGTCCGCTAGGGGTTGGCACGTTGCCGGGAAGCGACACTCGTCGTTGTCTCAGGTGCGAGAACAACACCCGACATGTCCCCCGCAAGGGTGTAGGTATCGTCAACTCGCTCTGGTCCGATAGCCGACGAGGTGCCGCCTCCTGCCTGGCCATGGTTGCCCCGTCTCCTCCTCCTCTGGTGGGGAGGGTGGCGGGGCAAACCCGGGTGTTCCTCTTCTGCCGTGGGGAGATGCTGCCGTCGAGTTCGCCTCCGCCGAGCGAGCCGACGACCGTCGTTGCTGTCGCACTGTGAGGGGAGGAGTACCATGTCGTAGCCATCGTTGCGGGACATGAACTCGAGGCTCCCGAAGCGGAGCACCATCCCGGGCCGAAGAGGCTACTGAAGACTACCCATCTGGAACTCAACGGGAAAGTATTTGTCAACACACAGCAGGCCCCTACCTGGCGCGCCAACTGTCGGCGTTTCGGACCCGCGAGGACCCTCGACCGACCAGTGAATTTGTCGCTGCGTGTCTCTGCCCAGATGGGTTGATGCAAGATGGAACACAAGCGTGGGGACGAGGCTTATATTATCTTGCACCAGGGGTGCTTGCAGTAGGGGTTACAAGCGTCGCGAGAGAGAGAGGGAGAGAGAGAGCGAGAGAGAGGGGGTCTGGCCCCGAGGTGAGCTGTCCGAGCTAGCCTCCTCTGCGTTTCTCCTCTTGTCCTCTCCCCGTCTCCTCCTCTCGACCCCCTCCGAAAGGCCCTGGACATCCCCTTTTATAGATACAAGGAGATGGCCCAGCTGTACAATGGGGGTGTAGCTATGCGCTAACGTGGCCGGCGGAGAGGTGCTTGAGTGCTACGTGGCCGGAGGAGAAGTGCTTGAGTCCTGTAGAAGTGCAGCTGTCGGTGCGGCATGTATCCTGCTGACGTTTCCTTGCTTCCGTAGGGAGCTGAGAACCATTGACATCATGGACGCACGTGGGGAACCATCATTACCTGTTGACCAGGGTAATCTAGATGGGACACCGGTCTTGTTCCTTCGTAGCCTGAGGCGGCTAGCTAGGGGTAGGATAATGATGTATCCCCAGTGGCGTAGTTGGTCCGAGGCTGAGGTCGGGCGAGGCGGAGACTTCTCCCGAGGTCGAGGCCCGAGGTCGGGCGAGGCGGAGACCTTCTCCCGAGGCCGAGGCTGAGGCCGAGGCCTGAGGTCGGGAGAGGTGGAGACCTTCTCCCGAGGCCGAGGCCTGAGGTCGGGCGAGGCAGAGCTCCCTGCTGCGCCCGAGGCTAAACTTGGGGGAGGTCGTGACTTACTGTTGCCACTTTCACCCTGGTGGTTGGCACAGTAGTCAGAACGGGGTGAATAGCATCGTTTCCCCGTCAAATCGGTTAGTAAAGGGGGCGAAGTGACTGCGTTCACTTCGACCTTGCCGACTAAGGCACACGTGTCAGGATGAGGTGTCAGGCGATCCCCGCATTTAATGCGCGTGCGATACGGTCAGTGGGTGAGGCGATTTGACCGAGGTCGCTGCACGGCGGAGTTTGCCTGAGCGTAGCCTCAGGCGAGCCGAGGGTGTGCCTACTGCCTGAGGGGGCTCTCGGGCGAAGCGTAAATCTGTCCGGGACTACTGTTTCTGTCCGAGGCTGGGCTCGGGCAAGGTGAGATCGCGTCCCTTGACAGTTAAGGCTTTGTCTTTTGAGCTTGCAAATTCATGCGTTCTGTAATGAGGATGTTTTCCAGCTGCGATTAGGAGTATTGGGGGTACCCCTAATTATGGTACCCGACAATCATATACTCCCTTGTGCTATTAACATCCTTCTTGAGTATTTTCAATAAGTTTGGAAAGAAAAAGATAAAACTACAAAGGGAGAACACTCAAATGAAAGAGGAAGTCATCAAGAACAACAACACCCACTTGGACAATAAGATCTTCAAAACAATCAATGGTGTGGTTGTAAGCATTCTAAATCCTCTTCATTGAGAATACTAGGCATAAGTTGTTCATTGCAAATTTTATAAGCCTTGATCAAGATGTATAATGCTTCTCCTTATTTGTCTTTAAAAGTGAGCGCATCTATCCAATTCATTCAAATACTTAATGCATATCTTTAGGGAGGGGCCTATTTCTATATCTTGATTATATTGAGACTAACACTTTATCTTAGTAATCTCATATAGTCTCAAGTATGAGAATAAGTTTCTCATGAAGTATGCTACTACAAATCAATCCAACTTGGTAGAGTAATGTCACCTTTAATCAAGGATTGGAGCTTTCATTGTTAAAGTGGCATAATTACTGGATTCTCCTATTGTAAGCTTATTTGATAATCTAATGCATATGTTGTTCTTTTGATCGCATCTATTATTTGTTTGATCATTGAATAACTTCAATTAACACTTATGTTGCTTAGTGCCTCATATTCTATCAATCAACATCTTTCTTGATATGCACTAAGTTAAAAGGAGAGCTCAGGTTACATTTCTACAATTTGTGATCCACTTGATATATAATGACAATGACTTAGAAAAAGGATCACTAGTTGTAGAACTCTCTCTTGTGCAAAATATTTCCATACATTATCTTGAATATAGGTCTTAAGCAACTAAGACTAAGGACAAAGCACAATGAAGAGAGCGTCTCTATGTGAAGGTACAAAAGGGTAAAAAAAATACTTCCTCTCATTTACACATGTACCTAAATCTTCCTCTTCTATACATTCTTTGCATATCTTGTATAAAAGGAAGAGAAAGTATGTCTATGCATTATCCCTGCTTCATACCTAGTTTAACCTCTCAAAAATTGCATTCCTGCATTAATGCATCTTTGTTAAAACTAGGTGAAGTAATTTTATTGTCAAAGAGCTTAAAGCTTAACCTTGTAACGAGGATAAGCTACCTTTGTTCCAAAGGTGGAGGTTCCTTAAAGTCTCTTTGAAATTCTTAAGGGTAAATTCTTAAGATGTTTATGACATGCTTTCATAAGTGCATAAACTGTCATGAGCATCACACTTATATTATGACACATTGCACTTCACATTCTCTATGATACAGATATGTTCTCATTAACCTAATTATGTGCATTTGGCATTCAAGGCCAAAATATGTTTTCCTCTCAATGCACATATTTAGGGGGAGCAATCTATGTTATAAAGAACTATGATTAAGCTTAATTGACATATCTTTTGATCATATCTCTTTATGTCTACGACTAATGTGTTTTCAAGTGATTTCTATGCTAAGTCGTAGATTGAAAGGGAAATGGAGTCTTCGGCGAAGACAAGACTTCCACTCCACTCTATCGGTATTATTGACCCTTCGTCGTCACTCCACACCATTCTCCACTTTGGTATAATCTTCACTCATATTTACTTGTACCAATGGGGATAAAGTAACAAGGGCTCATATTTCACTCACAAAGTATCCGTTTTTGGTGATTCATGCCAAAGGGGGAGAAAGTATTAGCCCAAAGCAAAAGGACCGCACCACACCACCAATTTCAAAAAGTTTTTAAAAAGCAATCTTTCAATTGGTATTAAAAGAAGTTTTTCAATTGGTATCTTATATTTGATATAATTTCTAAATTGGTATGACCACTTTTCAAAATTTGGTATCTAAAACCCTCTTGAACACTAAGAGGAGAATTCTTATTAAGGGGGAGTTTTGTTTAAGTCAAAGGAAAAGCATTTGAAATAGGGGGAGAAAATTTCAAATCATGAAAATGCTATTAGCAATCTTATTCATATACCTTTGACTATTTTAAAAAGGACTTTGAAAAGATTTTCCAAAAGAATTTGCAAAAACAAAACAAGTGGTGCAAATGTGGTCCAAAATGTTAAAAAGAAGAAAGCGACGATGCATATCTAATAGGAGTAAAATATTGGTTCAATTCCAAGCAACCTTTGCACTAACCTTATGCAAACTAGTTCAATTCTGCACTTATATATTTGCTTTGATTTGTGTTGGCATCAATCACCAAAAAGGGGGAGATTGAAAGGGAAATAGGGTCAAACCTTTTCCTAAATGATTTTGGTGGTTCAAATGCCCAACACAAATAATTGGACTAACTAGTTTGCTCTAAGATTATATGTTCTACAGGTGCCAAAGGTTCAACATAAACCAATAAAAAGAACAAGTTAGGGTTCAAAAGAAAGGAGCAAAAAGGAAACCGAAGTGCTCCCTAGTTTGGCGCACCGGACAGTGTCCGGTGCACCAGGGGCCGTACACTCCAAACTCCTCAGCTTCGGGTTGGCGCAGCTCCGCTATAATTCACTGGACTGTCCGGTGTGCCAGTGGAGCAATGGCTATCTGCGCGCAACGGTCAACTCTGACGGATGAACAGTGTAGCATAGTAACGTGGCAGAAGTCAGAGCAGAAGGTCATAGGGGCACCAGACTGTCCGGTGCAATTTGGTTGGTGGCTATAAATACCACCCCAACCGACCACTTCAAGGGGTGGGAGTCCAAGCAACATTCCAAGTCATATAGTTGACATATCCAAGCCCTCCCAACCACCTCTATTCATTGATCCATCCTATACACAAGATTTAGACCACTACAACCAACACAAGTGCTACAAAAGAGAGAGCAAGCAAGAGAAAGCTTCTCATGTGAGTTTGGCAATAGTGCCTTGTGAGAATCATTGAGAGAAAGTGTGTGCTACATCTTGTGATCTTTCGCGCGTGGAGTTTTGACTCCCATTGAACTTCCTCCAAAGTTTTGGAGGCTTATAAAGCTAGCAAGAGACACCTAAGAGTGTGGTGATCCTTGCGGGGTCTTAAGTGATCCTTGAGAAGAAGAAGAGCTCGTCGGTCTTTGTGATCGGTGGAGAGAGGGAAAGGGTTGAAAAAGACCCGTCCTTAGTGGACTCCTCAACGGGGACTAGGCCTTCGAGGGCCGAACCTCGATAAAACAAATCACCAGTGTCTCTTGTGTTCATTTCTTGTGATTTGTTTGTTTTCTCTCTCTAAGTTCTCTTGCACCATTCTTTGCTAATATTATTTCGTGTTGCTTCAAGTTAAATTCTCATTTAAATAAGCAATGCCTTACATAGAAGAATTTGTGTCATCTCTCCTTCTTTGTATAAGTCCTCTTGCTCTATACTCTATAGACTTATTAGTTGTGTTGACTTGCTAATTCCGCATTCTTTGAAAGCAACACTCTTTGCAAGCAAAGGACTTAGTTTTACACTCCGATAATCGTGCATCTTGTTCTAACCACTAATCAAGGGATCTAGTTTGGATTTAGAATTATAATATTTAGGTTTCGCCTATCCACCCCCCCCCCTCTAGGCGACTTTCACCACGTCCAAAGCAAAACATTGTGGGAACCAAGTGGTTGTTCCGCAACAAGCAAGACGAACACGATGTGGTAACAAGAAACAAGGCTCGACTTGTGGCAAAAGGTTATGCCCAAGTCGCAGGTTTGGATTTTGAGGAGACTTTCGCTCTTTTGGCTAGGCTAGAATCAATTCAGATTTTATTGGCCTATGCTGCTCACCACTCTTTTAAGCTTTTTCAAATGGACGTGAAGAGCGCCTTCCTCAATGGACCAATCAAGGAGGAGGTATACGTAGAACAACCCCCTGGCTTTGAGGATGACAGGTATACCGACCATGTCTACAAGCTCTCTAAGGCACTCTATGGACTTAAGCAAACCTTAAGAGCATGGTATGAGTGCCTTA